>NC_139657.1:23156571-23169071 GCF_951799395.1 Argentina silus | reverse complement strand
AGTGAACTCAACCTCACTGATAAATAATGAATCAAGGACAGAGATCACAATTGTACTCTCTCTCCAGTTCAGTGCTTTTCTGTCTTTTCTACTGTGTCCACAGTAAAACAAGAAGACCACAGCTGAGCAAAACGTGAAACAGCATAATATAAATGGTGATGAAAGATTCAGTGAGTGATAGTTTCTTGGTTTTATTTAATGGCTGGTTTGCTCTTGGATGATCTGCCAAAGGATTTCCAATTCACTCAAGCTACAAAACATGGCTGACTAGTGGTTTTACCTGAAGAGATGGTGGACTGCTCCCTCTATGGGCAACACCGGGTATAGCAATAAGTGAAATGTGGACCCACTATAACATCATTGACCCCTTCCCATTCATTTAGGTTGATAGATTGAAGCTCATAATTGTTTGACTGTGCAGACACTTCAACAGACATAAAATATTAAGAAACAGTAATACTGATGCTCATGCCATAACTACCATCAAAAATGCTATAATGAATTTTGCAGAATGGCACACATAAAAGACTTATCGTCAATGATGAGAGGTGCTCTGGCGTTGAAATGCTTCCATTTGAAGGATGAACATTACTCATCATGATGATGAGTCATCGGGCCTTCACCTTGCAGACTAAGCGTACTGTTTTGCCTCTCCGCCTTGGTGACAACTCTGTTAAGAGAGCATTAGGAGGAATCACAGCCGGGATCTGTCAAAATCGGCCTTAAATATATGAAACAGTTTCCACCTCAGCATGAGTCAAAACTCATTTATCGCTCGACTGCTGCTGTTTTGCGTGAAAACACACACACACACACACACACACACACACACACACTGAACCGTGATGTCTGAGGTAAGAGAGTTATTTGTCCTTAGACTTCCTTAGACAGCTGCCTGCTGGGAGTTTTTCCTTTGCCTGTGAGAACAGCTGGGACCTACTGTAAACACACTTCTGTCAAGCACAAACACACAACACACAGACACAGACACAGACACACACACACACACACACACACACACACACACAGACACACACACACACACACACACACACACACACACACACACACACACACCCAAAAGACAGGAAGCTGACAGATTTGCTTACTGATGATGTGTCAGACGTGATTACATAAAACACCTACAGTAACACCAGCGGGAATAAAGCTGTCAGCTACTATTGCTCAGCTCCAATGATGATTAATCTACTATACAGTAATACATATATAGGGTTTCTATGAAGTGTATCAAAGGGAACACTGTCATGCACACCGTTGCATTACAGCCTAAGGATCATATAATTAGCATTGTTGTCATGATGAAAGTCAGTGTTAACAATTTATCTTCAATCCAACCACACTGTGAACAGTAGGAAAGATCCCTCTGTACATGGTGAGGTGTGTTGAATATGAAATGGAAGCTTCATCATAAACAGTAAATTCGGAGTCTGATTCAGTGAGTCTATAAACAGTAACCTTTCTGTACAGCACAAACTACACAGATTAATTTAATGCTGTTATAAGGTGTGTCTCATGCAAAACCACCCTAAAACGACAACACATTTCTTTGAGCAAAGCTTTCAAGTGTTAAGCAGTCAATGGAGACTGTTCATTAATTAGGTGACTGTGTGCAAAACAGACACGTAAGTTAATGGCAGCCTGTGCTGGGAGAAGCTCTCCTCTCCATTGAAGTCAGTGGGGAGTGAGTGAACTCACGAATAATTCATTGACACACAATCTCCCACATTAGAAACTGTAGCGGGAGACACAGGTGAGGTGCGGCGCCATGGCAACAGCCCCAGGCCTCTGTCGAACTAGCCTTAGCTAGACCTCCTGCTGTTAGAGCGAGTTATGTCTATGTGTGCGTGTGTGTGCTTGCATACATGCATGCATGAGTGTGTGTGTGTGTGTGTGTGTGTGTGTGTGTGTGTGTACATATAAGTCTGGCCAGGTCCCCTGTAGTGCCAGAGAGTCCAGCGCCTCTGAGTTGAAACATGCACAAAGCATACCAACCTCTGAAACCCGCAACTAACCAGTTCCTACAGAAGAAGTGGGACCACACCAGATATGAAGAGCACAGGAATAAGGTACGCTACTGTACATATTTATATGTTTGTGTGTGTCGGTGTACAAGTGGATATTATGTATGTGTGCATGCCTATGCATGTTCGGACATTGATGAATGAGTGCATTGTCATATATACATAATATATTATGCATAATAATCAGGCATTCTATTTTCCTCTTGTGTCCTTGCAAGGTCGTACATGTGAACACAAGAAATGCAATTCGACTCTCCATATTAAATTATATCACTAACTATTATAGCAAGCTAAGATAAACCCTACTGTGTGATATTCCCTCTACATGTAGGTGAGCACAGCCAGGCCCATTGTGGACACCAAAGGTATCAGAACACCTGCACACGTCCAACTTAAGCTCAAGAAGCTGCAGGTCAGTGAGCATGGACACACTGACTGCACTGACTAAATTGTTGCACTCCATAGTGGGTGCTTCAGAGACAATTGCAATAGTGTTTAGTGTGTCCTGTACAGGCAAATAATAACAAAAGTATAAATCCAATGGATATGTGCAGTCTATCCTACAGATACTGTAAGTTAAGAACTTAAGAACTATATTTCTTACAAATGTACTGTAGCTGTATAGCTATTATGATGGCAATCGATAAGTGTATTATAGAAAACCTCAATCATAACCACTAGAATATGCCAATGTCTGAAATATTAATTCTAGTCCTTCACATCAATTATAGATCACTATTCATACAGTAGCACAGCCCATTACAACGTCCATCTCCATTGATTGTAGCTCCAAGATGAGAGGCTGGCCATCATCGAGAGAGACAACCGGCTCCTCTCCTCCAAGCTGTCTGACATTGTGCGATCCAAAGGTCTGGTGGACCACAGGAACCATTACCCTGAGAGAAGGTGGGGGTTCACGTTACACTGTCATTTTAGAAACCTCTCAGACACACTGACAATTAAATACTGCACATAGGGAATGCAATATGCTGGACAGTGTATTCGATAGAGATATTGTATGCCATTGAGTCAACTATTCATGCATCAACACAGCACTACCTGCCGTTTTCAGCAGTGAAAAGAAGGAGCAGTACATTGACATGACTTCTGAGTCAACCCTGAGGAAGCAGTTCAGATCCATGTCGTGGGCTGCATTTTGGATTGGAGTTGAAAAGAACTAACCCACTCATAAGCCAGAGAGCTGTGGACATTCTGATGCCTTTTGCCGCATCTCACCTATGTGAAATAGGCTTCTCTGCTGTTGCCTCCATCACAACAAAATAGAGGTCACAGGGGGCGGAATGCTCCCCATTATCAAGGGGGGGCATATGCTTGAATGCTTGAAAAGTTTGGGAAGCGCTAGGCTACGTGAAGCATTTAATTCAAATTACATTTCTAACTTGCATCAAAAGGAACATTTTGTGATCGGATGTGTGCGCACGGAATGATAATTAAGTATATGGTGTGTACTCAGGCAGCTACTGTACATGGCTGGCATGAAACACTTATCAAGCCCTTATCTTTATTGCAAGTGGCATAAATTGTTTATACTCGGGCCGTTACCTAAACTTCTATTCGAAGGAAGTTACTGCAATTTAGCCACTAACATGCTAGCAACGTTGCAAGTGACCTAGTATGCTCTCTTGAACATCCACATACAGTAGACCACTACAACAATTGGACTCTTTGTTGGTGTGTTGTTGTGGTTGACATGGTGACCCAAGTGGAGGGTTTGTTGACAGTCCTATTGTTTAAACAACAGCAGCCCCCATCTCATTAGTGCTGGCTTGTCAAGTCAAGTCAAATTTATTATCCCACTAGGGGAAATTTGGTTGCAGCCAGGTATTAAAAAACACATTCAATCCATCATAAATACAACGTGAAAGCCAACATACCAGACAGGACACAGAGACAACCATACAATACAGTACAGTGCAAGATCACTTCATGTGAAGACAAAGGACGAGAAAATTGCTGAGTGCAGAAAGTGCTTGGTGTAATCATTAGTGGAAATTCAGCCTGCTAATTGCAGTGCAAACAAAAGAGTCTTTTTAGTCCTATAAGTTGGAACTATATATCTTCTATCTGAAGGTAGAAGCTAAAACTCCCTCTGCAGGAGGTGGTCAGTACAGTCCAATATGGCATGGGCCTTCCTTACGACCTGCCGATCGTAAAGGTCAGAGAGCTGTGCTTGGTTCACCCCAATAAGTTTACTGGCCACTCTGACAAGCCGACCAAGCCTATTCTTATTGGCCAGATTCAGGTTCCCAAATCACACCATGATACAAAAAGACAGCACCGGCTCAATAAAAGTTCTGTAGAACAGAATCATCATTTTGGTGCACTATTTATTTATTTATTTTTTCTCAAGAAGTAAAGACATTGCTGTACATTCTTAGAAATGGCATCTGCATTAGCCTGAAAGCACAACCTATTATTAAACACAGTACCCAAATATTTGTAGTTCTCCACCAAATCAATCTCAGTTCCCTCAATAACTGTGAATTTGGGGAAGGGTGCTGACTTCCTAAAATCAATAATCATGTCCTTGGTTTTAGACACATTCAGTTCAAGGAAGGACTCCTTACATCATGACACAAAGTCATTAATGACCGGCCCATGATCTAGTTCCCCCCCTTTCAGCAGGCTAACTATGACCGAGTCATCTGCAAACTTTATAATGCCTACTCTCAAACTTTCTCTGACAGCTATTTGTGTAAACAATATAAAGAAGGGGAGAGGGTGAACCAGTGGATGAGTGGAGCTTGTATGAGAGGACACCATTAACTCTCGGACGAGCATGGCTTGGGAAATGTTCAACACAGCGCCCGCTCTAATACTATAGAAGTGAATACGCACCGACCAAAGAGTTGGCAGAAAGGGGGGGGTACACACTGTGATCTGTCAGAAAGTCTAAAATCCATCCAATGATATTAATATCAAGATTAAAATCAGAGAGGAGTTCCTCTACAAGCAAACGTGGCTGCATGGTGTTAAAAGCAGAAGAAAAATCAATGAACAGAAGTCTGGCAGGAGTCAGGGGCCCCTCAAGGTGACGATACAGGCAGTTCAGCAGCATCAGGGTGGCATCCTCTACACCTCTGCCAGCTCTATAAGCAAACTGCAGAGGATCTAAAGAACCCTGCACCTGCTGCTGAACAGCCTGCTTTATCACCTTCTCAGAAACCTTCATAACTAAAGATGTAAGTGCTACAGGTCTAAAATCATTGAAGGTCTTTGGGTTTATACAATTGGCAACAGGGACAATAGTATAGTCCAGATTACTGGTACCTTTTGTAGGTCAAAATATTCCATAAAAATAATATATAATATAAAAAATATTGCAGAGCTGCTCAGCACAGGTCTTAAGCACCTTGCCACAGATCTCATCAGGGCCCAGGCTCTTTCTGCTATGGGTGTGTCTAAACAACTTTGCAACAGTGTCAGCATCAATGGTAATTTTTTGACTTGACTTAGTCCTGCTCCCCAGCTCACCTGTCTGCTCTGTAAAATCTTGTTTATCAAACCTCAAGTAGAACTTATTAAAATTGTCAGCTAGTTGTGTATCAGAGTTAAAACCATCAAGACTAACTGCCTTATTCCCCCTCTCATAACACCCGGTCATTTTTTTCATGCCGTTTTTTTAAGGCAGCTCTTGGGTTATTGCTTATAAACTCTGTCTCTATTTTGTAATTTTGTAATTAATTTTAGCTTTCTTAATTTCAGCCCTTACCTCTTTTCTTATTTCCCTCTCCTTGGTTGCATCAACTCTATTAAAAGCAGCTTTCCTTTGACTTATCAGACTTTTCAATTCCTTTGAAACCCAGGGTTTATTATTTGGGAAGACTTTCACTTCCTTGGTAGGGATCACAGAGTCCAGTAAGTTCATTTATGTCGTCTGAAGTGTCCAAGAACATTGACCAGTCTGTGCACTCGAAGTAGCCCTGAAGGGCAAGGGAACTGTCCTCAGTCCAGACCTTCAACGTGACCACCTGCTCACGTTGTAACACAGTCTTACACGTCGGTAGAAAGTGGACTACATTATGATCTGATGATCCGAGCGGGGGTCCACCGACATACCGTAGCACAAGTCTAATGTTTTACAACGTGCCCTCAAATATAAAGTTGGGGGAATCCGGTGAGATAGATTGCAGTTGTTGTGTCACTTTGAATACTACATCATCAGCTGATTTGGCGTTCGCTTTAGGATGTATATAAACCAGGGTGACGAATAATTGAGGGAATTCCCTCGGGACGTAGAAGGGCCTTAGCGACACAGAGAGCAGCTCTATGTCTGCTAGACAGAGTCGTTCTCTTACAGTAACGTTACTGCACCATCTGCAGTTTATATACAAGCAAACGCCTCCTCCGTGTCTTCCCCGTTACCTCCACCATAAAGTAATCCGGGGCTTGTCGATTTCATTGTAGCCCCAAGAGAAATTCCCATGTGTACTGAATTCTGATTGTTTGGGAATGGTGAAGGCCCAAAGCGATATTCAAGATAAAAATTAGATAAACAAATAGAAAAAGGATCACCATTATTCAGTGACCTTACAACAACAATAGTTGGGATGATGACAGTTAAAATGTAGGAGTTAAACCCTAAATTAAAAACACAATAACACACAATACTCAGACGCTCAACACCTGCTACTGGTCGCCACATGAGCAGCGCCCCATGGCTTGGTGCCATGCCCTCCCTGTGTTGTCTCCGTTTTGTCACTCCGCTCTCTTCTGTCACCTCATTAAATCATTCATGTCCCCAATCATGACTTGTCGCCTGTTGAATTATAGAGCTGCATGTGTGACTCTATTGAACGGTTCCTGCTAGTTTGGCGTGATCAACTGATGCTCACTACTGACTTGCCTGTGGATCAGTGTTCTGCTTCCTATTACGTGAGGGGCAAAATCATGTAGTGCCATATACTGTATGTCAATACCATGGAGTGTATACACGAGGAGCCAGGTCGGGATTGGGGCTTGAACCAGCAACCTTAAGGTCACAGGGAAAGTGTGCTTCAGCCTGCGCCATAACAGCATATGTCTTGACTGGGGCAAGTATTGCTGATAATGTAAAAATTGTCAGGTTCTTACTCTCTTCCCTATAGTCTGAATGCTGAGAAGCGGAGAGACGAACTGCTGCAGGTGACTCGCCAGAACCAGGCCATCTACCAGCGAATCACAGCCCGCGAGTCCGAGTACCGCCGCCAGCTCTGGTTGGAGGACTGGGAGAGGGTGGAGCGCAAAAGGGATGACATCGCTCGCTACCCACGAGGAGTCGCTAACAAACAGGTAAAAAGCCAAACATACTAACTAGTGTTACGAACTAGCCTACCATAAGCCCTACAGCTATCACTGTATTGATGTGTTTACAATCATCTAGTTGTGCAAACTAAAATTATTTGTGCACGTGAATTTTTTAACTTGTGCAAATACAAATTACTTTGTGGACTTGTATCCTCTATCCACACAATCTTTCGATGCATGCACAAATGAAAAATAATACGCATTCGGCCTTCTCTGCGTACACACACAATATTTTGGGTATGCATTGTATTTGTCAACATACCATTGACCAGACTGCCTAGCTTATTTGACCAACCAAATCATTGCTATGGTGAGAGATGTGGTCATTATATTTTCTTCTCACTACTACTCCTACAGCCTATATGCAAAACATGCCACTTAAAACCTCTAACATACAGAGAGGTCTAACTTGAATTACAAACGCATTTAATTTCATCTTGATGTTCATAAACTGCAAAGAAAAGGCTACAAATCATTACCAAGAAACTCGCTAGTTATTTCTGTTTATTTCAAGATCAGTGTTTCCATTATTTGTGGCCTAATTATTGCGTCTCCCGGAGATCCTTTTACTGTCTGTTTCAAAAGTAGAAGTAAGGTGAGCTCAGCTTAGTTCACATCTGTAGTGTGATTATAAGTGTTCCTTTCTCTCTACATGCAGAGATCCAAGAGGAGGGTGAAGTTTGCAGGTAGTGACACTGACACAGGACAAAGTGAGAATTCATCAGACAGCCATCATCACAATGACCCCAACAGTAAACAGGAAGTGGATGTCCACAAGTAAGTGGACATCAGAGGCACTCCTTCTGTTTAGTGGAAGAGAACATTCATTCATATAAGCATAGCTTTTAGTTTAGGGAAAACTTCCACAACTAATCAATTTCCTCTTTGAATAAAAAGCGTACATGAGATATGATATGAGTTGATATTGGTGTCATTGTCATTTGTTTTCCATTGCAATTCAGTGCTTGAATACAGTGCCCTTCGTAAGTAATGGGACAGTGAAGCATACTATGAGGTTAAAGTAGGGATTCTCAGCTTTTATTTGATGGTATTTGTGTACATTCACTATTAAGAAATTACACTTTTTGATGCATAGTCCCCCTATTTCAGGGTACCCAAAAGTAATTGGACAGATTTATCAAATGGCCAAATAAACTCTCATGTTCAGTATTTGGTCGAAAAACCATTGCATGCAATAACTGCCTGAAGTTGAGGACATTTTGCTTCTTCAGCAAATTAAATGCATGTTCAATAAGATTTAAATCTGGAGATTGACTTGGCCAGTCAACAACTTTCCACTTTTTGGCATGAAAACCTCACTCGTTGCTATGGCAGTATGTTTTGGGTCATTATCCTGCTGTATGATGAAGCTCCGTCCAATGAGTATAGAGGCATTTGCTTGTACTTGAGAAGCAAGATGTTTCTGGAGACTTCAGAATTCATCCTGCTGCTGTTGTCAGCAGTTACAGTACATCATCAATGAAGACATGTGAGCAGGCTCTTTTAGGTACTTTCAAGCAAACCATAACCTGCCCATCCTTTTTTTGTGGCTAACTAGTGGCTTGTTTGCAGTTTGCACCTTGCAATTTCAGCCTCACAATGGCTTCCCTGACTTTCATTGATGTCTCTTTGGTCCTCATGTTCACAGACACCAGTAGCAGACTCCAAAGGCAAATGCAAAGCCTAGAATCAATACTAGACATTGAGAGCTCATTGACAACACAAATGATGTGAAGTAACATATCTAGTCAATTGTCTCATCATTTTTGGGTACCCTGAAATAGGGGGACTATACGTAAAAGTGTTTCTGAATTGTAGATGGATTTATAATAATATCCGCTTCCACATTTATGTTTTATGTAATATGTAATATATTTTCTTGATAACAAAGTGTATTTAATATTGACAATCTGACTCCAATGTAATTACTTATTATGTAATCACTATATACAAAGAATTGTTGAGCTTATTTAGTGCAAGAAAGGTCTTATTTAGTGCAAGAAAGGTCAAATAGAATGAATCAAATGAGGCTTTAATAATACTGTATACTTATACATCTATTACAAGGCAAATACTTCATAGAAAAATGTTACGTTCTAATAGAGAGAGTAGAGAGAGAGAGAGACAGAGAGATGACCACCGGTCATCACAAAACAATGCTACTCACAACATGATGAGAACCTCACCACAGGACACAGGAACAAGAGAGAGAGCTTTTCCTTAAATCCTGCTTTTTATATAATCCTAAAAAACACAGTATTTAAATCAGGAACTGTTGATGAGGAAACCACCAACCATCATTCATCTTATTGCATCTGAACTGATGACATCACAGAGCTCACAGCCATTTGTTTTCCGGGGGATGGTAAACTTAAGAAGATTGGGGCAGAATTGAAATTGTCCCACTTCAAAATGGTGAAACCAATATGTACACAAATATCATCAAAAAAGCGTAGACTCTCTACTTTAACCTAATAGTAATTGTTTGATTTCAAATTCATGCTTCTGGAGTGTACACAAAATAACACACAATGCTTGACTGTCCTATTACTTACCCAGGGCACTGTATTTGCCTACAGTTTGTTTCTTATGCAAAATGTCTGTCTGTGTGTTTCCAACTTAACTGAAAAACAAAACAACAGCACATAAAATCTGGTAACCTAATTGAACTGTGATATCGATAGAATTGCTGCGTGGGTACAGAGCACAATAGAAAGTTATTCCAACCACCTTGCAGCGCATTCATAATCCACAAGATGGCAGCAAACACATAGCAATTAATGAGAGCCAAGGGAGCCCATGAGGTCTTCTCAAAATCACACTCACAGCTCTGTTTATTAAAGTTGTAACACAGGAAAGTGGAAAGGGAGAGAAGATATTACCTGTTTAAAGATGAATGACTTTTCTTAGCAGAAGAGGAAACATCCAGAACCGCACAGGGAGTTATAAATGAGGTGGAGCTTTTTCCCCATTTGGTTCTTAGTTATTCTTAGCTATTGATTTTAGAATTTCAGCTTGGGTTCCTGTGATAAAATATGCAACTAAACACCACAGGATCAAGAATTCTATGATTAAAATCAGTGTTTTATCTGTGTCAAGCCTTTTGTCGTTTTGCTGATTTTGGGGTGAATAACGAAATAATAAAAAATAATTGAGTGCTGGAAAATCGTTTGGATGGTATTCTAAGGGGAATTCACTCTCTTTCTATAACATTACCTTAAAGAGGGCAGGCCTGAAATTGTTTAGGTAGTATTTTTTTATTCAGTTTTTATCGAAGAGTAAGTGCAATTCACCGTAAGTGCCTTGCTAATGAGCTCAATATCAGTAATCCTCACCTGGGCGGCAGTCCAACATATGAACCAGCACCTCCAGTCCATGAACCCGGGACGACCCTATTAGATCGCCCAGATACTGCCAGGATCTCCCCTCACCACACTCCAGCCCACCACACACGGGCAGCCTGCCTGCCTGCCTATCTCTCTCTCTCCACACACACACACACACACACACACAAAACAGTGCATAATCTGCATGACAAGCACAATGGGCTTCATAAAGGGACAAGCACTCAACCAACACTTCTAAGGCCAAAACAACTGCTGCAGCAGCCAACGTATTGTTTACAATGTTTTCCTTTCTAGAAGATTCCTCCCTAGGCTCAACCATCTGGCCCAGTCATTCACTTTTTACAACCAATACAACATAAATAACCAAAACATCTGTCCACTGTCCCTTAAAGAATTCAGCCTTAAAGAGATGTTCCTGGTTTGTCCCTTGGTTGTGTAATGATTCGACAGTTTTTAGTTGCATATGTTGCTTCCTTAGATAGTGAGTAGTCATATTTCGGGCTGCATAGGGACCCATTCAGTTTGGAAATATGTCAGAACACCTTGAAGACACTCCAAACCATCTAATATTGTGACAGAATACCCCTCTGAAGACTTTGTCTGCATTTGATTTTTGAAAAAGTCACTTTGCTACACTGTAATCCACTTTTGCATTTTGTTATCATGACAACAAAATGCAAAAGTGTATTACAGCATAACAAAGTGGCTTTTCAGAAACATTATGGAGACAAAGTCTTCAGAGAGGGATTCTGTCATAATATGAGTTGGATTGGAGTGTCTGCAAGGTGTTCTGGACATATTTCCAAAATGAATGGGGCCCTATTTCGCATCTAAACTAATGAGTTCTAACTGTTTGTAAATGGTTTATAATTAAATAATAAACTGGTTATAAATACTGTATTAACTCATTATAAAACATTTATAAACCCTATCTTAATGTAAAGTGTTACCGACATGTTTTCTGGGTGGAACATCCTTTTAAATTAAGAGTCCTATTGCCAGGACTCTCCCTTTAGCTTTTCTTTACAATTTACTTTTAACAGGCCTCAGGGTACAGACAATAAGCCAGAGGGAGGTGTCTATGTGTGTGTGTTCAGTACTGATAGTCAACCTCTGGGGAGATTTTAAGAATGCCTATGATGGTTCAATTAAAAACAATTTAATTGCAAAATGTGCATTTTTCAATGTGCAACTTTGTTGATTGCACTAAACAATCCATAGGAATAAATCATAGCAAGATGTGTGTTATACTTTATGCAGTTATACGTTATGACTAGAAAAGCTCATAACTTGTTACAGGTTTGATAACTGCATTTTATTTTCCGGGTTTGCTGGTTGGGCTAAATCCCAAGATGTCTTGTTAGTCTAGTTACACTGTTTCATTCTCTTTCTTCAGAGCTTCAAAATGTACTGTTCAAAATGTGTCCTGCACACCAGTGTTCTTCTGGTTGGTGCCAGATTTCTTTAGAGTGAATTCTCGTTTCCAAGTAAACGCAAACAGCATGAGATGACAATGATGCTAACGTGTGAGCGACAGTACAGTCAATTAATGTAATTCACATGTCTAAGCAGCACAGAATGTGTCTGTGTGAGAGTGTGTTCTACACAGGAAAGCTTCTCCAAGTGCTCATTAGTGTGTAAGTCATGGTTGTTATTAAATATGTAACAGTTTTACAAGAGTGGTTTAGGAGAGAGCAGTGATTGAATTTGATTTGGTCTGTGTGTCTGTATCGATTCAGTAACACTGACCCAACTCCACCCTCTCTCTCTCTCTCTCACACACACACACACACACACACACACA
>NC_139657.1:22731571-23151571 GCF_951799395.1 Argentina silus | reverse complement strand
GTGTGTGTGTGTGTGTGTGTGTGTGTGTGTGTGTGTGTGTGTGTGTGTGTGGATATTGCAGCGGGAAATGGTAGGCAGGTCTGGTTGTTATAACACTTGCGCTCCCAAAAAGTGTAAATGATTGATCTCACAGTGAGCATGACTGACAGTATTCAACTATTCTCGTCTTTTTTCAGGAAAGGAGTGATTCAGTTGGTTGGAATGTAAAGAGTGTACAGTATGTGAAATATAGATAGATAGATAGATAGATAGATAGATAGATAGATAGATAGATAGATAGATAGATAGATAGGTACTTTATTGATCCCTGAGGGGAAATTAAGGCGTTACAGCAGCTCACATCACAAACAACAGCAACAAAATAAAGTGACAATAGAATAATAGAATAAAATAGACATCTGAAAAACATATATACAGTAAGAACAGTCCAGTATGATTTAATATCCCCCAGCCTGACTCTGATCACCATGATCGAGCAAGCCGGAGGAGGAGTTTTACAGTCTTATTGCGTGAAAGAAAAGTCTTATAATGTGAAAGAACAAACTTGTGTGTAAAATTGGGCACCCAAGAAAATTGTATCTCTGTATCTTATTAGATAGCCTGGAGATATTGTGATCCCAATCGTGTGACACAAAGAAATGGATGTCAAAAATGGTTTTAATGTCTGAAAGGCTAGCATCAGTAAAACAAAGGCAGTCATATAAAGTTAATTTATATTTATTTCATTTGCCTTAATTCATCTTCATCTAACTATTTGTGCAGCTCTCAGCAAATGTTTGTAGAGTAGAAATACAACACTCGATAAAGAATGCAAACAGCTATGTGTAACGTCTCGCCCTGCTCCTTAGTTTATGTTTGTCTTTGTTTCATGTTATTCATTTATTGTTTCCTGTTTATTTTTGTGTTCCTCACCTTGTCTCTCGTTCCAGACACTTCACCACCTGCCCTTGTGTGTTTCCCCCCGCCTGTGTGATTGTCTACCCCGCCCTGATTGGCTTCACCTGTTCCTCATCATCCTTCCCTGTGTATTTAGTCTGTGTGTTCCCGTCTCTGTGCCAGTTTGTCTTTGTACCTTAGTGTCATATGTACCAGCATTTCCTAGTGTATTCCTGTTTTTTTTTTTTTTTTTTTTTTTTCTTTTTTTTTATCTCTGAGTGTGTTTCTGACTTTGCCTTTTTGCCTTTATCGGACTATCTGCCTGCCTTTTTGAACTGCCTACCTGTGTACTGAACCTTGCTTTGCCTACCCTCTTCCTGGATTATCTGCCTGCTTGTGTACCGAACCTTTTTGAAAGTAAACACTATTCTATTGGATTTAAGTTTTGTCTCCGAGTCGTGCATTTGAGTCCTCTGCCTAAGTCCTCCAGTCATTACACTATGAGATGACATCTTTTTCCATGACCTCACTCCCATCTGATGCTAGCTAACTATAGACTAGTCAGGTTTCATGGATGAGGGATCACACTCATATCCAAAACAGTCCAACTGATAAATCATTATCATATAACATACGACAAATGAACACAGAGGTTGCCACAGAATCCCACTGTAAAGAAGTGAGTGTGTCCGTTTTTCTGCCTCGTCAGCATTTTCCACTTTTGAGACCTCCGCTCAAGTAAAGGATGTGTGGCAACGCAGGCAGGTCTGACAAACAGATAGATGAGAGAGGAATAATGGATGACTAGGATGAACAGATGGCCGCGCCGGGAAAAGATGAGAGATTAACGAGTGCAGGGTACGGGGTACGGGGAGTCCCGAGCACTCACCTATGAGGGGGACAGAGTCGGACGTAGCGGGCATGATCTCAGCCACCAGGAGCATGAAGACGGTTAGAGAGAGCAGCACGGTGATACCTGGGGAGAGATACCATTGAGACCATTTAGGGAGACAAGTAGCCCATTAGAAAATAACCTACAGTACAGTGCGTACATCCCTATGGATGGTGCAGCCTATATGTGTTGTGTCAGTATAGTTGATCAAATACTATACATATGTATATGTACATATATATATATATATAGATATATGTGATCAAAGATAAAAGAAAAATAGAACTACAATGAAATGGTGTTACATCATTGTAATAAGTGAAACAAGCCCTAATACTCAGCGTTTGTAATATGAAAGAAGCAGACTTCTTGCCCCTACACTAAGCTATGACTCACCACCAGCACGCTTCCCAAAGTTTCCTAATGAACTCGCAGAATCAATAAACCAAGCCAATCCAAGGATCAAGATGGATAGAGTGCTTTCCTCTCATTAACAACCATTCTCGGATGCCTTTGAGTCTATAGATTGTTTACGGACACACACTCAAATACACTCACGGACACACAGACACACACACGCACTAGTGCTTACCCACACACATGCATACATACAAGAGATATCAGACGCACACACACACATGCGTGCACACACACACACACACACACACACACACATAAATAACACCTTTAACCCTGACACTCAAATTGAATCCGGTATGTCAAAAAGGAATAATATATTCTCCACCGTGTCTAATTTCAGCTCATGGTGTCACTTGGTAAAATGTTACTTGCAGTTTTGACTCCCAGTTTCAAGTCAGCTGATTGCCAGCAGATATTGATTCAAGGCTATAACTCATTCTGTACCTCAGGGGGTGGGAGGAGGTATGGTGTGGGCAGACCGGGCTGAAATACCTAATTGAAGTATCTTGAAAAATAGATTTTTCTGAAATACTGTTTATAGAAGCACTTTTATTCTCAATTTCTTAGCGGGTTAATTAACAAATACAAGACTGGAGCCATAATGACTCACAACATTTTTTATAAAACTATTCAAAATCACGATGAAAACACTATTATACTCAATAATTTCTTTAAGTGGTCATAAGAAAGAACACATTAAATGTGTAATACAAAACTCATATGCCTAGTTTCCCACATTCTGTCTGTAAGCTGTCTAACGCATCACACTCCCTCTAAACATAATAATAATGAAACATTATCCATTTCGATGGAGACTTTTTGCTGTCACAAACACATCGAGCCTCATCTCTGGGTCTCTCTGGGCAGGCAGAGGAAAAAACACTTCCAGTTCACCTGACCTGAGGCTCAGAGCCTAGCACAGCCCAGCCAGGCACGCCCAGCTCAGCTCAGTCCAGTCACGCATGCAGTCATGCAGGCATGCATGCCGCAGTCATCTGGACGTGGCCCCCACTCTGCCGTTTCCAAGCTCTAGCCTAAGCTAACGCTATGCTGCCCACTATGCTACAGTATATTCCAAGTGATATGCTATGACCCATGGGCTATGCTATGTCCAAGGCTAAATCTGTTGTTTTATGCAATGTAGGGGTTTAGTCTATGCCTCGGATGTATCTATACCCTGATTGGCTATATAATCCCTAGCTGATGAGGCTAAAGATGGTCACATTCCCCCGTACGATAACATATGCTCTTTCAACTCTGCCACGCCATAGAGAGGCGGTCGTGGTATATACTGTACAATGCCCTGCGAAAGTAATGGGACAGTGAAGCATTCTTCTTTAGGCTCTATACTCCAAAAGTTTGGATTTGAAATCCAACAATTACTTTGAGGTTAACGTATAGATTCTCAGGTTACATTTGAGGGTATTTGTGTACATATTGGTTTCACCATTTAGAAACATTTTTTATACATAGTCCCCCTATTTCAGCGAATGAAAAGAAACCCTGAAGTCTACCTCATGGTCTCTGTCTCTTGCAATTGCTGTCTGTTCATCCTTTGTCACTTCACCACACACTTGCACGCATGCATGCACACACACACACACACACACACACACACACACACACACACACACACACACACACACACACAATCTCACCCAGTGAGATCTTCTCCCCAGAGTCAGCAGGCAGCAGGAAGACCAAAAGGGCCAGGGTGGAGATTAGAACACAAGGGATGAGCAGGTTCAGGCCGTAGTAGAGGGTACGTCGGCGCATCACCACTGTGAAGGTCACGTCAGGGTAGGGCTCCTTACAGCAGTCGTAGAATCGCTCGTTCCTCCGCCCAGGGACCTCTGTATAGTGCATGCAGACACACACACACACACACACACACACACACACACACACACACACACACACACACACAGAGATGAATACACCATTATACATAGAGAGGGGAGAGTGATATATTACTGTTAAATTAATAAAAACCATAGTCATGACAAGGCAACCGATAAGAAGGCTCCAAATCTTTCCCTCTTGTATTCAAGAAGAAAGTGAACACGGTGAACAATCCTGTATGTCGCACTACTGTATGTAGCTATTTCTACACTCTTTAGTACATTGGTTTTGGTTTCACATAATGCCCATATAGGAGGAAATAATCGAGCATACGGATGGCGAAATGGCCAACTTGCTCCCTGTGATTTTCCATTAAGTGGGGCTTCAACGCCCCATTGGCTAGGACTGTCTCCCGGAGCTCACGCTCTCTCTCTCTCCCTCTCTCTCTCTCTGACTGTGTGATATAAATGGAGGTGCCTTCCTTGCCTCCCTAGGGAACAGTGAACTGGCCTACACTGATCATTAGGCACTAACAGGGCTCCTCCTTCATAGTAAGTGAAAGCAGCTAAGGTCTCCTATATCAGGCTCCTCCATTTATGGAGTGTGAGGATATACTGTAAGGGCAACAGACAAAGCTAGTCATAAACCAATATAACCATCACCTCAGGAGTACAGTAGTAGAGACCCATGTGTGTTTTAATGTCATTCCATTCTGCGTGAACAGAGTTCTGTGTGTTAGATAACATGCAGTATATCTACATACAGTGCCTTCGGAAAGTATTCAGACCCCTTCACTTTTTCCACATTTTGTTGTGTTATAGACTCAATTTAAAATTGGTTAAAAATTATTTTATTTTTTTTGCCATCAAGCCACACACATTATCACATAATTACAAAGTGAAAACACATTTTAAGGAATGTGTGCGAATTTATTAACATTTAAATACAGAAATACCTCATGTACATAAGTATTCAGACCCTTTGCTATGTCACTCTTAAAATTTGCTCAAATGCAAAAATGTCTTAAACAAGTCACTCAACAAGTTGAATTGAGTGCATATGAGTGCAATGATAATAGCTCATGTGTTTTTGGAATTAATATCTTTTGTTTTTATACTAGACTGTGCTTTTTCCCTCAGTCATTCAACTTTGCATATTTTTGTAAGTCTCCCCAGGCCTCAAGGTAGCATTCCTGAGCAGTTTTGTTCCTCTCCATTTGCTCAGTTTGTAATGACAAACTGATCCACACAGTGTGTAATTGATTTCAATGCAAATCAGAGACCCTAAAAAACAAAGATATTCATTCCGAAATCACATGAACTGTTATCCTTGCACTTAGATAGACTCAATTCTTATTAACTTATTGAGTGACTTCTTGAATACATGTTTAATTTTGAGCTAACTTTTTATTAATTTGTAAACATAAAAAATGCTGTAGATCTATTTTAAAATCAGGCTGTAACACAACAAAATGTGGAAAGAGTCCCATGGAGTGAATACTTACTGACGGCAACGTATATCCTACTATCATTGATATAATTTGAAACAGTTTACTCTGAAGGGACTATTTACGCCTGACAGTGCAGAACAATCCCTCGTAACATTTTGTTTGTTGACGGTCAAAGTGCTGTATATAATTTGCGAACATTTGGGAAACCAAATGTCACTTGCTCATCACGCTTTATTGCGTAATCGAGCATTTTGAAATCATTCGATTGGACAAACAGGGCCTAGAGACAGACAGGGAAGAGCTCTGAAACCCCCAAGACAAGCTTCATGGCAGCTTCTGCCACCCCTTCTGCAGGGACCAAAGTCTGGGGATTCACTAAATAAAAGGGCAATTTTAATTACTTCTCAATTTCTGTTGGATATAATGCTTGTTATGTAACACCCATTGCTCAACAACCTAGATGTCTTTAGAAGCATCAACGTTATTTGTCTTTAGAAAAAAGTTCAGACGTGGCTGTAAGCAGCTACCGAATGTGGATACTGGAAAAGGTCAAGCTCGCACGCAATGTAAAGTCAATGTAATTCTATAACTAAACCTTTGTTTCTTCAGGCATCATCAACAACCTTTAGGAACCCATCTGTTATCTATCATTCTAACGAGTGACTTTGATTTTGACTAAGTTAGAAATCTTGGCCCTGGTGTTTTTACAGTATGATTGCCTCTGGGACTTAACTTACCCACAAGGTCCCACTCTCCATTTGCAATGTATCCGCTCACATCTGCTTCCTCCATCTGTAGGTCCAAGGACCAACCCCCGTAAGTCCACGAGCCAAACTTGAGGTCACAGCGCTGGACGTCAAAGGGAAACCAGCGAACATCAATGTAGCACGTGCTCTTGAAGATTCCTGAACAATGTAGAAGCATGAAGGCTTTCACTGAGAGAAAATACTTTGCTCAAAGAATATGGTCTACAAGCAAGATCACTTTAGGGATATGTTGAGTAGAATATGGACAATGTGAGATATCACAATAATCATTGTCAGATAGAAAGGAACATCATCATTATCTGAAATTATTTGGGGGCCAAGAACCGATCCCTGAGGAACTTCAAATCGGCTGACTTGTAGATGGAAAAAGCCAGAGGCAGAGCAGCCTAATCAGGATAGATTGGGACAGTGATTTACATGCACTGTATCCCCCACAAGACAAATGGCAGAGAAATTCAATTTGTTCCCAATCAGTGTCTCCAAAGCATTTCCGCCTGTCTCCTCCTTCATAGCCACAGCCATTCCGCCCATGTTGGATGACTTTTTCCTGCAATAAGGCCTCCCTGGACCTTTGTGAATGGCCCGTTTGACTCTATAGCTAGTCACTGATAGCGGGTCGACTCCTCTGTTTTGCATACCCCCCTCGTCTTCCTTCCAGAACTAAAGTAATTCATGTCTGCTGTCAGCCATGATGCGGCTGTTTGTGGCTCTATTGATTTCTGTCAGTTATAGCCCTGTTTGTTTTTTTCCCTCTAATTCCTGCAGAGTCAGGGGACAGCTGGGAGGGAAGCTCAGACAGGGTGCCCTTAACAATCACCTTTCCTGACAGGTAGGTCCGCCTGTTCCTCTGTTGGTGACAGAGTGTTAAGGACCTTTATAGCTACAGTATGGGGGTGACATTACTGGGTCAGCAAAGACAGGGTCCAGAACAAACTAGGGGGCATGAAGGGGAGGATGTGAGTGTATAGCACATACAGACATTACTCCCCACATCCAATTTAGACGTCTCAGTCACCGCCTCAGTCGTAACTTTCAAATCAATCAATGGCTGTCGTAACACCATTCTTAAAGGTCATAAACCAGATTTACTGACTTGAATCAGATTGTATGGCTCATAGAGCATGATGTGACTACACTCTACTATCCAAATCGTGGCAAAGCAATGTGTCAGCCACAGTCAACACAAAGCTAGTTGTTCATGTGTGGTGTGTGTTTACATAATTCAGCATGACATTGTGCAGAATACAGTCAATCTATATCAGCTCTGCATGACTTAATCCATTTACTATGGGAGGTTCATCATCACAGGCACCGCTGCCTTTGTTTATGGGAACAGAAACAAAAGGTGGAGATGGAACATACTGTACGCGTTTATGAGTTTGAGAAGTCACACACGGATTACATAATCAATTAGATCCATAACATTTTATAACCACTTTTACTGGCTCAGAGTACCTTTCACTGACCCAGTTGACACCCCTGATTCCCTGACCTTGTGCTACCACTGTGCTATTTCCAGACCCACTGAGATTCTTATACAGATGGTAGGTAACAGGATTTTTGTATACATCCTCTGTTAACATGTGTCATGCTATAATCATGCATTCTTAGAGCATTGTAATTCAAATGTATGAAAATGTCCAGACCAACTGACTTCTTAAACAGATGGGGGTCGTAGGGTTTTACCTGGGGGCAGATACTGGCAGTAACCTGTGGAGTTGACCAGGACGTTGGTGTGGAATGTGGCGTCAAACCTCTCGTCAGCGCTGCAGCAGCAGAAACAATTTAGCAGTTAGCGGTTTATCTGCACATAAAATCTAACCTTGCAGCTTGGGTGAGAAAACAAGACTATAAACCGCTATAGCAGAGCTGGGCTGTCACTGCTGGGGCAAGACCTGTGTAAATCATATTATTGTTTAGCAGAGTGCAAAACAAACAGCACACGCGCAGATGTACACCCATGCCACACACACACACACACACACACACACACACACACACACACACACACACACACACACACACACACAAATCTCTCTCTCTCCAAGACTCTCTCTCTCCAACTAAAACACACATGCTCACAAACACACACAAATTGTCAGTGAAGAGGTTACATAAGAATGTGAATGAGCAGAGTCTTGCTGAGTGCGTGCAGATTCAGCAGGCTCAGCTGCTTCGCTGAACACAAATGACAACCAACATGCACGCACGCACACACGCACCCACACACACACAAACAGATAATTTATCAGCCTCTTTCCCAAATAAATCTATTCTTCTACTGTGAACACAGCAAGATACAGTAATAACAACAGAAATACAGATGATAACATATAACATGCTTCATAAAACAGTAGTCTACCAGACACGTCAACTAGAAACCATCTACATGATGTATTTGCTCTATTACTTGACCTCTACTTTTCTCTAAAACAAATGTGTTTTCTGTAACTCATCTGTAAACGATAACATTTTTAATAGGCAAGAAGAACAACACAGTAGTACAGTAGGGAAATATACTAATACAGTCCAAAATGTTGAGACAACCTTTATCTTACTCAGACAAGAGCAAAGCTCTCTACTCCGATACTCACCCCCACTCATTAAACATACTGAGGCCAATACATCTGACAGGTTTTTGGAACTCATCTTTGATCTGCCCTCCTTTTCTAAATGCAAATCAAGCGCTTGTTCCCGAGGACCAGGCATGCTTAATGAGCTATTGTTCTCAACTACAAGCTAGCGTATCTAAGGGCACTCCTACTGAGACAGCTATTAAAGGCTCTCAGAATCAGAATCAGAATCATGTTGTTGATTTAACAAGGAAAAATAAATCATCACAGGGAAAGAAGGTATTTTTACCCACCTGATAGAGGGGTTAGATATTAAACATAACACTTATAGTTAGCTGAACAGCAAGTGTGTTGAGTGAATTGAAGCACAAAAATAAATCTAAAGGAAAAATGCATCGAAAGGCTGTTAACAAACTTTTTTGTGTCACCAGTAACCACACTATCTTGGATCTTGACATTCTGCTCTTCTAACAGTTAAGACCATGATATTTTCTTGTGTACCTGTTGTAGAGCAGAATGTCAGGCCTCCATATCTGGGTGTCGGGGAACCTTACGTTGGTCACTCCGGGGTAGTCAGTGGTGTTCCACTGAAGGTAGTAATCAGTCCAGTACTGAGGGAGAGCACAGAAACAGGTCTATGTCAACACACATCTTCCAAACTCTGGAAGTTACCTATAATAAGACTAAATACAGATTTAGTGAGCATTCAGACAGGGCGCAAATACTGCATTTGCTTTTCAGTAGGGCACAATATAACCAATAACAAAGCTATACTTGAAACTGACACAGACAGGCAGTATGACTGTGATAGGACCATAGCAGATATCTTTTAACTCTGTGAACTGGTAGCAAGACAGGTTATATATCAGACTTGCTACTCAGCCCTCGTAACTCTACCGAATAACCTGAAGGAAGACAAGCCCATAAAACTGCCCTCTTCCTCTCCAAATTGAGTTAATTTTCCTCACAGCACACCACAATCCCACTCTCAATAGTATCTTGGCATTTTGCTCATGGGCCAGCTCTGGGATGTGATAATTGGCGCTGATACATTCCTGTCGTTACAGGGCCACTTTTGGTTTAAATGTGCCAAAATCAACAGTTTGAAACATCTTTTTTTTTTTTTTTTTTTTAAACACTGGTGAGCTATCCCAAATGGGCTGATAGACCAAGGAAGACTTCTACAGTGGATAACCAAAGAATGCTCACCAAGGACCCAAAAACCCATTTATCAAGTGATAACTGGCCACATTCACATACCGGGCTCATGTCTAGCCTTTTCAAAGTCTGTCCACTTCTGGCCTGGGCAAAAAAGTCATACCTGCGCCACATCCACATGCCAGCCAAGGTCTGGCCTTTTCAGAGACAAGGCTTAGGAATAGCAGCCAGAGCCGGCCAATTTCTGGCACGGGTAATAAAATTGTACTTAGACCACATTCGGATGCCGGTAGAAAACAGACGTGGGCCAGATCTGGGCTGTCATTTCTCTTCTGACTGGGTACCTTCTGGCATCATCCTCATTCTCATAATCATTTTCTGGCATTGGGCAGGTATGCTTAATTGACTTTCTGTGAGGCAAGAGTGGTCCAAATCAAATTACACAGAGAAAGGGTCATTTAAATGCGCTTATCCTCTGGCAGAATACATTGTTATTCCTGTAGATGACTGACTTTGGGGAGAGAGGCATTGTGAGTTAAAAACAAAAGTGAATACTAACAGTAAAAAATTTAAGTGAATACCCTTGAGAGAATGATCTCTGCTTAAACCTCAGCTCGCACACAGAAATACATTTCATGGTCAGAATGGTCAGAAATGGTGCCTATTAAATATGCACTGTAAATTACCCGAGAGGAGTCATCTGCTGGGGATACATGCTGTAGATAATATTTTGCTCATGTGGGCTATTTATGTTCTTTTATTTCTCTATTTCCCCAGCTAGTCAAATCATCCCATTTGCCTGCATGAAACCTTTAAAGAGCTTCAGTAAAAGATGATGACATTTGGAAAAATACACACAGCCCCAGGCATAGTCTCCCCTGCAAAATAAAGACTTCCAACACCATCTGAATGGCGTTGGATGAGCAGATCCGTTCTCAAAAAATATTGAGAGATGGAGGCGATTTCTTAAGCATGTGTTCCAAATTCAATTAAGCAAAAAGACTACTTTGCACTCCAAGCAATTTAGAGACAACAGAACGTTATTGGAAAAAGGTATGGCTGAGCCTGGGGGATTTTCACTGAGGACCAGTGTATTTCCCCACTTTTTGAAACAAAACTTGTTTTAAGAGCGTGGGAATTCTGTGATTTCACATTGTTGAAACCTAATTAAATTTGAGGAGCTCTGTGAAATGAAATAGCTTTAAGAGCCCCCTGTAAAAAAACATACATTCTGTACGAGCTTTGGCATTGACACTGGCTTAGACGCTGGGTTTTTGGAAACAGCCTAGAGTCCACAAAAGGAGTAAGGGGAATAGTTTATCATATAATACAGTGTTTGACACAGTTGGTGAATACAAAGGGGAAGGTTATTACTGAGTACTATAAAAGGGCAGAGGCCCAGGTATTCAGACTAACTAGCACACCATATTGACAGAGACAAGCTAGACAGAGCCTTTTAACTCCAGATGGAGGGACTAGAATGGAAATGCTGTATTTTTGGAAGCAGAGCGACAAGGAAGTTAGTTTTTCCTCTGACAGCAATATATCTGAGTCAAACACAGCAATAGAAAAGCCAATTCATTTTAGACAATTTGAGAGCCAAGTAGAAAAAAGGACAAGATCATTTGGCTACAGTCTTACATATTTTATGGATGTTTAATTCACCCTTTTCCATCTAGACGGCGTCCCTTTGGCCTAGCCACCCCACGATAGCACAGTTTAATTTTCTTAATGTAACGGTTTTCCCTATCCCAGTGCTGGGGGTGAGGGTGGGGATGGAGCGAAGGGATGGTTTGTCAAGAGGGACAAGAAGGTAGGGGATTGGATAAAGGGTAGAAGCATCCCTCAAAATGCCACACTTTCACTATTGCAGTTGATGATAGAGGAACATTCTGAGGGTTTATAAATACAGGTAGCAGACTGGATAAAAAAAGTGATGATCATAAAGATACTTTCTTGGGAGAAAAAGGGAGATGGAGGAGTGTCTTGATATCAGCCAACTTCTGTTTAGATGAGAATCCTCACGGTTCAAGAAAATGACATGAGAATCCTCAAGGTTCGAGAGATGAAAGAGCTCACCAGTTGTAGCCAGATGTTAGTTGTCAGGACCTGATTCTTCTCATCCTGTAAACAAACACAAAAACAATCAGTGTCTGTCACCCGCATATGCAGATATAATCTAATTTGTTGGTTCACCTGCTGCACTTAATAAAAGTCTATCTTTGGGCTGACTTAAAACATGAATTTTTTGCCTTGTAATTTGTCTTGAGCATGGCCGCTTGCCAGTAAAGGGGGAATGAATATGAATAACGTCAGTTTGATGAATGTCCAGCCTTTTCAAATCCTCTTACGAGCAGGTCGCAAACAACACTGCATCACAACACCAGCCAAGCATTTCTATTAAAAGAAGTTTAGTGCTCAGAAACAATGGTGTGATGCTGTATAGTGGTAAACAGATGAGGTGAGGTAAGATAACATGAGGTAATGCAAGCCTATGACATTTTTAACTAGGCGATAGTTATTAGTCTGTGAGTGTAGGACTGGGGTAATGTAGTGTAGTTAAAGTGGTACCAGTGGATTTGTGTATTGTTTCCTGTTTATGGACGAAACACTGCAGCCAAAACACGACACAGGTGTCGGGTGATGTAGTTGACTGTAGGACCGTGAACAATAGACACAGCCACCTAACTTCCACCATATACTCTGAAACCCACTGGATAAGGCTAATATGATGAATTTCTTCACAAACTTTTCCAACCATATTTGCTGACTAAGGTTTCATGAAGTACATTTTCTGTTGTTGACTCTTTAAAAAAAAATCAGTGTTGTATTGTATAATCATGGGTTTTAATGTTATAATGTGCTCTGTTCCCAAAATGTGATGTTTGACAGCAGACGAGATGACTGCGTGTGTTGTGAGTTGTGGCTAATGTGGTGCCCCCATCCAGCAGAGCACAGACTGTACGAGTCAGACTTTGATCTATCCCAGGGAGTGACAATAGAACACAGCTGAGGTCCACCAAAACACAAAACCCACGAACAGCTGGGAGAGGAAATAGTGAACAAAGAGACTGAGAAACAAAGAATAAGGGTGGAGGAGTCTATCCGTTGGTGGGTAACTCCGTTTTTTAAAGGATTTAAAGGATGCTATGTCTAAAGGATTTTATTACAGCTTGCCACAAACACAATATATCTGACCATGATGACTTGAATCAGGTGTGTTAGTGCTAGGCTGAAACCACAGCCTGCACACACAGCAGCCCATGAAAGCGGCCCATCCCTGTTATACAGCACTGTACTGTACTGTAACAACATCATAAAAATGTGGAAGCATACTGAAATCCAAAAGAGACTCAACACGTTGAATGCTCTGCGGGAATGATAGTGATAGCGCTATTTAAAAGTAACAAAGAGAACCTAGACTGACAGTGAAAGAGGGGTGTGTGCGATATATCCTCTAAGTTATAGAGGTAGATACTGTCGGTGTAAAGTAAACCTCAAGGCAGATGTGATGGAGTCAAGTGCATATGACAGAGGATTGGGTTCAAGTAGCAGCAAGAAAGTGTAATATAGTATTGTAACTACCCAATATACTGTACTGTGCAATACACAGTTTTCAGCATGTGCTTTCCCCTTTTTTTGAATAACAGCTCTGCTATAATGTTTTATACTGCATGCAGTGAGGATGTTTCTTTTGCCTCTTCCTCATTGTAGTGATGCTGTGATCCAATGGAGTAATGTTTGTTTTAGATGCTGAGTGTGATGCTGGAGATAAGAGCTGAGTTGTCCTGCTCCCCCACTGGTAGTGGCAGGGGGGCAGTGAATCAGACACACAGGGTAATCAGCCTGCTACCCTCCGCCAGAAGCATTGTGGGTGAGCACCAAGCAGGAGACACTAACACACAGGGAGGCATGTTAATAGGACTCACACAGCTTCCTCACACAGTGCCTTTGTGTGTTTGATATCAGCTCTGACACTTCGATAGGGAGATCTGATATATCCTATCCATCACTGTGTGTTACGCTGATGTTGACAGTGTTTCTTGTCTTTGTGTGTGTGTGTGTGTGTGTGTGTGTGCTTGTCTGTGAATTGACAGATGGCAGATGGCCCATCAGACTCACCACATCCATAATCTGCATGAGGCTGAAGCTGAATTTCACGGTGAGGGAGTGTGAGTCATTGAACACAGGTCGCTCCAGTGGGTTGTAGTTTTTCATCAGGTCCTTGTACAGTCTGCGCTGGTGCTGTCCCTGCAGTGACACTGGGAACCACACACACACACACACACACACACACACACACACACACACACACACACACACACACACACACACACACACACACACACACACATACACACACACACACACACATACACACACACACACACACACACACACACACACACACACACACACATAACATTAGATATACAATTTTGAGCACAATACAAACATGTCTTGTTTTATATGCAGCTGAACTACAGTGCACCTCCTGAATTGTAGAAGCTTGTCGATGTTATGAATATTTCGAAATTATGTTAAGCAGTTCCATAAACAATCTATTCCCCTTCATCTACAAATATTTCCCCTTCATCTGCATACAATATTTTGCCTTGCACCCCATCTGATCTACATCTGCATCACACATCTGGGGACACAGCATTGTGTCTCTCCTCCTCACATACTGAAGAGAGGACAACAAATATCAAGCCCAACTGCAGCCCTTATACACCAAAAATAGATCCAACATTCTAATCATCACTTCAAAGGGTATTTTCACCTCAATTGTGAACAGAAGATCACTACCATTCACTTAGATGCTTTCCAGTCAATTGCTCTAAGAGGGCTAAATTGGATCTGCTGATGCCATATCATAAAAGAAAGCTATTAAAAGAGTCCCTTTTCATACTGAGAGGTTCAATGTTTAGCACTAGGGAATGAGTGAGAGAGGGGGGGACATCCTGAGGGTATTGGGTCAATGTCTAGCGAGCACTAGGGAGTGAGTGAGTGAGGCGGGACATCCTGAGGGTATTGGGTCAATGTCTAGCTAGCACTAGGGAGTGAGTGAGTGAGGGGGGGACATCCTGAGGGTATTGGGTCAATTGGACAGACTGAATGGAATGGGCTTGATAAGGAATAAGGGTATATAGTGATTTGGGGGAAATTAAGAAGTCTTTTAATATATATTTCTACCTGCAATCAACCTTGTACGTCAGATGCCTGCAAGCAAGTCATGGTCCTCTATTTCTCTGATTGTTTCTTCCCTAAGGCCACAGAATACAGTGCTGTACATTTCTGATGTACTGTAGCAATTCATATATAAGAGAAACCATGTGGAACTCATGAAGACTGATAACTGAAGTGAGGCATGACGATAGCAAAGGGATAACGAGAATTCTGACCAAGACATTCTTATATGAGGGAAGCAGAGAGAACCATGCATGACAAGTAAGTGAAGTTTGTGAATAAGTGAAGATAGCCAATCTTTACTAAAGTCTAAAAGCAGAGACATCTAACTAACAAGGGAAGAGAACATGAGTGTGTGTCACTCTGAAAATGAGGATGTGTAAGAACAGCAGTGTCACTAACACTGAGGAAAAAGTCCTCTCTAAAGAGTATGAGCATCACTCACAGTGTTCACTCACTTAAACAATAGTGGTTTCTCTGCCAATAGTGGTTTCTCAAGATCATTGTCTTTTTCAACAGCAAGGAACAGACACTATCTGAAATGTCACAAAACTAAACAAGCACACTCTCTCAGCAGCCTATTTTTGTGTTACGGATGTTTCTCTCAAATTTTCTGATACATTTTTCTGAACTGAATAACATTTTTTTCACAACACGTGTTCTATGCAAATGAAGCATACTTATTTGACACAGAAATAGCACAACATGAGTGTTCCATAAACCACTGAACCACATAGCCTATGTCAGAAGACTGAAGTGTGTGCGCAGCTCAGTCTTCTAAGACATGGCTCTTGAGGCAAATCAGTGGTCAGTTAGTCTACTTTGCCATGATTTATTAGAACAATGTATCGTATATTCAGTTTATTTATTATTATATAATGAAAATGATCTACCTTATATTAGTTTTGTATGTAGATTATGCATATACGAAGACATCAATGAACTCGATAAGTCAGGGTTCATAAAGGTGTTCAATACCAAATCGAAAGATAATGTAAAAGTTGGCTAGCCTAATGTAAAACTTTATAATGGACAATGTCGCGTGACGCAGTTTATCTCAATAAACTTGTGTACAGGTGATAGAATTTTAATAGGCTAATCCTGTAATATCAAAAACTGTTAGCTCACCACCATGGACACCTAAGGTGCCATCAAGAAAGAATATTGGCCCTACAGCGTTAATTCAATTATAAGTATAACTTTGACAAATAAACTACCGAGTAAGTAGGTGAGCTACTCGCATGAAACACCTGAGCAGCGGTTCGGTTCAAATATGTCTGGTTATACCGATAAAGGTTTTAGCTATTTTACCCAAGGAGTATCTCTTGTTATAACGCATGCATAATAACTCATAGAAGCCTAATATTGCAAATATAACGTACCGTGGAGTAAGCAGGCGATGGTGAATAAATACAGGGTAAAACTCCGAGCCTCCATCGCATAAGAGACTCAATATGCCTCGTATAATGCTGTATGTGACAGTCCCGAGACCACAGTTCACCGGTCATTCGAAAACGCAAAAAAGTCACCCGGCACACACACACCCCCCCCCCATCGGAAAAAAACTGACTTGTATTGGTGGGGGGGTTGTCGGGTGCTCCTCCCTGAAGCCCTCAAAATGAAAATGGGATTCGCGGCACTAAACTCACATAGCTGTGACAACTAGTCAAACTGTGCTTGCGGAGAGGTTGGTCATCGAATCCTCCTTATCAGTGGCACACAACGAGGTTTAAGAAGGGGGCAGGAATTTATGATCCCAGGTCATTGTCAATGGTTGAAGAATATAATCTGCCAGTATAGTTTAACCAAAATTGATATAATGCCATGAAAACACATTGCACAGAATAATTATATTTACCCCTTCTAATTAAAAAGTTTAAGAGAGAGAGAGAGAGAGAGAGAGAATTGATTCACCCATTTAATTTAAATCTATTTATCCTTCAGGACTTTGCTGCTGGGTTGTTAATTCAAATGGTCTCATGTTAAAGACAATGTGTTTCCATTAAGGAAAACATCTACTTTATAGTGTGAGACATCTGGGGTTTAGAGAACTAAGGCATTCTGCCATTCTAAGAGCTCTACCTAGATACAGTAGTAGTGAGTTGATAATCATCAACATACTATAACTGTGAGGCACTTTTAATAAGATGCAGATGCAGAACACAGAGTCTGGACACAGGTATAAAATAATAGTTATTTTAACATTTAATGAAGGAATTGGGGGGAAGGGGAAGGCAGGGTAGACCGAGCACGCAGGTAGGCAGGGCGGGGAGGATAACGGGTAGTCCAGGCAGGGGTCGATACACGGGTAGACAGTTCTAAGAAAGCCAGATAATCCGACAGGGAAATCCAGGCAGGGGTTAGGCAGAAGCACAGTCCAGAAAACACTTGTAGATCCGAAACCAGGAATCAACAGACTAGAAATGCTGGGACGTATAGGTAGGAAGTACTATGATGAACTGGCGGGGAATTAATGAAAAACCAGAGTATAAATCACAGAAGGGTGATGAGGAGATGAGCCGCAGGTGTGTAGATGATGACATTACTATTGGCAGCCACGCCCACACCAAACACCCAGACTGGGGAGAGGGAGAGAGACTGACACTGGCTAGGTTACGCAGGTTAGACCTCTCTACACGTAAAGTTGGATTGGTGTGAATAGCTTAAATGTAGGCACTATTGAGTAGTGCTGGGAAAACATTTAATAATAATAATTATCATTGCTGAAGCAAGCCTATTAATAATAATAAGTACAGTACCAGTCAAAAGTTTGGACACACCTTGCCTAGAGTGTGCAAAGCTGTCATCAAAGCAAAAGAACACAGCTGGTAAGATTATTGGTGCCCCACTCCCTTCCCTGCAAGACACTTACTCCACCCGCCTCACCCGAAAAGCTACCTCGATTGTGAGCAATGCAAGCCACCCCGCACACAGTCTGTTCAGCCTCCTGCCTTCTGGAAGAAGGTATAGGAGCCTCCATGCCCACACCACCAGACTCATGAAAAGCTTCATACCCCAAGCTGTCAGGAAGCTAAATTCTCTCCCCTCACTCCCCCCAGCCACATCCTCCAGGCTGTCAGGAAGCTGAAACCCCCGCCCCCCAACCCTTCAGCCCCCCCCCTAAAAACACTACGGACTCTGGACAATCTACTGATCTATTGCACTATTATTACTACCAGTATTTGGCTGCTATTTACTGTCTTTACTGACTGTTCTTTTTGCACTGTTTAAATTATTTTTATTGTCTATCATCCTAGCATTAGTAAATGTCTTATCTGTTGTGCAATTGAATGTTTTACTTTTAGTATGTCTTGTCTTATCTGTTTTGCCTGTGCACTTTATCTGTCTCACCGTGGGAGAGTGAGAAACGTCCTCTCGACTCCTTTGTATGTCTTGACGTGAAGAATTGACATTAAAGCCACTTTGACTTTGACTTGACTTTGAAAAGGTGGCTACTTTGAAGAATCTAAAATATAAAACATATTCTGGTTTGTTTAACACTTTTTTGTTTACTACATAATTCCATATGTGTTCCTTCATAGTTTTGATGTCTTCAATATTAATCTACAATGTATAAAATAATAAAAATGAAGAAAAACCATTGAATGAGAAGGTGTGTCCAAACTTTTGACTGGTACTGTATGTCAAAGAAAAATTGTAATAATAAGTATGTCAAAGATCAATAGTTGGAGCCTATTAATGACTCATTACCTCAACATCGTTAATGCTCAGTCAGTGTGCAAAAAAAAACCCAGAACAAAATGGCCCTTTTATCTCGTATCTAATCGCACTCTGACAGGCTGACTTCGCCTTTGATTCGTGCCAGCCAGTAATTGTCATGGGGATTTCAACCAAAAACATTCTGCCAACTCATTGCCCCACTGCAGCACACTGATTCACACAATAGTCCCTAATGCAAGATTAATGAGAAAAACCTCACTCTGGAACTGAAGTTTATTGAGCCACTTAACTCAGAGTGCAAGAAGTTCATAATTAAATATGTAACAAATATGAGTTATGTTAAAATATATTTCACATTTCAAAGTGCATTTCAATACACTTCACCAAGACTGATCAGATTAAGGCATTCTGGAGGCATTTGTAGTCAGTGTTGGCCATATATTTCAATCTCAATGGTAATACTGTAGTAACACAAGTGACATCTCGTGGCAGTGGGTAGTAGTGCAACAACATCTCATGTGAAAGCTGCAATTATTAATCAAACTGGACAAGGTCATTTCCCAACGTAACAGGATTTGTCATAGCGGCATATTGATTCAAGCAGTTAATCAAACCCTTGTTGTAGCCAAGAGTATCTGCAGAAGACACTATGTTTATTCATGAGGGTATTTGCATCAGGAATGGACCCCAAAGGCTGAAACTGTGGGGGAATGAATTTAACCCCAAATCACTGGTAGATTATACAAGGCTTTGTGGATGTGGCCGAACAGGTTGATGTCTAAACCTCCCACAGGCCCTGTTCTCACCTGGTGTGTACCCAGTTATGGCATACTGTATTCTAATGTTTTGTAAGGGCATGCAACAGTGTCAGACAGAATAATGTGCATAAACCACAACAACCCAGCTGATTGGCTAACAGCACAACAACATTAATCAGAGCACAGTCTGTGGGTAATCTCTCAGGATTATAACAAATTGCGATGACAGGAGATTGTAGTTTCAATCAATATACAACATTTATTCTGTTAGTGAATTTTTGTGGAGAAAATAAACATTATTTCAGGAAACTTTTAATCTCTATAGTATAATATACAAGATATTTTTTTAATTGTTTTTACGAATACTGTAGACATTTCAAGTGAAATTGGGGGCATTTGAGGGACACAGTGACTTTTGAATCAGCTACCTAGTCTGTCATTTAGGTAACTACTCGTTTTGGAGTCCTGCAGTAGCATATTAGCCACGTCGAAAAACTTGTGCTTGTATGCTAGCTTGTAGTAGGTGTAGACATCTTCACAGTGCTGCAGCAGTCTCTTCAGGTTCTGACCGGCGCTGCTTGGAGGCTTGTTGTGTGTCAATCTGAAGATGAGACGAGACAAATAAATAACTTCAAACAAGGAGAAGAAGAAAAAGTGGTCGGGTAACAACATACAATCGAAGTCAGAAGTTTACATACACCTTAGCCAAATACATTTAAACTCAGTTTCTCACAATTCCTGACATTTAATCCTAGTAACCATTCCCTGTCTTAGGTCAGTTAGGATCCCTATTATATTTTAAGAATGTGAAATGTCAGAATAATAGTATTGAGAATTATTTCTTTCAGCTTTTATTTCTTTCATCACATTCCCAGTGGGTCAGAAGTTTACATACACTTAGTTAGTATTTGGTAACATTGCCTTTAAATTGTTTAACTTGGGTCAAATGTTTTGGGTAGCCTTCCACAAGCTTCCCACAATAAGTTGGTGGAATTTTGGCCCATTCCTCCTGACAGAACTTGTGTAACTGAGTCAGATTTGTAGGCCTACTTGCTCGCACACGCTTTTTCAGTTCTGCCCACAAATTTGTGCCAAAACTATAGTTTATTAACATGAAATTTGTGGAGTGGTTAAAAAATGAGTTTTAATGACTTCAACCCAAGTGTATGTAAACTTCCAACTTCAACTGTATATCATAGAACATATTCAAAATATGAGCTAAAGTCCAGCTTTTAAGAAATATATCTGCTCTAGTTGGACATTATGTACTTTTTGGTTGATAGCAGCAATATAAATCAAAGAGTTGTGACTAACTTTTTTGATATGTCCTCAAACAGGCTGGCTGGGAGTGGTCTGTGAAGTCTGAACTCCTCCAGGTAGGCAAAGTCTCCATTGAGGATGACCTTCTGGTACAGCACCTCTGCCCAGTCTGGACTGTAGTCATAGGCCTCGGACAACACAAACGACTACAGAGGGAGGAAACAACAGACAATCAGACAGCGCTGTGGGGTACAAAATGATGCTGAATATCCAGGTATTACTCGCACAATTCTTTGATTTTGTTAACCTCTGTTAGTGCTGGTACCTGGTAACAGCGGGGCAGAGCCACTATAGCGTTAAGGATCTCTGATGTGCGCAGGTTGATGACACGCTGGTCTTGTCCATGGTTCAGAAAGTGGAGCTGAAGCGTGACTAGCTTGGCCATTTTCACACAGCGTGCAGCCTGGCGTACACACGAGTCCTGAGGAGACATCAGAGACAGACAGACAGACACAGACAGACAGACGCACACACAGACACACACACATTATATTTCCATTGCAAGGCTATTACTCGAGTTCAATTAAGTAACATTAAACAGAGGTAGGGGGGTAACAGTACCTTAGAATAGCTCTCTGAAGCATCCTTCAGGAGAGTAAGGACCTTTATCAAGGCACTCTTGAGTTCAGGGGTCACTGCTGTTTTGGGAAAACATGAACCAAGTAAAACCAAGGGATCACCTTCAACTTCTGTCAAAGTTAAAGCCACACAAAAAACTTCACAAAGAGCTATTTTAAGCATCAGTCTTCTATACAACACGAGGGATACTAAAATATTGAAGAGCATGTACTTTGACTCTGCAACCTGTTCTCCACTAAAGTCCTTAATTTGCAAACATCAACATCACATGAGTCTGCCTCATAGCTCACCCCATGGCTGGGACTCGATAAGTTTGAGCTGGATGCGAGCTGCTCCCTCGTGGTTCTCTCCTATCTCTCTGCACATGCTGAAGCACAGGGCCACCATGTTGTATTTCTCACTGTCACCGGGCAGACAGCGCTTGATGTAGTCCAGAAGGGCTGTCTTCAGCCGGGAGTTCTGACACACACACACACACAGACACAGACACTCAAAAATATGTATACACACAAGCACATAAACAAACACTTACTGTCCTCAGTCTGGTGGTCTGTGACACTTTCTGAACACACATCTACAGCTGCAGCATGCTCTTAAAAGACAAGGAGGTACACAAACCTCCTGTGATAGCTACCCCCCATCTGCACTGAAATACATCAATAGAAACACTTCTCTCCCTCTCTGGCAGGAATATTGTATCTCTGTTCTAGCCGTGTGTGTGTCCTATCTGAGCCTGTTTCAAGTGAGGATGCTCTGTGAATGCTTGTTGTCCGGTGAGATATCTTTGTGTGTCTCTTACCGACTCCACTTTTTTCCTGAGCAGCATCTCAAAGCGGTGGTTCTGGTTGAGCAGGTCAAAGATGTAGGTCATGTCATTGTATCTGCCAATGCCCGTTAGGAGTCGCACCTGAGGAGGACACAGGACACACACACACAAAATTGCATTGTTCTTGGTATACATGGCAGTGTCTTGTGGATTATGCAATGTACGGCAGATAAGTGAGACTACAGATATATTTGAACTAGTGTAACTGTAGCAAGTAAAGTGCCCTCCAAAGCCAGAAAAAAATAGTTATAAACAGTTATTGTATTAACACTTAAATCGTATTTAAAATGTTCTATTTAATTAGAGAATTAGTACCACAGTCCCAGACTCACCAGGAGGCCATAACGCTCACTGTGGGCCAGGTGTGTGTGGCTGAGGTGGCGGGCAGCCTGGAGCACCCTGACTATGCCCTCCATGTTACAGGTCAGACTGAAGCAGTCATGGGCCAGAATCAGCAGTTCCACCGCTACACAACAAGGGGGAAAGGAAAAAGAGCAAGTCAGTTGGCACAGGTACAGTAATAAACTGTAACACCTTGTTTGGCAGTAACATGACAGTGAGAGTTTAATTCTAGTATTGAGTGTGCATCTTACTGCAGCCCAGTTCTCCCAGTGGTACAGTGGGGATGTGGTCCAGTAGTTTGATGCCCACTAGATTGGGGTCACCACATAGCTTGGCCAGCTGCAGGAAGGCCTCCTTTCCATCTGCTACACTGAACATCTGCTTCTCTGCTGTGGATAATAACTTTTTATAACACTATAGAACTCATTTGTACACCTGTTTTTAAAATGTCTTTGACTGAAATATTGTTCTAAAATTGAACACTACATAAAAAATGTGTCATTTTATTGTGTTTAAAAAGATACTGTGACATGAATAGGTCTCAGTTGTGGTGTAATTTACCAATAATGTGAAGGGGGCAAATAGAAGATTCGTGGCAAGAGCAGCCATTTCAATCAATCATTCACTCAATCAAACAATCATCTTACCAGACTCTCGCTCCGGGGCTGAGGCCAGCAGGCCCTGGACCACTGCAGAGGAGACTAGCTGGGCTATGGTGTCTGGCTGCAGGCCCTGCACACTAATGAAAGCCTGGGCCTTCTTATAGCGCTCTGGCTGCTGAGATAGCAGCACCTTACACAGCACCGCCTGGGGTTCCTCAGCAGAGATCTCACTGTAGGAGCAATTCAGCTCCTATTGACCAGGGTCAAAAGGTCACCATTACCACCTCAGCATAATATAATAGTATGTGCAATGCAGTACAAATACAAAAAAGACATATATACATACAGAGCATTACATTACAGCAGCTCTGCTGTGCTACTGTTGTGTATCATTAAAACCCCACACAACAATGGCATACACATCCACACACATGAATAAGTTCACTTACATAAGAATATGCTCACTTTCTGTACAGTTTTGAGACCAGTTTTGTTATGGGGCAGTACCTTGGAGAGCTCGTGCAGGCTCAGGACCTGCTTGCAGTAGCTCTTCCCGTGGCGACACTCGTCAACCAGCATCTGGAGCTGTGTCACCACCTGGTCCTGCGGGGACGGTACCATCGACAGGCTCCTGAAACTGGACGCTGAAAAAGACAGATGGAGAGTTCAGAGAAAGGCAACGTCAATAATGCAGACAAACTGAAAGTGTTGAAGGAATTTAAGTTTAAGATTATTAGGGTTTATAGTGCATTTCACCAGGGTAACAAGACACTTTACATAATATAAAAACATACACATAAAATAAGGGTAAGTATGACAAAATAGAAATAGCTATGGAGAGATAATAACATTAAAAAAAATATATATAATAATAACAACATGGAAAAATAATAGTCTTTAATTGTGTTTTAAAAATGGACACAGAGGAGTGTCATTATGGGTGCAGTGGCCACTATGGATGTAATGAGGGCACTGTTTCTCCTTTTGCAACTGCTGTACATTACGTACATTAATTTTCCGAAGAGGCGCCCCTTTCAGGAACGCAAAACTAACCAATATAGACCTAATTGTAAAAGTGTGTAATAGCATGTAAAAGTGTGTAATATGGTATCAATGGATACATATGGATGCTGAATTTGAATAGGCCATAGGCTAAGTTACTGAGGTTAAGTTATTAACTACAGGTGTAGTTTGAGTGCAGCTAGGTGCTCTGAGGGTCAAAGGGGCCTTACAGCTGGGGAAGCTCCACTTGGGCAGACTTTCTGAGTTGAGCATGTCCTGTAGCCCATCCTGTACCTCCCCTGAGGCCAGGCCTCGGCAGTGCAGTACCACCCATACGTCCCGGTGGCAGAAGGAGAAGTAACGGCACACACGGCTGGCCACATGGATACATCCCTCGTCCAACAGCTGCCCCACTAGTGTGTCCAGGGCGTTCTTTTCCTCCACACCCAGGCCTGTCCCGGTCTTCTCCCCCTCCTCCTCGGGGGAGCTTGGCAGACCCTCCAGACTCAGGTACCTGGCCTCGTTGAGCACCATCATCTTGGAGAAGGAGAACTCCTTAACCAGAGCCTCGTAGGAGTTCTCCTCTGGGGCTGGGGTGGGCACCGGGAGGGCAAACATGCTCTCCTTCTCCATGGTGGTTAGCAGGACCTGCTGGTGTATACGGCTCATCCACAGCTGCTTCTCCAGGTCCTCCAGCCGGGCCAGGGGAGCCGGGGTGAGCTGGGACAGCCAGTGACCAGCCAGGCTGAGGAGGAGGCACCTCTCCTGGACACACAGCAGCTCGGTCTCAGCCACAGAGCCCTGGGGAGGCTCAGAGGCCACCGCCTGGGAGAGGAATAATTCTGAGGCAGCCTCAGCACCTGTGCTGTTAGTCCTGAATTGCTCATGGCATTTCCTCCAGAAGGCTACCCGAGTATCCCTTCTTCCCCACTGCCGCTTGGCCTTTAGGGCACTGAGGTCCTGAAGTAACTTTACCAAAAATAGAAAAGGAGGAAGTCAAGACACAATGTTCCCATCTTAAACACTCACCAGGAATGCAAACCAATCTACTTGACACAAATACAGCAGAACTACATATACAGACAAGGTGACAGTCCTGAGTTAGTGATAACAATGACCTATATGCTCACCTCATTGATGACCAGGCTGTCAATGGGCAGCCCTGCCAGCTCAGCCACTTGGCGAGCCTGGCTAAACAGACCACCGGACTGCAGCTGCTCCAGCATGTTCTGGCACTCCCCCTGCAGGACATCAGTCGAATAGCTCTCCAGCAGCTTAGGAGAGAGAGACACTGAGGTGTCCTGGAGAACCTCACTGAGAAGGCTGAGCTTCTTGAAGTCGGGGCCTACACACGCACAAACAAACACACATGCAAACACAAACACAAACACCACATGCCCACACACACACGCACCAAAAATACTGTTAATTGTATGTTTGACGCCTAAGACATGCAGAAGATAGTGATTTTAATGCATGGTGAAATAAACATTTGGCCTCCACACGTAAACATTACATGGCGGGTTCAGTGGTTATCATACTGTGAAATGTGTTTTTACAGCCGTCCTAACCGTTTCAGTCATATTACGCAACATTTTGTTCATAGTATCACAGACAGGAGAATAAATACAGCTTTGCTATGACAATCTAACCCTGTAAATGAAGCACTGTCAACAGGTGCTTCTGCCCAATATCTATCAGGTGGTTTTTACTGTGTCTCACCATTAGACTTGAGCAGACGCTCCATGTCTGCGAGCAGCAGCAGCAGTCTGCTCAGCTCGTACTGTGTGGAGCACTGCTGCATCATAGTCAACAGGAGGACTGAGGCGTGGCACTCCACCCACTGGAAAGGGATGCTTGCTGCTGCTGGGACACTGCTGTTTCTCAGCTGGGAGAGAAAGTGGAAGCAGCATAAAGAAAGTGGAGAGGAATGAATTATACTGTACATGTATAATGTCATAATTCATACACTTCTGGGAACTACACCTGTTTAACTTCTATGAAGTCCACAGAATACATCAAACTTTTATGTTTGAGGATTGTGCATGAAATATACCACCCTACTCAGTTAATTTCTTGAAAATAAATCATTACTCTAGTTAGGGTGGGTAGGGTGCTTCCCTTTTTTCCTGACAGAAAGAAGATCAAAGTGAACACTGTAAAAGAAACACATGTAGTTCAAAGTAAACTAGTAATTGAGAGGGTGGAAAGTGTGAGACTGTAATGGTCATCAAACAGTAAGAAAGGAAGACAGTCTGTATAACCATGTGAAACGGGCTGGAGACAATCTCAAAGCATACAAACCATTCAAGGCAACCTCAAGGCAAGAAGACAGACCCCCCAAAACACGGTTAAAGCGATGTCACTGCTCTGAAGTATGAGTGCTGGGCTCAGCAGAATGACACACTGGATAAATTGGCCTGGCCTTGTGCGAGTGACACCAGATTCATCCCTCATGACACCTCCAACCGGAGCAGCAAGGTCACACACACGGTGTCATAACTCCTCTCCACTGACAAGAATATATTTCCTTCCCATAACAAACCTGTCAGGCTTGACACACCCTACATATTTAATGGAAAGTCATCCACACAGACATAGATCATAAAAATCTCTTTAACAGCACAGAGCGTTACAGTACATGCACACGGGCCATTTCACTTTCATTAAATCCCTTGAATGGCTTTGAAGTCAAATTCCAAGTAGTCTAATCTCCAATGATTTGAATGTTTTCTAGGATGGGTATTGACTTTCAAAGCCCTTCAGACTCAGGCGATGCCTTTTTTCAGGCAGGTTAGACAAAGAGGAGAGCAATGGACCGGAGAGACTTAGGGACAAAAAGCTTACATTGATCAGGCATTTCTGGAACTCAAGGAGTTTCTTTTTGGCCTCCGGGTAGTTTTTGTAGTCGTAGCACAGCTCATACATGAGCAGCACATGGATCAGAGGAGAGTCCTGTCAAGGAGAGCGAGAGAGAGGAGAGAGAGAGAGTGAGTGAGAGTGAGTGAGTGAGAGAGAGAGAGAGAGAGAAAAGACTACCCAAAACTCATCCAGAGCTTGACATGATACATAATAAATGAGTCAGGCTGCTCTCCTATGATTTCTGTTGCACTCTGCAAAGCAGTTGAATTACGCCTTTTGAAGATGACTCATAGCATAAAATGGCCGGGAACATATCATTCAGGTTGCCTGTGGGGGAGATCTGATGCAGGTCAAACAATCATTCTAAAAGGCACATTGCAATAATGAGATGGCCTGGGGGAAGAAACGATACACCGAAATAATGAGTGTTGGAGAACTGAATAGGCCATGGTTTCCATGGATGAAATTAAATAATTCTCTGGGGAGCAAAGTTTCTACTGGTTTCATCAGTAAGTTCCATTATTTACAAGTTCCATTATTTACACTAGCATACTTCATAGGATTAATGTATGGGCCATGCATTCTATGTAGTATGCTAGTGTGGATATTGAAGCACATATGGATGTTCCATCTGTTGAGAGTCCCCTCTCACCCTATTGGCTTGAAGCCCTATTCACTGTACATTACCTTATTGAAATCATCACATACGGCTTTTATAATATTTTCCGGACACCTTTATCTCTTTCTGTTGTAATATTGGGCAATCAAGATGTATTGAATTACCCTCTGGAAGAGTTGGAAGCCTCGTATGAGAGGCCTAATCTTGCATTTCCTAAGCAGCGTCTTCCAAATGATTGACAGGTCGTGGAGGTTCCACTCGTGATGCCTGGGGCTCTCGTCCAGGTGGGTGGTGGCCTCCGTGGCGATGACCTTATCCACGGAGGTCAAGACCCAGACACAGAGGCACTGGAGCAAGTCCGCTTCCTGTCAATACAATTATGCACCACACCACACACCACACACACACGACAAAGCTGGCATCAAAATACTTTCAAAATATAGAAGCTAACCTATGAGTTCTAACAGGCCTTGTGCAAGTCTTCACAGACATAGCCCCATGTACACCTGTGCACCCACCTGGTGACAGGCAGCCAGGACAGTTAGAGTGGGGCAGTGCTGTCCCACGGCCTCCCCCAGCAAATGACTCCAGGGGCTTGGCTGCTCCTGGCTCTGCAGCAGCACCTGGAACAGCTCCCTGGGGGGCTCGGGGGCCTCCTCGCTGGGAGGACTCCCCATCCTACCCTGGGCCCCCGCCAGGTCCTCCTGGCCCCCCTCCTTCGTCCTCCACTGAGAGTACAGCTGTAGGCCCTGGAAGGCCAGGGTGAGGTGGGCCTGCAGAGCTGGGCCAAACTGGGCCGCCAGCACCCTCACCTGTCAATCACAAGGACAGAAAGACACAGGCAGATGAATATTTTAAAAATGCATTGGCTTTTGACAATTAATAGGCACTTTCATTGAATTCTATAAGTGGCTGTAGGCCTATATCTCTTGCAGAAATCACATTAACAAACCAAACCTATACTACTGCTCGCAGAACCAAGAGAGTAATTGAGAATCACTTAGTTTTGTCTCAGGAAATTCAATACTTACAGGGCGTTGATAAAGACAAAAGTGTGTCCAACTAACAATTGTGACTGAGTGGACAGAGCAGGGCAGAATGGAATCCTTCAGATACAGTATCTGGGGTGTGTGGGGTATAAATGTTTGTGATTTAGCGTCATTTGTGCTGGTGATGTACCTGCTGGGGTGGGTAGCTGTGCAGTTGGACAAAGAGCAGGAAGTGTAGCCACTGGCCGTCAGCAGCACAGACCCGTGGGTACACACTGCTCAGGGGAAGGGCGTGCAACTGGCAGAACTGCACTGGCAGTGCCCACTCCTGACCTGCCTCGTAAGATGACCTGTAGAGGGCATATCGATTTGAACACACTTTCTTCATACATAGACATTCACACAGAACATCTCAATGCATACACATAAACATTTGCATACAGTAGGAGTGTTTCCACTCGTTGTGGCTGACCTGCTGATGCCTTTCCTCTCTACGCTGTCCTTCACTGCAGCCTCTAAGTGAACCTGCAGATCATCCGCAGTCTCCCTCTCTGCCTCCACCAGCCTACTGCCTTTAGACGCTGAAAAAGAAAAATGATGTATATTGTACCAAATATAACATATACAATTTGTCTCTTTTCATTGGAGAATGTGAGTGCAAGTGTGTGTGATTGTACTGAAATGTATTTGTGTGTGTGTGTGTGTGTGTTCACGTTTGCATTTGCATGTGTGTGTACTGTATTGCTGTGTGTGTGTGTGTGTGTGTGTGTGTGTGTGTGTGTGTGTGTACACTGCATGCATGTGGCCAAGAGTGTCTGAAAGTTTTACCCAGTGAGTCTCTGTGGGAGGCTGTGACACTCTCTTCAGGGCTCTGACTCCAGTGTCTAAGGATCAGGCAGAGGGCTTTGAGGTCCACCCGCAGTTTGAGGCTACTCACACCCAGGAGCTCACAGAAACACACACACGCCGTTGCCACGGAGGGCACGCTGAAATGCCCCATAGCCAAGCTGTAGGCCTGCTCTGCTACATGGCTGAGCCTGAGACAGGGAGAAGTAATATCATAACCTATGTTATATTAGGACAATATGTACTATCTAGTACTATATATAATCATATTATACCCTAACCCTAACGCAAAATACATCCAACACACAAATAAGGCAAATATTCATCACTTTTAGCGCCATGAATTCAGAGTTACAGAGCAGTACAAAACTGCATAAAATTGTCAAATTAATTTGAACATTGATGCTCAGAACCTGCTCTATCCTGGTAAGTATGTTAAATTTCATTACTTCAACAAGTTTCTTGTATTTCCAATTCTTTGCAATGTCTCTCTTGCTATTTTCATGACCTCTGTTCCTTTGGTGTCAAAGCTTTCATTTCATGACAGAGCCTCATACTCACTGTGACTTCACTTCATTGGAGCTTGCCAACTGTTGGACAAGAAAGGTTCCGTAGGCGAACGAGGGTCGTCCGTGACGCAGGTAGTACAGGAAGTCCAGATTCTCGATGAGGGCGTACTTGTTGACAAGGTGAGGGCTGGAGAAATGTGGCAGCTCCGCTGAAGTTTCTATCGAGGACAAAACATGACGTATCGCATCACATTGCGACACACGGCAATAATGCCATCACAATCCAAAGACCTCACTTACACACACGTCTTTATTACTTCAACATTGTAATTGATGTCAGAGGGGGTCATTCATCAGACATCTTTTTTTTAAAGCGAGGACTTGTATTTTGTGATCAACAGAAAATGGGGACCTTGCCATGTTCTTTCAGTGATAGACCTACCGGTGGAGCTGAGGGTATTGGCAGACTGCCACCCAAACAGTCTAGATGGATCCAATGGATGCAAGGACTGAAACAGACCAAGAAAAGGTATCATCTCTCATATACCATATTCCATAACAAGCGGTGTTGCAATATTCAAACAAACAACAATTTTATGAAGAAGCGCATTGCTCAGCAACTTAGGTTAAAGTAGAGATTCTCAGCTTTTATTTGATGGTATTTGTGTACATATTGGTTTCACCATTTAAAAATATACCATTTTATACATAGTCCCCCTATTTCAGGCCACCATAAGTAATGGAATAGATTCATATAATGTCCAAATCAAGCAGATGAGATTAGTATTTGGTCGACAATCCTTTGCATGCAATAACTGCCTGAAGTCTGAGACCCACTGACCCCACCAGACTTTGGGTATATTCTCTGGTGATGCTCTGTCAGGTCTGTACTGCAGTCATCTTCAGTTGTTGTTTGTTTTGAGGTCTTTTTGCCTACAATCGTATCATCAGGAAATGTAATGCATGTTCGATTGCTGCAGCTTCATATTACTTGTCAGACAAAGAGAACTGATACTTCATACTGGCCGATAAAATATTCTAAAAGGAGGGGTTTGGAGAGTTCATGGGTGACATTTGAACATTGTTTTGGATTCCTCATGTCTTAATCATTGTCAGGTAGGACTTTGGTCCAAATCAGATTTGGGGGTTTGAATTCTATTAAATATTATAGGAATCTCACAAAATGAAAATGACCAATTTGGGTACAAATTTCTTAGGGATGAAACTATATTTCTACAAAATAATGATGCAGAAATACTATCTTATCAGTCTCTAACTACAGAACCCATTTCATAACAATTTGAGATGGTGGGTGTCATGGCTTGTTGGTTTGACATGGAATGACCCCATAGTAAGTTTTGACTCATTATTGAGTTGTAACAGTGGGAGTGGGAAGGAACTAAAAAGTTATAATTGGAAGTCTGGCTGCGGTCAACAGCTTGTATAGCCATGTTATCTGATATTTCTTCCAGGAAAGTAGAACATTCTGTTTTTCCACCTTGAAGATGACACTCTAACCAGGTAAGTCCATTACTCATTAGAGTGATTGCTCCCTGCTATCAGTAGCCTGAAGGGCAGCTTTCTAAGCACTAGCTGTTTAGCCTATAAGCAGTGGATAGCTAGCCCTCCTCTCTGTATGCTAATTTCCCTCTGCTGACTTTAGCATGCAGCTAGCATCCTCCCAAGTCCTTCCCTGAGGTTGATACACAGTCAGTGTGATTTACTTGTTCAACTCAACGATGAGATTGATCTTCCAAGTTCTTTAATTGGACTGGCCTAAGCAACATAATGGCAGTGACGGACAGCATAAAATAGTGTGTCGACATACTGTAGGCTAATCTGGAGCAGACACTGATGAGTTTCAAGGAGCTGCTAATACAAAAGTTGAACACCAAACTACTTGAGTGAGCCTATTCAGTGCGATGCTGTGAATGTTAAAAGACTATATGTGTGACTAAAGTATGTGTGTGATTCATTTGTAGCATCTATTTGTCTATCTATTCTTCTAGAAGCGCTACAACTAAAACCATGCGTTTACTGTTTTTAGATAGACAAGAATGATGCCAAGCATAGCACATCCCCACACAGAGCTTGTATACAGCTATTAAAAAAAGAGCCTTTTAATCAGATCCCTACCCAGTATCGGCCAATACTCAGTGTTCAGTACTCAGAATCGGTATCTGCATTGAAGAAGTGGTATCGGTGCGTCCTTAATCATTAGTGTGCTGTTGAGAGTCTGTGTGTTTCTCAGTATTCCGATCGTGAGAGCTTGTGGGCTTTGCATGCTCAGTGATGTGCCTCAAGAGTAGAATGATAATGTTTGTTCAGTACTGCTCTGTGAGTATCCTATATCGAGTCCCTGTTTGTTCAGTACAAATCCTGTATGTACATGTATGATGTTTATGACTGTAGCCTATATGCTGGTTTTACACATCAATTGAAGACACTCAACAAACATGGCTGAATGAGTACCATGGTATTCATGTAAACTCAGCGGTGTACCTGCATGAGGTGGTAGATGGATATGTCTGAGGTGGTGAGGGTGGTTCCACGGAGTCCGCTCAGAGGGAAGAGTGCGGCCCTGAGTTTGGGGTAGGGGCTCAGGGCCATCTTCAACAGCTGGGGATCCACCCTCCACACTGAGCTCCCAGCTCTCTCTCCCTGCCTCACCACCTACAAAACACCTCAAAAGGGTTAGGTATCTGCTAACATTTTAGCTGCATACAGTAGGTCAGTGTTTAATACAGCAGAGCATGGGTACCGCGACAGCAGTAGTGAGTCCATTTGCCTTTTTCTTGGGGGTATTACACCTTGGCAAAACAACCACCACGGGTCATCGGGACACACGCATTGAAGTTGTTAATACTGTGTTAGACGGAAGATCTCAGCATACTGATAACTATATTATTATATAACAAAATGATATGTACATAATGTGATTATAGATCTAATCCAAGTGAGTAATTTATCCTCACAGTAAACAGAGGTGTTTATTCTCACAGCAATCGTATTGCATTTGTCTCCTTTACCAATGTAGCCTAATTTGCAAGATTGGCTACTACATATCTCTAAATTAATTATGTATTGAAGAGGGGAGGGAGAGTGTCTGCAATTATAATCTTTGGTTTTTGGGAACCTTGCTGTTTTCGGGGTTGTATTGAGAAACGGTACCCTGCCATACTCAAGCGCCTGCCCATCTCGGCCAGAAAGCTAGATCCAACCCCTTGAGTCCTGCCGGATTCGGGTTAATCAAAGCTCTACTGCAAAATAAGACACCGCGCCCGTGGAGACAGTCAGGTGGCGAAATACACATGGAACAAAGTAATGTAAAATGCAGCCTATCGCATGAAATGTGTTTCTAATAGGCCACATTGTGTCCTGTTTAATTCATGGATTATAATAATAAACAATATAATTGTGCCACAAAGCCCAATGATTACGACCACATTTAATTTAATCTTGATTTTTAGAAACAGCAAAGAAAAGGCTACAAATCATTACCAAGACACTCATGAGTTCTAGACCAAGGAGAAAGGGACCGAGGGAAGGGGGTTCCATGCTACAGTAATGGAGAACAGCTAGGCTATATCACTAGTAAATCTAGACTTTTTGTGAAAACATGGAACCAATCAAAACACTTTGTGAGCTATAACGAAAACTGCCAAAGAATGTAAATCTCTTAATATTCTATGTAATTTCAAACCCCCCAAATTCCCTCTATGGAATGAGTCTGTAATATGCAGTGATCTCTCCTACAACGTGGGGCGGAAGGTGTGATTCAGTTTCTGAGCGAATATATCATCTTCTTTAGGCATCTCTTCTGAGATATTCAGAAGAGATGATGACAAGAGATTCAAGTTAGATTCAGTTTAAAAGTGCATTATCCACAACAGTGTGGTTGGCTAACAAATCCACATCCTGGGTTTCCTCTTGCTTCACCCCACCCAAATGGGCTAAGTAGTGAAAACCTGAAGCGAGTGGTTAGACTGTTCACACGCCATTGCTAACAAATGTGTGGGGTTAAGGTTAAGGTTAAGGTGAAGGGGGAATTCAAAGTTGCAAAACACATTTTGCGCACTTCATTGGCATCTCTGTCACAGCCATGAAGTAAAGGCAAGGGAGAGAAAAAAATATATATCTGTCCAGCCTGTTTACTATCTACTCTCAATCCCACTGAAACCCCAAATCTCGCATGACAATTCTTAACTTTATTCTGCAATACCATAGGTTGCATTATCAAAGCCAACTTGCGCTTATTCATGTCAAAGTTTCCTCTGCTTCTCCGCACTGTCGCATGTTGCGCATATGAGAGAATGCGTGATGACCACAACAAACAGTCTGAGAGGAGATAAGAAACTATTAAGAAACTATTGACTATTAAGGATTCCAACCTATTAAAAGGACAGAACCATAACCATTGAGAGAGACAAGAGAGAGGATGTGCAGACCTGGTCAATGCCACCAGGGGCAAACATGATGGTGGCGAGGGCCAAGAGGCTGTGCCCCTCCAGGAGCATGCTGCTGACTGAGGCCTGGCTGCCAGGGATCAGCACCTGGGCACTGGTCAGACTGGCCTGGAACACACGCTCTGGGTCTGTGGAACATGGAGGGACACTCAACATACGCAGAGGGTCAAGGAGAGGGATGGAGCATTTAGAGCACAGGAGAGCTATGTTTTGGCTACTGCATGTCTTCGTTAGGCTTGATCAACAATGGTTGAAATTTAGCTATAATTTAACTAAAAATAACAGTTTGCGAATATTCTGCTTTCTTTTAATGCTGCATGTTGTTTTACACACCGTGCACCTGGGAGTCCTATTAGATTTGCGTATTAAACGACATAAAAGCACACAGATAAACATTAATTATGATCATATCTACTGTGTGAATGGATAGAAAAACTGCCATACCTGTAAGGTCTCTGGTAATCTCCTGCATTTTCACCAGCATTTCAAACCACAGATAATTTTCATATAAACTCTTATCAGCCAGAGCAAGGCAATTCCTTGGGGTTAGCCTGATAAGGAGAGAGAAAACATCACAAATATAAACAATATGAGTTATTGATGTGAATTAACATCTTAGCTACACATTCAACCATTTAAATTCCAGTTGAGAAAGAGTTGTTTTGAAAAAATAAGTCAAACTCCTATTAGTCAAACTGGATTAGTCAAACTCCTAAAAGGCGAGAACCAGTCTTCACCTAAGTAGCCATGAAATGTTGATTTTCTAATTCCCCACCCTTAGTGTCTCTTCCTCACCTGTAGTGCTCAAGGTAGCTGTAGAGTAGGTAGCGCAGGCCGTTGTCCAGGCAGTGGTGGATGAAGCGGGTGTGGAAGTCATGGCCCTGGGGGGAGCGGTACTGGGGCACGGTGGGGCTTGCCTGCATCACCCCTCCGGCCTGGCCCAGCCTCCACAGCAGCTGCTCAAAGTCAGACATCTCTGCCTGGATGAACACCCCTCTCCTGGGGGGGGAGAAGTTGGGGGTAATGTTAGAGACTAGCTAGCTAGCACCATAGTGACTCAGCAAAATGTGAAGCCTGATGTGGAAAGTGGCAACTCTCCTCCAAGAACTTTAGGTGTGAGTTGCCCCTTAATAGCTAATCCAGGGTCACTTTGGCTTCTATTGTTAAATGTAGGGTTTGTATAGAAATAGCTGATTCCAGATCAACATTTAGAGATAGCAACTTTCTTCTTTGAGCCTTAGTGTACCTGGCGAGCATGTGCAAGATGTGGTCCCTCATGTAGGCGCTGCACTGGGTGTTGTCGTTAACGGCGTCTGCGGTGAGTGCCGGCCACTGGGGTGCGCTGGAGGGGTCTCCGTTTTGGGCGGCCAGGCTCTCGATCCACTGGGAGACTCTCCGCTTGTCGTGGAGGGAGGTGAGGTACGTCCACAGCACCGTAGAGTCACAGGAACTCACAGCTGACATTCAAACGCAAACAAGATCAAAATCTCTATCAACAAAAACACATTGCTCTGAAGGAGGAACAGAAACCCTTCAGCGATTTTGACCACTGAAGACTAGTTCATACACTTTATTTATGAACAATTACTATTCACTTACTTTTTCATTGAAACCTGTTGAAATGTCCGACAATAACACTACAATTGATGCAGTAGAGGAAAAAAATAAACACCGCTCATAGTGGTGCATCATCTCCTTTTTACCCATCAACATTTTGAGAACTGCTTGTGTGATCTTAGAGTGAGTCCTACCTGAGTCCTGCAGACGGGACAGTAGAATGGCTCTCTGGGTGTTGTGGTCCCAGTGCCTGACCCAGTCCAGACGCAGAGAGCTCCACAGAGTGTGTTCAGGCTGGGAACCTCTTTCACACACCAGCTCCTCCAACAGACTCTTAGATGCTGAGTCCGTCTGAGCCATCTGAACAACCCTGAGAGGAAGTAGACAGTATGTGTGGATGAGAAACAAACACAAAACAGGAAGTGCACTGAAATAGAGGGTGATAAAAGATAAATTATAGAACATAATTTTTTTTTACTACTACAACATGGTAAAATGAGCTGTTATGTGTATCATTGTGAAGCTACTGTATGAAGGAGAGAAAAAACAACTATACATGGGAGTTTCCCAAAAGATTCATAGCACTAACAGGAATGATGATCTTTGTGCTACAAAGCGAAATTGTGAGGAGTACTTAAATTAAAGAGCAACTGGTCAGTATAATCTCTCACCTTTGTCTGACCACAGGCTCAGTGCACTGTGTAGCAGGTACAGAAAACAAACGTTCAATCTGTTTGATGAACGCTACTCTCTGCACCTCTTCATCTGACAAATAGCTCTGCTTCGACAGCTCCTCTACCTGCACGGTAATTGGAAAAATCCAAAATCTTAATTAAACTGCGTAATTAAATTTTGCACTTTTATGTCAAAAAAAGTAATGAGTTCAGCGACAGAAGCACTGATAAAGGACAGGTTTCTTGGTAACAAAAACAAAGCCGATACTAGGTAGGGAGTGCGCAAACATAATTACATTTCGGTCCATACCAAATGTCAGTCTTACCACAAAGTCCCTGAGGTCCTGGTCGTCTGTGTAGAGACATATGCTGTGCAGTTGCTTCTTCACATTGAAACCCTGCAAACAAATACACTGGCATTTCAGTCTTTGAACACAGTAGGGGCCTTTATCATCTCTGTCCTTGGTCATGCAGTTTCTGTTTATTAACATAGCGAACAAAACTAACAAGAAGACTCCTGTCTATTTTGAGTACATACGGAATGCCTACTTAGCCATGGAGCAAACTGTAACATTCCTGGTTAGTCATGGGGTGTGAAGAGCTTCCAACACCCCTGTATTCCATTCCATGCATTACAATGAGCCCACCCTCCGACTTCTACCTCCACCAGCCTCTCCTGGCATACATTTATATGTTGTAGGTGGATTTGATGGAGACAGTCATTTAGTCATGTGCTTGTGTGTGTGGAAACCTAACCCTAACTTTTGACCACTATCTTACTATTTACATGTGTTTACTGTACATGTGGCTGATACAATGACAATGCTGTTTGATCTTCCAATGTGAATGGTGATCAATGCCTGCCTCTCTCAGCCCAGAGCACTTAATTACAGTTGGATGGGCATGCTTGGTTGACATCCTGAGGATATTGCGCGTCATCTGTTGATAATACTGTTTGTAAATTTCATACCATTGTAATGTATACAGTTGGCCAAAAGGCCTCCCCGGTTTGATGCTGGTCTCTGATGTTGATTATTGGGAAATGTATATAAGGAGAAAACAGAGATGCATTTGTGGACTTTTGGTTTAGGCCTGAGTGCACCAACTCCTGTGTGTCCCTATGAGTCGTATAGCCTAAGATTTATGTAAGTCTGTGAATAAGAGAATATTGCTAAACAAAAAATGCAACATAGGCCCAAGTTGTTGAACTGGGAAACTGAAGTCATTTTCATAGCTTATTTTTTAAATGTATACATTTTTTAAATTATTTTTAATACCCAGACACTAAGCCCACCAAGCGGCCCCGAGTGACAGGAGACATTCTCTGTTTTATTTACTGCATGTGCACAAGCTGATACTAGGGGTCTATTCAATTAAAATAAAATAAAATCAAGGTAGTATTCTGTCATATGCTTTGCAGACACTGTTGAATTACAGTGCCCTCTGTAAGTAGTGGAAAGAGGAAGCATTTTAAACACAATGATTCCCCTTTCCAATACTTATGGAGGGCACTGTATGATTTAAAAAGCTGTTTTTAGCTACATAAGACAAGTCTCTGCATTGCTAATGTTGCTAACAGTTGGTGCACAACGCACACACATACATTACACACACACACACACACACACACACACACACACACAGACACAGACACAGACACAGACACACATTTCTGAAAATGTATTGTGTTGCAGGGTAGAACAGCATCACAAATGTGTACTCTTCATAACATATAATTACATTTTTTCTATGCTTTTTCCATATTGCCTTAATAATTAATTACATTTTTATCATTTCAATGCAATTTCCATATTGCCTTATTCCGTTTTTATGTCTGAATTCCGTGATTCCCTCCGCATTGCAGAAATTATAGGGCCCTATGAATAGAATACTTGAGGCAGACAATTCTAATCAAGGACTTTTTGTAATCAAGTTATTCGAGGAATCGTTTCAACCCTAATGTAAGGAGAAATACTGTTGAATGTTGTCAAACCATGTCCTAAGGAAGTCTATCCCCATATTGTCTAACAGCAATAATGTAACGTCTCCCTGTGCCGCTGTGTTACTCTCACCATGTTCCTGAGTAGTGCTGTGGCTTGCCCCAGGTCTCTGTGTGTGAGGCAGGTGAAGGCCAGGCGGAGACCGGTGCTCCTTAGCTTCTCCAGCTGCTGCTCTGGCTTGCTCTGGCTCCGCAGGTAAGCCTGGGCCCGGGGAATCTGATTGGTCAGGACTGCCTGCTGCACCACCTCCTGAGACATACACATACAGAATGAGCATTCATTGATCAGAAAACAAATACATCTGGTTTGATCACAAAGTGGGTACTATAGAAGGGAATGGAATATATACTTCTGAAAATGTACAGTTTCAATACATACCATACTAGTCTCAGAACTGTAGTGCACTGTTCTTGTTACTGTAGGTAAATTATGTAGCTCAATGTTCAAGGCAATAATGGCTAATTTAATTTGATAAATCTGATAAATAAATTCCTTATTTGTCACCTTGCAATTTTTAGATGGTCAGAGATTTTCTAAACATTTCCACACAGGAAACCCAAAGTGTTACCAAAACAATGAGTGGGGGAGTAATAGGGCACTTTATAGAGAAGCACTAAGCATCGGTATCGGGCCGATATTGGCCTAAAATGCTGGATCAGGAATCTGAGATAAGGAATGTTATTTACCAATCCGATGCCATGACTTGACAAACACGCTTTCTAGCATCAGGGGCAAAATACATTAAGAGGCTGTATCTTCATACAAAAATATTGTCTATTTATTTGCTAGCCATATGCTAGCTTTAACTTCTTGTCCTTGTTCTGATACATATGAGTCAGATATTTGTTCCCTAAAATGTTTTGTCAACTAAAGCATTAGTATATTAATCTTATTGCTTAATTGATGGATCTGTACAACACTAATTATCATAATTATTGAGTTATCTGTATGATATTGCTGATGATGGTATGTCAACTAAGAAACCCTACGGTTGAGTTACCTCAGTCGTGAGGAAGCCCCAGTCCTCGTCCTTTTTCTCCACCTCAGATACAGGTGTGGGGGATGTGCCTGGGATGGAGGTGTCGCCCCCTGCTAGCCAGGGGAACCTCTTCATGAAGGTACGCAGGTCTGTGATGTACCTATCTAGGATCTCCACACACTGCTGCAGATTCTCATCAAGCACTGTGAAGAAATATTATATTAAAATTAGACAAAACCATTGAGTTATTGAAGCACCTGCTATCATAATCCAATGGACCATACAAACTAAGGTCTGGTCTACCTCTCCTCCTGACAGTGTCAGGCTTCACAATTTAATCATTCTAATACCAACTGGAAGGGATTTATAAGTTGGTACCAATAAAACCTTTGAAGGTTTATACATACTGTAACCAAAATATGCCACTAATCATACTACAGGCAAACTGTACCGAGTCAAGATGAGCTGTATAGTGCTGGAATTAAACGTGAAAAGAAAATATCAGAACCTCCATAGTACGGTTTGGGTCAGCCCTGTAGTGTGTAAAACCCCTATACAATACATTTCAACTGGGCCAGCCATATGATTGCTGGACTGGGGAGAGAGGTGTCTCACCCTCTGTGGAGGAGAGGATGACTCTGACTTGTGTGTTGAGGAAGGCCATGGTGATGCTGAGCAGCTGTTCTGAGAACTGTCTGCTCTGCGCCTCGGTGTGTGTGTCTCTGATGGCACAAAACAGCAGGTCCATAGCTGGGCTCAAGTCCTGGATATCTGAGAACAGAGATACACACTGACATTGGCATCAGTGGAGTAGGGTAATGAACGCGCGCACGCACGCGCGCACGCACGCACACACACACACACACACGGCCCTGATGGGACAAAGACATCATTCGAGGTAAGGTAATTTCCTTGGGGAGCTGTATCTATCTGACAACTCCTGAGAGGCACTGTACACTCTTTTCTTCCTGTTTGTCAGGCTCTCCCCAGAGGGCCAGATTAATGATGCCTAACGCCTACACTATCTACTGATCTCCCAAGCACGCTCCACGACTTTACCGAAACACCCAATACGGAGGCAAGATTAATATCACTTACACGTCAGTGCACTGCATGGTTATGGTATAGAATTTCTGATTAATTAGATCAGCATTAACTACTTTGAGCATACCCATACCATATTTATCATTACATTGTAAATACCTATTTAACTGCATCACTGCATGCTGTATCACTGTACTTTGCATTCAGTGGAAGTGCTGTAATTCGCTAATTTAATTCAAGCGAACTGAACTGGAACATGATACCACATGACGTTATTAGACATAGCTTAAAAATCTATATATATATATATATATATTTTAAAAGGTCCCTTTTGTGTGCCATGACATACAATTAAGGATGAATTGAATATGGAAATAAACTTTAATTGCACATTAAAAATTAAGCATGCAATGACGTGCATTTTTATTTCTGGACCCCTAAATCCTAGATAAGACTATAACAGAATACATGAAAAGAATGTTGCTCACTCTTCAGCTGGCTCTTGGTTGAGATAGCAGGTGACTGCTCAGCTAAACTGTACCCTGTCGGTGGACACAGAATATTCTCTTTGCTCTTCAGGAAGAAATCCACAGTGTCCAATTGATGGTTCTTCAATCCAGCCTAAAACACAAAGTCAAAAGGTATTAGAGGCCAACCAACTCCACCTAGTAACTCTGACATGCTTTACCCAGAGATGTCACACCAAAGCCTTGCAGAGGCTGCAGCAGGTAGTCCCAGACATACAAACATCTAAGGTAATATTGTCATGATGTCCTTTCATGGGTTGCGTAGTTATGGTTACGGTTGAGATAAGGGATTAGGATAGTGGAACACTATGGGCCATGTCTGAAGGCTCATGCTGCACACTACATACTATTCAAAGCCTACTGTTTAGTAAAAAGTATTCAGTAAGTGGTACATTTCAACATACTACTGTTATGGAAGATACATTGAAAGAACTGTTTGAAGAACATACACTTTCATATGACTGATACAACTTGTGTAAATACTGTGATTACATTTACTCCTTTATTACCACACCTCTAAAGTTCTATAGCCATTGTTCTGAGAAACACCGTATGATTACCATATGGATAGCTGTGGTTCCGGGGTGAGGGGTAGGAGAGAGAGAACAAAAGGACAGACACATCTTGCCGACAGGAAGGTGGATAAGTGTGAAATGTTGAACGCCGATTGATCAATAGGATATGGTAGGAAGTCTCCCCATTGTTCTTTCTCTCCCGCTACATCTCGTTCTTGAGAATCGCCTCTTTAGACTTGCACTAAACAGTCCCTCGGATTTACACTGGGCTGCTGTTAGGCTCTTGTCTCTTGTTTGCAAGCAATAATAAATACCGGACTCAGATATTGTGGCTACTCAGGACTTTATTTCTTGAATCTCATCTCTGAAGAGCTAAAGTACAGAGTGGTAAATCCTAGACTTCCACCACACTACACCTCATTCATACTGACAAACCATCATCTGGAGCTCAACCATGTTGTTCATGGTATTTGGTTAAATTTCGCTACTGCCTGCCTCCCTTACCTGCTCCATTGAATTCTGGGACTAAAATCAAAAGGACTTCCTGAATAGTGTGCAGTGAATTCATACTACATGGAAAGGAAAATCTAGTATGACATCCTGGTATTTTATACATACTCAATTTCGGTACATTTTGCATACTGCAAAACTTTCTAATCTTGCATACTGAAAATACCTACTAAATAGATTGCAGTGTGACCGTTCGGACATGGCCATGGACATCACTGTACATGGGACATGAGAGTACCTGCTACAGCCTGGGGTACTGTAGTTACAGGAGTGCTGCCCCCTACCTGCAGGGCGTGGATGGGGATGGAGCAGCGCCCCCATGCGTTGAGATGACACAGTGAGTCTACGGTGCCAGCACTGCCAAACACCATCAGTCTGTTGAGCAGCTCTTCCTGTGACAGAGCAAACAGCACCAGGGACAGGCCTGATGCTGAAACACAGATATGAGCTCTCAATGGCCATACAAAGCTATAACTGTTTGTATAACAAAAGCTTGAACACAAGGCAAACTCACAAAATCATATGCACATCCTATACAGCGCCAATCTCACTGTTGTTACTCACTGTTGAGACATTACTCAGTGACTAAACATGCAATTGCTATCAATGGCTGGCTGTCACACAGCCTCCGTAGGTATCTGTGTAGAACATGTCTTGTCACATCTCTCAGGCAAGTGTTCTACACACAGTCGTCAAGAATCTGTGCAAAGAAGAGCCTACAGCTACATGTTTTTGCAAAATCTGTTGCTGAGAAATCTATATTTAGTTTTTTAAGTATGTAGTACCAGTTATAGCTTTTACTTGTTGCTGTTAATTTAGTACACTTACCTCATAATTAGAAAAGTACATACCTAGACAAAAACCCTAGGCATGATCCCTAAGATTGAACACTAGGCATGAACCTTAGGCTTGGAGCCTAGCCATGCTTCTCAGGCAAGCACCCTCGGCAAGTATCCCAGGTATTAACATAGGAGCTAGCATATCCATTAGCTTAGGTTGGGTATTGAGGTTAGGCTTTGTGCTTAGATGCTAATTGGAATTTTGACCTTATCCACCCTCCATTGCTGCTAACACTGACATTTTGATTGGCTCTGAGTAGAAGTGATGTCTCCCCCTTTTTTGTTACTCGAGAAGAGGAAATTAGTTTTTCAACGACATTACTGAAGTGTTTTTATTTATTTTTTTAACTAGAATTCAGTTGTTCCACGTGGGGACCAGTAAAGATTGAGTTTTGAGCTGCTTATTAACTGGCTAGGAGTGTGGCAGTCACGTTACAGGTCTCTACCCCTCTTTGTCACACATTCTGCCTCGATCTTCTCAATACTTTCTGAACAAGGTGAAAAACTGAGTCAAGGCTATCATGCCCCCTATGGTGAATCCAATGTGTGCAACACTTCCATTAACAGAGAGTAAGACCATTCAAAGTAAAATGATTGACTCAAACTAAAATACAGGAGTGTTTTAACCACTCCAGAATAAGAGTTTCTTTCAGCGAGATTAATGAAAAAAAAGGTATGCCCTCCGGTGAATGTAATTAAAACAGGCTTATCTCCCATCTGTGTATGTGTTCAGTGGCTGACTCACTCTTCAGCAGCAGACTGAGCTGCTCCTCTGCTGAGCGCTGGACAGGCACAGTGGGTGAGGTGGGCTGGTGGTAGGACACACTCTGAGACTCCAAGTCCCAGAAGGCCACAGCCGTCTCACTGTTGCTGGGGGAGACAAAGGTCACCACAGCGGAGAACTCTGAGACAGAGAGCAGCACTGGGGTTGCTGTGTCCGGCACTGAGAACTGCATGACAGCCCCTCCTGAAGGCACTCTGCTCTGGGACAGCTTGGCAGCGGGTGTAGACCACTGGCACTCCATACAGGGGAAATCCTTGAACCAGAGGACCCCCACATGCTGATAGGGTGAGGGAGGGGGAGCCTTGGCCTTGTTGTACATGGCAGTCAACCGAGCTTCCCATGATCTGAAAATAAAGATGAAACATCAAGACAGGCTCACTGCTGTACTTATTGATAGTTGAATGAAGTTGTTATGGACAGCAATTTCACCCTGCCCTACTGTTGCAAATTCTTCATAAATCTAGCCCATGAATGAGAGATGTTGTACACTTGCTATCATAGCCTATTTTCTACTAAAGATAAAAGCCTGACTATCCAAGCAGCTGTTAGCGGTCAGTTCCACCTACCGGTCAGTGCTTAAGGAGGTGGCCAGCACCGTGTGGCTGTAGGCTGAGCTTGAGAGACTGTCCTGGTCACTAGGCTCCTGGGGCTTGAGAGGAGGAGGACTGGGGACCACACGACACAGCAAGCGCTCTGGGTGCTTCCTATTAGGGGGTATAGGAAAGAGGTACGCTTATCAGTCAGGGGGAATGGGGCTTACACTCATCATTGTGATTCGACCAGTTGCAGCAGGTATGTTGTCCAGACCTGGGCAAAATACACATTTGAAATATTTATAAATATTTAAGAGGAGTGCTCTTGAGGAGTGAGGAGTGCTCTTGCCTTATATCTGCACTTCTGAGATTATGCCGTTGCTTACCTTGTGCCTGACAAGTTAAATCTTGTTTCTAAAATATTTGAAACCATTTCAGATATTTACTTTGCCCAGTTCTGTTTTAGTCACTGTAACACTCTCAGGTAAAGTGATGGCTAGTTGTCACATGTCCCTCACTCCTTTGTTTTGAAGGTGGAAGTTTCAAGCTGTTTTAGGGATCAACCCTAACCTCTAAAGGTCTCACAGCTCAGGGAATCCCTGAATCACTGACTATAGACCCTATGACTTGGACATGCCTAAGATATGAATGTACCGGCTGCAGTGGAATATCATTAGAAATCACAAGATTTTGAGTAAAATTACTAAATGACAAGAACTCTCTCAGTAAGTTAGCAGACGTTCCTCCCTGAATTACCTGAAGTAGTGGTTGAGGTTAACCGCTAAGGCAGTGCTGGATTGAGTGACAGCCACGACAGTGCTGAAGTCAGGGGACACCTGGAAGAGACAGAAGGAGGACAGGCAGGGGGCCAGCTCGTCTTCCCCCAGTCCAGCAGTGTGATACACGGGAAGGTCTATGCTGGCCAGCTGCCTCCCCTCAGCACTGTCAAATACATCTGGAGCACTGAGTTAAAGACAGTCAACTATGCTGCTGAATGACAATCATGAATTGATAACATTATCATGAAGATACTGTGTTAGCATAATCATACAGTCACACTATTCATAAAAGATTTGAGAGCACTGGAGAAATATCAAATAGCTGGTGAAAATGATTTGTAGTACAGTACATGATTAAATGGCTAAGAGCACTCCTTAAAATTAGTCACTGTCTACCACCATAACAATGAATGTCCCCTGTGGAGCCAAACACTCGATCTATGTATAGTATTCCGTTTTTAATTCAGTATTAATGGATACATATGACTCCATTAGTGGTTAGTACAAATAGTGTGCCTCTGCACAGCTGGTAGTCAGCACATGTGGCCAGGGCCTCTGGGGGTAGAGTGATGCTGCAGCAGGACAGGGTCTCCAGTTCAGCCACCCCCTGATCCAACAACAGCTGAACCAGAGTGCTTGAGTTTAGCAGGAGGAAGCATCTGCCATCCACAAAGGATAGCAGCTTCAAGGACACGAGCTCGGACACACCTGCAGAATACAATCAGTGAACTTTGGTACATAGGTGTCTTGTCAGGTGGATACCATAACACAGGAATTGTTGTCAAAAGACAGCTTGATCAGCCACAAGGGTGACTTGAAATTATTCTGAATCAAACATTCTTGGCTGTACTTACTCAGATCCTTCTCTTTGGCCAGCTGCACTAGGGTGTTTGCTGTGCACTCAGAGGCACAGGTAAAAGAGCCAGAGGCAATGTCCTCTGCTTCCACCTCATAGAGCTTCAACCCACACTCTGAGCCCACAGCCAACAGTCTAGGACTGCTACAGGGGGCACCGTGAGCTGTCACCTCCTCCCAGACAAAGCTGCAGACAACAGAACCAGTTAAAAACTGCATTAGGAGTTAGGACATTGTTGTATTAGAATCATTCACACATGCCACAGACGTGTATGCAAAATGCAGTTTGTTATAGATTCCTTTTCGTTTAGTTTACTCACTCGGAATAGGTGCCCTCAAGAGTTATCCTTAGTGCCTCACTCTCTGAGATATCGCCGACTGCCAGCCCACCGGTGTCACTCAAGCAACAGAGCAAGGAGCAGCCTTGAGCCATTTTGGCCTTTTCTGTACCCACAACATTTCTACTGATGTTGCTCTCGAGGGTGAGAGCAACCTCCAATGCACAGTTTTCCCGAGGTTCAGATCTGTTCAACATGTTTAACATGTCAAATGTGATACTAATTCCAAAGTTAAAATACGGATTTCATCTCATTTTTCTAAGTGCAATATAGTAGAGAGTGAGGGCAATACAAAGAACATTAGACAGCTTCCTAATTTGTGTAAACACTCCTCCAAAGATGACAGTCACATGTCATGTTTTCTCTGTATCAGCTGGTTAAGTTTGTCCAATAGGAGAACGAGCAAAAAGACTAAAATAATCGCTCAACGATATTATTATTGTTAAAATGCGATATTTTAGCAATTCTAAACAAATGTGGGTACATTAAGCAGCATCTATCAATATTATTAAAATTATATTTTTACTCAATGACCACGCGCACAACAGATAAGGATGTAAAACGTGACAGGATCACACTTCGATTGCTTTTGTCTGAGTATAAAGCAGGAAGTGACCGTTTATTTGTTGCGGTGTTTCCAGTCTCGTCCTCAGAGCTGACATTGGTAAAAAGAGTCGGTTTTGTGGTCGTACATGTGTTAATCCTACCAAGTGACTTTCCAGTTGACATGCTTGTGACTCAAATGCCTGTGAAGGTCACACCGCTGCATGAGATTGGCGCTATTTGAAAGATGGAAATAGTGTCCAGTCGCTTACTGTCACGAAGGTTTTCCAGATTTCTCGACCATAAGAAAAGAAGAATGCACACAGGATCAAAATAATGGAGGAGAAAGCATTAGAAGTTTACGGTAAATTAGCTAGTGTATCTTCATAGCCAGGCCAGCCTATGCTGGCATCATTATGTTGCTGCAACAACTGAAAGTTAGTTCCTTTAAGTTCTACTATAAATAGGAAGTATTTTATTTTGTTCGCAAAACAGCTACACGTTCTCGGCATTCAGAGGGACACCTCATGATTCTAACCCTTGTTTATTTCCAGATGTCATTCGCACTATCCGAGACCCAGAGAAACCAAACACCTTGGAAGAGCTGGATGTGGTGACGGAGAAATGTGTTGAAGTTAAAGAACTTGGAGAGGACGAATACCTCATCATTATCAAGTTCACTCCGACAGTTCCCCACTGCTCCCTTGCTACACTAATCGGTGTGTCTCATGGACTGATAAGAAACAAGCCAACTGACATGAACAGCACAAATTAAACTTTTGTACAGAATTTGATGTCGAAATAGTTAGAAAAAGCTTGCAACATTTGCAGAGACTAGACTACTGGAGCGCACAGTTTTTTTTGTTGCAGAATTAGAATTTTGCAGAATTCATTGAAATGTTATGAGCTACTATGTATTCCTCATTACATGGCTTTAAATGGGAAGTTGTATTTGAAACCAGAGGCCTTTGAGCAATGAGCTGAGGAGCAGGCACCTCTCCAACCCAGCACATTGGTGCACTGAATGGAATGCCAATGTTTAATGCAACATACTTAAGGCAATGTTTCTGGAGTATGCTTTTGCCATGTGTGTGAGAGCCTATTCTGGAATTCCTACTATAGACCACTTTATTACATGTTCTTGTAGTTAGCACATAACTGTGAAGTTGCAAAGTCTGACCTAGAGTAGAATGGATGTATTTTAAGCTATGTCTACCCACATGCCCCTTACAATACTCTTAATGGTGATTATGTTAACTGACAGTTTAGTTAAAACATTTTTTTGTCTGCTCTTTCACAGATGGTATATAATCCCAGAGGACTATTTTTTCTCTGGGTGCTTTGATGCTGTATGAATACATTACAAATGGCTTATTTAAGCTTATTTATTGTCAATCCCTGACAATAAAATTTGTGTTTCAGGCCTCTGCTTACAAGTTAAACTGCAAAGATGCTTGCCGTTTAAACACAAGGTAAGCAGACAGGATTAAACACATCAGTATAAAGCGTTGTCAACCCCGAAGCTATGTTTACAGTATGCAGACAATGTTGTCTTGCATCTAATTATTTGTTGTACCCAATTTACCTGCTATACTTTTTGTTGGCATAGCATAGCAAGTTCTCTCCAAAGTCAACAATAAAAAACAAAATAGTTTTGTAATTCTCTCCCCTTTGTACTGCCTTGATTGTATAATGAGTTGCCCCAAGGAGAAATGCAGCTCTTTAGAAATGAATTGTGCGTTTATTTACTGGCTGGTCATATCTTCCTGGTTAGGCCTGTGAAGATACACACATTTACAGTACACAAACACCCCTGTTCTCCTGATGCAAGTTCATCACCTTTTCTACCTTTCTACTTTATCTGTTATTTTTTCACAGTTGGAAATTTACATCAGTGAGGGAACCCATTCTACCGAAGAAGATAGTAAGTATACCTTCCTTAGTAGAACAACTTCTCCAGAGAATATACTTTTAAGTGGGTTTTTGGAGAAATGTCAACAATTTGAACTACTAGAATTCGTTTTTATGGAGTTTGGCAATAGAGGGAAACTTTTTTGCTCTGTTTTTCTCTCAAGTTAACAAGCAGATAAATGACAAGGAGAGAGTGGCAGCTGCAATGGAGAACCCCAACCTGCGGGAGATTGTGGAACAGTGTGTTACTGAACCCGATGATTGAGCTAGGGGACAACCATCTCAGGGACTCAGGCTTCAAACCTGCCATCAATTTTATATCATAGCCATTGTGGATTGTGTGTAGTTATATAAGTATCTGAGGATATGTCTTGAGAATATGAATATGAATACTTTCACCTTATAATATGAATTGTTCACCTTATAATACTCTGTGAATAGTAGCAGTCATGGTTAAAAGAATAGACCAAATCAGTGACAGAATGATGAGCTGAAGTTGTGTATTTCACAATAACAAAGAAGGATGAGGGGGAGGAAATCTGGGTGGCTACAATGTAATACAACTGTGAGAAGTTGTCGACTTCCCCAAAGTACCTTAAGAGCAAACACTTCAAAATGGACAGCGGATGTGGTTTGACTTTTTGTTTTTCTTGATTATGGAGGTGGAGGCTCAGCTTGAAGACTTTTCAGAGAGCAGAGGAAACAGGAAACAGCTTCCCTTAACAGCTCTGCCAATAGGGAACATTGTGTAACATGACTGTTCTCTTTGGTCTGTCTACATGGGATCCCACTGTCAGTCATCTACTCAGAAAATAATGAAAAGAACAGAAATGTAACAGTGTCATTCCTGGCTCTTCACACTTTACCCTAATATAAAATGTGATTAATTTAGAAATGTGTTTTTCTATGACAATGTTTAATTCACAGAACACATTTTTTAAGTGTCCTGTAAAGAGCTAATTAGGACATTAGAGCCAATGTGCAAATAAAAATGTTTACTGAAATGCACAATTATGGCACTTGCATGTGGTGTATGTCTGTCATTATATCTGGGAGTATTGAAATGGCCAATGAAAGATAAATGGCATCAATTTATTTAGAGAAAGAAAAAGCTTGCACAGGGTATACCAGTAGCCACTTTTTGACAGCGGTGCCAGTGCGTTCTCAAAGGGTGAGGGTTAGTGCTTCAAGCCTATAAACAATCCCATTTGAATTTCCACAGCTGAGCTTTCTAATCTCGCCCCGGCCATCGTTATATTTTGTTTACATTCTGCAGTTGGTAAGGTGGCAAACTCAGAGACACCACTAGCAAACAAATCCTTCGGTTTCCCAACAGGATCTGGTAACTAAAGCAGTTCATGGCAATTGTATTTGTAAACATCGCTATTCAAAATAATTAGATTGTGTAGTAACAGCAAGATAACTTGGATTATGCACTTGGTTAACTAGAAAAATAAATTCCAGAAGAAACTTTGTGGGCTTGCAAAGTCTTATTTTGGTAGTTGAGAGAAAGTGAGATCATCTTATTATGGTTTAGTTGATAGATAGATAGATAGATAGATAGATAGATAGATAGATAGGATGAGCCTGGGGTAGTTCAGTGGAGTGGGTAGAGGGTTGAGTGGTTGAGAGTGTTAGATTTGGTTGGTTAAGTGGTTGAGAGTAGTAAAGACAGTGCATTGTTGTGTAATCATTCTAAGAATATGTTCTGCAGGTCTCCTGTTGTTTTTATTTAAGAGTCCTGAGAGGTCTTTGGCAGTTGCAGTAACAAAGGAGCTCACAGAATGTTGGTGTAAATCAACATTCCACCATGTTAATGTTTTTGACACATTTTACAGTTGTAATGGGATCCTTGTTATCCTCTCATATCTCATCTATAACACTACCTACTGCCTATAGAATAGGGGCTACAAATGTAATTGGAATTTATTGTTATCAGATGTAATGTCTAATGCATGTTCCAACTTTCAAAGCCAAGGAATGTCAGATGGTCCGGTTCATGGTATACCGCATGAAGGTTTCTTCAGAAGATGCACTGTCTTAACAATGGACCTATTCTTTGGAAGTGTGAAATTTGATTCATAAACACACAAATGATCTTACATTTCTTTATTAGGCATTTCAACATCCACAGTGTTACACGTCCAGCTGTTTGCAATCAGAGGTGGTGGCACCAGAGGTGGTGGCACAACACACAAAACTACACGCTACACCTTTACACCATTTACAGCAGCATGAGACCTCTACATTGTTAAATCACACAATTAAACATGCAGGCAAGCTCCACCAAAGCATTTTTGATTAGTCCCCTTTGTAATGACAGTTACATGACTTCAGGGGGCACTGTTGATCTAATCCCATTGCAGGCCCTCAAGGCTAATGTACTACAGGAGTGAAGAGGAAATAAAAAGATACCAGGTTTGCAACTTTACGTCTGAGACACTTACTGTATGCTACAAGGATAAATGTCACTTTTTCAGTCTAAACGAACATTGAGTTACAGCTGACAGAGCTCTGAGTACGGAGCATTGACATTCTCTACAGTGACACAATAGCATAACCTCCATTAGACCAGGAGTCTCAAGACAGCTTTTGTCTACCATAGTCAGCCTGTCTGAAATAAAAGAGTTGAAGGTGTTTCCAAAGTGGATAAAGCCTGAGATATTGTTACATTAAGTACAATAGAACTACTGCAGACTATTGTTCAATCCAAGCTAGAGCTCATCCTGGGTGATGACTGACAAACTAAACACTGATCCTACCACTTGAGAGCGGAACATATTGAATTTAAATGTCAAACTGAAATGCCAAGTATTTAAACGAACAAACAAATTATCAGTTTGTGCCAATGTCTTTGAGAGGCTTGAAGATTGAGTGCAATTTAATGCAAAGCAAATCAGTACAAAAGGAAAAGGGGGAATGGTGCTTGATTCTAACAGTTACACATGCAGTACTGAAACAGAATATACATGATTTCTGACATTGTATGAACAACAGTCAATTGTGAATTGAAAACCAAGTCATATGAAGGATGTTTTGAATCATGAACATTACCTCTTCATAGAGTTGTCTGGATAGTTCAACAATTCCACCCAGCTGAATACAAACCAATTATAATCAATATCCAGAAATTCCCAGCTTGTTGTCTGTGCTTAAAAAGTTGCTCAATTTGAGGGTAAATCTTTTTCGAGGCACACACAGCTGTGTAGGCTGTGCTTCCATTGATGATTGGGGGTTGCCAACATTTTTTACTTCTGTGATAAACCTACCACCTGTTTTTTGATACATATAATTGTGAATAAATCACATTTGTTTATTCTATTATTTTGGCATATTCCTGTAGCCAATGAAAATTTAGTGTCGTAGTCAATCAAAAAAATTTGGGGTAAACAAACAGGACCTCAGATAAGAACCCAATTTGCATTAATAATTTGGAAACAAGTTTTTGGGAACTATATGCACACACACACACACACACACACACACACACAACAACAACAACAGCTGGCCAAGTTGGTCGCCACCCCCTTGATTGTCTATTCAGAAGATATACCACAACATTGGCACAGGAGCCAGAGACGTGCAGGGTCTGCCTCAGTGCCAAACAGTGGTTCAGTAGGCATCGCCCATGATGGCATCGATTCAGTAGCCATCGCCCATTGTAAATAGCAGAACATGGCAGAGAGGGGACAAAATGAAATGTCCTATGCTACCTCTATCAGATTTGGATGCTTCAGACGGGTACAGACTTGCTGACAACTTGTTGCCACTTTTTACTTCCTTCATCCCCTAGAATGTCATTCGAGATTGTCTGGTTTACATCGATAAGCGGGTGAACGTGATGCCTTGTGGGCCATTGTTCACTTCCTATGCCATGTTTTGCCCTCTGATGCTAAACTTCGGCTTATCAGCCTAATGCCATATTATCATGAGCAAACACCCACATACACGCCACCCCGGGAGGTACAGACGGTACTGAGCTGTCAAAGTCACTGTGTTACGCTGCTAGTCACCACACACTCTCAACATTGGCTGCCTACATGGATGGGTCACAGCCCACACATAAATCAAATCCTCTTACAAAACTTTGCCCGCAACATTGCCTGACTTATACTTAAAAGACTCAGTCAGGAAATCTTGTGGGCAAAGTATTGTAACAACCACGCCCAAAAGATAGATGTATTTTTTATGAGAGGATCGGAAGAGCCTCTGGACACAAGGTTGTTGGTTCAATATGTACAGTTCAGACTGCAGAAATTGTGTTTTAATTTGTTTTGTTTTAATTGTGTTATGTTTTAATTTCCACAGTAAGGTAGCCGTAAACAGTAAATGTGTCAAACTATCCAACAGTCTCTTAGCAAAACGTGCATCCAGTAACGATAGTACAAGGCCTCACCACTCACAGAGGCGCCAAAAACAAAAAGGTAAGCAGAAACCTGTTGTTATAAACCAAATTCTGCATAGTTAATTTTGAATACTGTAGACTGTGAGTGTGGAGGAGGTAAGAGTAAACCAACTACCAAATTTATAAATCTATGTATACGTAATGAAACCGTTAATGAAAATTTAACAATCAAAGCCATATATGTCAAAATTCTATTGGGTTAGATTGCTAATAAAGTGGCCGGTGAGTGTATAGATTCATACCATATCAGTGTCACTCTTTCATGCAATGCAAAAATGACTGAGAGGGGCTTTAAAGAGGACCTTCAAATTACAAAATGAGACACTGCATATGTGTTGAAGTCTAGCTTTAGATTCCAGATGGGCTCTGGAAACAACCCCAGAGAGCTATAGTAGGATGATTGTACAGTAGGTTGATGACGATGTTGGAATATAGCACAAATATACCACAGCCTTACTCACTTGTTGTTTCAAGTTGTTTTTCACTGTGTCAAAGGACAAGTTGAGTAGGTACAGATTGTTACAATAGAGATGAACCACAGCCAAGTCTTCTACTGTCATACTTGAAGTGAAATGAAATTGCAACATGGCCACACTCCATTAAACCCCACTGACAAGCCCATTTATACAACTGTTTGGAATGAGTGGCAGCTGATGCATTTGAATACACAGCGTCTGGATAAGAACACACTCTCAGCTGCACCAGAACAATAATCAAACACAAGTACAGTGTTTTGCTTGAAATATCCATGAATTCAGATACATCTGTTTTGCTCTATTTGCATAATGGAGATGTAAGTAACCAACAGTGTGGGAGTTAATAATTTCTACTGTAGTATTCTAAATATAATTTCCTCTTCACGGACTATATTGAGCAATCCCAATAGGCCTAGACATATTGGATAGGCTATTGCACTCTAAAAGTCCCTGGGAAAGTTGTGTTACATAGTTCCCATGCTCTTCTGGGGAAATTGATTCTTCCTCATAAACACCTCCCCAGTGAAAACTGGCTCATGAGGTATATTGTTGTGTTGCCTCAAATACAGTAACATGAGGTTCAATCTATAATAGAAAGCTGTACCTCATGAAGATACACACAGCATACAATATGTATGTCAGTACACATACTATAACCTACACACATGTTAATTTTTCAATTCATATTTAATTGATTAACAAAGCAATGTCAATAGGCAAAAATAATATAACATTGATTTCCAGTCACATTCTTAAGTTACTTTCCATTTCAGATGGGTTGACTTCCATAGCTTTTCAGTGCCACAGATGCTAAAGATTCATCCAGTGCACCTTTTTCTGAATGCAAGCTCTTCCCTCCATTCCAGAGAGGAGGCACAAGCAGTATTGGGGGAGGTCTAATAAGAGGGCCAATGTGCTGTGTAAATGCCTCTTATTAGCACCATATGTTTCTTGAAATAGTTCACCATCCATCTAATTTCTACTTTCCCTGCTGGCTGCTCTCTCACTGCATGACACATAACTGCTCTCTCACTGCATGACACAATGTTTTTTAATTACGAGCTGTGTACTAACACGAGAGGCTGTCAGTTAGAAACAACATGTACCATATTGTCTGATTGGACCTACAACTGAAGATTTCTGCCAATATGTTAATTTGACACTTGTGTTTTCCTTTTCTTTCTTCCTTTTCTTATTCTCTCTCTGCCTCTCCTCTCTTGAGGTGTGTTCTAAGACTTTTCACTTCTCCTTTTCACTGTCACTTTCCACTACCAGTCACATAGAAATAGAATGATGATAAGTTAAAGTTGTCAACCTTGAAAAGCCAAATTGACTTTATTTACAACATTAATTTGTGCGTCCCATTACTATAAAAAAAAATCTCCTTTCCACCAGCACTACAAATTTCACCTTTTGACTCAGAAATACATTTTCATGTTTCCATTTTGAAGAAGTGTCGGAGAAGTTGAAGTCTGATATCTGATATCTGCTCTAGTCAATAATGTGTGATTGCAGCTGAGGAACCAGTCATGCATGCTTCAGCGGACTGTTTCATACTCAAAAAAAGGTATGAAACATTGTCCTCTAAAGATCGGTCGGGCTACCCTTCTATTTTCATTGGGACAATTAAATGTGCAGCGCAGCATACAGGTGCATAGATTGCATATGTATTAATGTTTTATATTGTATGTACATGTTAAACACAAATATTATTGCTAAAGGTCTAATACTGTAGCCTACCCTAAAATTGTTCATAGGTTGACTTTGTGATGCGTATAGTGACAACACTGCACAAACCTATCCAATTCTGATCAGGCCATTGCAGCAACCAAATACTTTATTAAAATCTTATATGGGTTATTTGGTGCAGGCTATGTTATATGAAGCATGAGCAGATGGACATTAAAAACACTTGCAAGCAGTCCACTCTGCGCTCCCATGCATGCTCTTGTCTGGAGTTGGTGATGCTTAAAGCCAGCCAAACAAAGAAATGATCATTGAGAATAGCCTTTATCTTGTGAAAAGAATCTTTGTTGGAGATTGTGTGAAAAGTGGTGTAGTAGTATTGGGACACACCTGTCTTTCTTCCTTACCCTCTGAACATCCAGAGTACAGCAGCAGGTGTGGCGTCTTGTTTCTTAATTGGTCAGTGTTTTTGATCAGTCTTGAGAATGACAGCACACTTCAATAATGGCAGACATTTCCCCTGTGTTCTGATGTGATGAGGATTTCTCCTGTGCCATTTTAATTATACTGAGAGTGAAATGTCAGAAACTTTGGCCAACAAACGTGGCGAAACAAACTGTACAAACGTGGGTTCTAGGCAGTGATACTGATCTCAGTCTCATCTCAGCAGCTTGTCTGTGTGCCAGACGTGGGGGGAGAGAAAAGGTCATCGATGCAGTTCTTAATTTCTGACCAGAGGGAGGGTCACCACCTCTCTCTTAAAGACTCAGCTGTTGAGCATTTCCCCCTCAAGTGTCTGTGAGGGCCCCTCAAACTCAAACTCAATCACAGCTTACAGCCTGCAATCATCACAAACAGAGGAGGCTCACTTGGTTATCACCCAATAGACTGTACAGAAGAAAAGAAAGCACACCCAAGGTCGGTGACAGTTATATGATGTAAATCTGTGCCGTTCCAATACTTCATGGATAAATATGTAGAATATGTATGTTTGTCTTTAAGCATCCACACTCTGAATGTCTTCAAACAGCCATGCTCATCCAATTTATTTATTTATTTTCTTAGTGGAACATTCTGTATATCAGAAGATCTCCTAGCGGTGAACATGGGGGGGGGGACTGGGATCAGAATCCATGGTAAAGGTGCATCCACGTGAAGCCTTTCATGAAAGCGATACATGCAGCTGAGAGTAGGGCCTAGATCTTTTCAGCAATTGGCACCCTGTCGAGCCTGTCCTCTTTCATTAGAAACTACAGGGTGCCAACTACAGATGTGAAGTCTTATGTCACATCAGAGGTGGTTTTGTGCTAGCTGAGACAGATTGAGATCTCTGACTGACAATCACATTCTCTCACATTCAAGGAAAAAAGAAAAGATAACTTCTTATTAATATATAATCTGGGATTGTTAGATATTTGTTTTACTTTTAAACTATTTATACAATATATAGCCATTGATTCTTGAAAAATACTATAAATGACTTAATACTATAAAAATGCCCCTTGAGTTTAGTTCAACTGTCTTAATATAAGCTTGTTTTACATTGTTTGTAAACAATGTAATTGTAAACAAACACTGTATAACTTCAAAACATGGTTTAAACTATAATTTTGATCTCATGGATGCTCAGTCCTTGCATCCATAACTCGTCCTATGAATTTGAGAGTGGTTACATTTCTCTAGCCCTATCCCTCAGCTTTTTACCCTAAAAGGTGGAGGGTAGACCACTTTTGTTGTTGTTTAAATCCCAGATTGCCCCTTTAATGCATAGTTTTCTGATCAGGCAGGCCAAACCATGGGCAAAGTAAGTGATCACATATTGACCCAAAATGAAATTATTTATTTTGTGTTATTTTCTACTTATTATTTTAGCCAGGTATGGGCCACAAATTCAGTTATCAAGAGCCGTTGGCGCGACTGCACAGTTGCTGAACTTTTAATGCCAGCAGGGAGCAAGGGAGAGAATTCAAAGTTAGTAATCTCAGTCTTAGATTTGTAAGAGAAGGCAAGACCTGATTAACAGAATGAAAAATGAAAAATTTAATATTTTGTAGCTCAACTAGCTCACAGCATTGTTTAGTGCTGTTCAACGCAAGATAGACACACTCACACTGGCTGAGGTCTGACTGAGGTCTTGTTTTAGTCATTTCCTCATTAGGCTACTATTACATTTGCTTTATACTGTAGGTTTCAGGTCAAACATGGCCGATGTTTAAATGGCAGCATTTTCATTAACATAAGCCCAGGCCCTTATTACTAATCAGAGTGAGGTCCGGAGACGTCCATTTGTTGACGTTAGTTTAAAAGTGTAATCATTGAATTAGATCAATATCATGCAAAACATAATTAACTGGTTGTGTTTAATCAGGATTTAAGAATAATCACAATACCACATTCTTATATTTCATATTGAATATACATAATTTGTGTAACTGTCTGTACCTTATATTGTCTTAAGGACTGTAAAACACACTTTTATGCGGAAGACACTGCATTTACTCTGTAGCCTCTTCTATGGATGGAGCTTTGTCTAACCTACAGACCACTTTTGAAGCCATTAAATGCTCACTTGTGGACCTCAAGTTAGTACTAAATGCAGCCAAAACTAGTATATGTATATGCTTTTCTCTAGAGCATGCAAGTCTGAGGCCATGGATTCAAATATCTGCATCTCAGATGGTTCCCAAATTGAGAGAGTCCCCTCATACAAATATATTGATATTTGGATTGATAATAAATTGTAGTTTAAAACACAATGGCATGGCCTAGTAACTACAGGAATGTATCAGGGCCACATCCCTCGCGGAGCTGGCCCATGAGCAAAGCAAAGTGCCAACTCTCACCCAAAACTGGTCCCCATTTAAATCACATTTAAATCAAATATGGTCCAGTAACAACAATAATGTATAACGCCTACATTCCTCATTCCAGCACTGGCCCATGAGCAAAGTTCATGTGGCTCCCCACATTCAGACCAGGTCTGGCCCATATACTGTAATACTTGCCGTTTCTGGGACCGTTTCTGGCCCACAATTGTCTGCTGACTGGGTATCTTAGACTGGTGTACAATATTGTTACTCAGGGCTCAAATTGAGGGGGGATGTGGGAGGAAGCCATTCCCAATGTTACTGATTTAGAGATCCTTGATGTCTTATCCACAAGTGGGGTGGCCTAGAGCGTCAACAACCATGGTTTGACAGGAGAGCAGAAATGCAAGCTATTGATAAGAACAGGCTACATCATATATCCTTTGGGCTCACACTCTAGTACATTAGGTATTTTGCTGTGCTGAATAATACAAAAGTTGAGTGTGAAATGCACTCAGCAAGTCAGCAAGTCAATTTTGTTGTTTGGCTCTCTGTTGAAAACGTTTTGATTTGTCTTTCCAACTGTCAAATTAAGCATTTAATGATATTGCAACAATGATGCCTACAGAACAGAGAGGCATTTTGAAACACAAATAAACACAAATAATACACTTTAGAAACTCAGTAAGGTGGGAGAGCATCAAGTGAATCTGAAAAAAAACATCTCAGCATCTCCAGAAGCATCTCTGAATCTTCTGAATAAAGGGTGAATAGGTTGAGTTGAATTATTGCAGCATATCAAAGCATTTGGTAGGAACATTGTTTAAAAATTCAAAACACAGCAAGATAGTTTTATTTGTACTAATACAAACATACCCCACAGGCTCCAAAACCAGAAATTAAAGGAATCCAAGTTTTCACCAAAACATTCTAACTGCTTAAATAATTCTCACCTCCAATTACCCATTTCATTAAGCCTGGACTCTATATCCTACTCACTGAGCTTTTCATCAATGGCAAAATCCCCCTGGTGTGAGAGGGTGCCCAAAACAACATGTACTAATAAATAGCAAACTTTTAACTGAAGATCAGTGGGTGGCTTGAGAGCTTTGATTTCAGACAGTGGGGCCAGAGTGAGACAGGCTTTGATTACTCATTGAAGGTCAGCCAAATAAGGATGGATAAAACCACTCACCACAGCAGTGACCCTCATACTGAATAAGAGGCAACACACGTTTTGAGCCCTACTACAACACATTACGGCTTGCATACTGCAAAATGGGCTGCGGACCTGTTACCGAATAACTGTAAAACAGACTTACTTGGGTTTGATACATATATTTGTAATCAAAATCAGATTAATTTCCTGTTAAAACTCTTAGTTATGATAATAATATATCCTTTCCAATTAGTTGCGTGAAGTAGAGTATTTCACCAGACAAATAGCCTAGCACATGACCTTGTGTGCTGTGAAAACTACAGTTGCCTGGTGTTAATTGACTATCAATACCGTCTTGAACAACCCTCTTTGTGCTGTCTTTTGCCATTCTTCTTGGCTCTGAGTGACACAGAATAAGACATTAGTCATGAATATCAAAATATTTCACATCAGCCTCGATTTGAAATACCCCCACCCACGCCATCGAATTGCTAGCTTTTCTGTGTCGTAGATGGTTTACATCAGGCGTATTGGTGGGCGGTTACATGATTGGCAATACAGAGGTTAGGTTTTAGAAGTGTGTGAACTTGTGTGTGAAGAAGCAATATAATACTGTTTGTAGCAGTGTGTGACGCCTTCGTCTGAATAAAGTAATCATGTAATGTTTACTGACCTAGAAACTAAACCTTTCAAGTCTCTCAAGGAATCCTTCAATGCCACCGAACTAGATACCCCTAACAAACCCTAACCTGCCTATTCTCCTCTTCAAGCACCTCCAGTTCAGCATTGGAGTGAAGGAAAATGTGTCATAGGAGCCATGTAGTTGGACGCTGAAGCTGTCATTATGGGGCGCTCAAAAAGCTCTGGGGACTTTTTGAGGGAAGCCAGGGTTATGGAGAGAGGTCTCTCCACACTTATGACATGTATTGTAGCATGGACGCTTGTGCATCCAACAAGTTGTTTATAATGCACCTTAGTATCCTCTTAAGTGGCAGGCATATCACCACCCGCCATACACTAAGGACACTTGCTGGTTGGACTGATATGAGCTGCTGAATTCAGGCATGGCTGTTTAGTTACAGTATGTTTGGGGCACAGGGGCAGGCTAGCTGCTCGGGTATATAGCGGGTATAAAAACCAACTGTGGGGCATAACTCTGTGTGTCTACACAATGGAGCTGAATAATTCCCTTGATATGTCTTCAGAAAACGTTCACTCATCCAATTCAGTCATCTTATTTTCCAAAATAAAAAAGCAGATCAATATTTTCTGTCTGTCTCTCCAAGGATAACAGACCACCAGTACTTTGGAGGGAATTGCACAGCCAGTGACAATCTAGCTGTCACTCAAAATGTTTGGGTGAAAAGGTTATGGTTACATTGAAACTTTAGAGGTGCTTTGTGGTGATTCACACATCACCCAGACAGACACAAAACATCACACACACGCACACACACACGCAACACACACCAGTTTCTTTTAGCATACTTATTATACATCACAATAAGTCAATCCTTTGTGTCATGATGAGGTTCATTTTCTTTTGCAGTGAAGCTGTATGCTTTTGAACAGCAATTGCAAGTCCTTGATTAGCTTTTAATTATAATGATTGGATGTAAACACAACACTAACCGACCCACTTACAGAACATTTCCCTCTGTGACTTCCAGTAGTCTTTGATTACTTGAAATGAACTTCTCCTCTGTGTGATGGGGATGGAAGACACAGTTTGAATGCTAAACTTGTTGCATGAGGACTTCATGTTCTTCATGGAAGATGCATAATCAGAGCAGCATGTGTTCAGGTAAATTGTTAGACTGGACTGTTGGACTGGTCAGACTCAATGGACTGCTGTGGTTTGTAGTTGTTGTTGTTTAAGGTGTCGCTTCAATCAGATCTGTGAAATCCCATATGGAAAAAGAATATATTGAGAATAAATTTAAATAATCATGCTAAATGTACAGAAATATTGAGGAAATGTATTCCAGAAATGTATTTGTATACATGGCTGTGACATTGAAATGTATGTCAGAAATTAAGGCTATGTATTGAGGAAATGTACTGTACATGTACTGTACATGAGTGCGTAAGCAGTTCAGCCTACAAGATTAGCCAAAATGAATATTGAACAAAAGACAAACACAAAAGACAAATTAAATCAATCACCTTTAGGTTTCTTTTTTTTTTATTATTAAAAGCAACAATATTATATAGTGGAATATATACATTTCTACTTTACAGTATTACATGAATACATACAATATATATACAATACATTAGATTTTTAAATGTTCAAATACACAAGCATATTACAGATACAAAACATACAAAACCTGTGAGTAAAAAAATTGACTGTCTTTTTTTAGCATCTAAGCTATAGCTTTGGGTAGGTACCTGAAAAGCTAGCTAGCTAAAATGTATTTTTCCTGAAGCCATTGATTGTGAATACTGTCTGTGTATCTTGTTTTCAGCATCCTACCGCTGACTGGTATCCCATACAGATCAGTTGTCGGGCCTACATTCCCACTACTCTTGTGTAGGCAAAAATACCACCCACTCAATAGAATCTTAAAAAAGTGGAAGGAGTTCCAATAGAAAACTACCTTTGCAAGGCTACTCCTTGTGTAGTAAGTTGATAGTCAAAAGTTTGTATAATGTGTATATCTTTTTCAGGCCCTTGTGGCAGAGGGAGATGGACAATCTCTGGTATGTTTAAAAGGGATATTTAACTATATGTTTTAAACAAACAATGTTCTTTGAGCATGTAGTGACTATCTAACCAATCAGTTCTTTCAAACTTGTTCAGTTAAAATAATCAGATTTTTGATTCATTTGATTCAGTGATGCTAAAAGCCCTCTTTCCAACCAGTGGTGAATGGAAAACGACTTTCTCATTCACTGTTAGTCAGGCGGAGGGCTTTTCAACACAGACCTTCAATTTCTCTAAAAGACTTCAACTGTTGAATGCTATGGAGGTGCGTTAACTTGGCTGCTTATAGGCATCTGTCCCTTGAACATGTGACTATGTTGTGCATACTTGTGAACCAGCTTTCTTGTCACCTGACAGACAGCTGTGCCGTTTGACTTCAAGTGCCCTGCCTGAACTAACACTCTGCACTGTATGAAATGATGGCATTTATGAGTTATTTCAGCATGATGGACAAAACACTTTTTCCACATATACTAACTTCTTTATGTATTTATGCAGCCTCCAGATTTGACAGCAAAGTAAATGTTACATTTTCACTATGTATTGTTGGAATTCATCACTATGACATCTTTAATTGTGCCATCCTTTGAGGAGAACCTTGCTATATTTTCCATTTAAGTATGCTATGATGTGATGTGGATACTGTAATGAGTACTGAACATAATTTGATAATATTTTTCAGATTGAACTTGGCAAAGGCACTGGCGTGTTCGTTGGGAAGAGTGCATGGAAGACCACTGTGTATGCGAATCTGTCAATTATTTTAATGTTTTTCTCTAGCGAAATTCTTTGTTACATGACCTTCAAACTCTCAAAGTTTCACCTTTCAGATTTTGTACTGTGGTCTGACCTGAAATGACAGATTTTTTTTACTTGCCTCTGACTGTCCAGAAAGTGGTTGCTTTTCTGTATAAAATGTACTTGTTTGCAGTGGTCAAGGAGAAAGCCACAGAGAATCCAGGGCAATCACTAAAAATCAATCAATGTCTTTTATCCTTGCAAAAGCACCCAAACACTTATTTTTCACTAGGGTAAGGTTTGAGGACATAATCTGGACTCCCCAAGGGTAAAATCGATGTTGTTTATGTCCCACAATAAGCAGTCCTGTCATGTAATTGGTGGGATCGATATGTGTGTGTGTTCATTACACAAAAGAGGTATGAAGGTCACATCAAATGCTGTGCTGATTTTATTTCTAATAACACTATCGGACACAGATAAGAGCATATCTGAATGAGAATAATCATGTGGTTATCATCATCCAACATCATCAACATGAATATCATCCTAATGTCAGACTTCTGTTTATGTGTAGCAGTCAGTGCCAGATTCTAATATGCAGAGACAGTGCACCACATCCATCTTGCTTCGGAAACATTGACAAGACTAAGTAGGTAGAGGCTCCTACATGAGATGGATGATGAATACTTGTCCTTCCCTCTGAGAGCTCTTTGTGTTCAGCAATGCATTACTCCTCACTCCTCAGTGCTATCTCCTGCATACAGGATTCTTCAATGGGTTTGCAGTACATCAGCTGATCTGTCCAAACAACATTCTGCAGCAGTGGGCAAGTTTTTTTGGTGGTTTGAGATGTGTGAGCTCGATGTGCGAGGAAGCAATACATTGTGACACCTGTTACACGTCCTCACAAATACTGTTGACTATCGTTGTGAGCCAAGTCTTTTCTAACCAAATCCACAGGTCTTTCAGAGGAAGTGGCAGATCAAACCAAACCAGAGCGAGGTGCTATATTTGAGAAACCCTTAAACCATAGCTACAGATTAGAGCTCTGAAAAGTGTTTCAAAGGCAGCTTCAATTCGGCTTTTGTTTCATGAAGAGTTAAAGGTGCAGGTAAGCACTCTGCCAGCCCTAGAGTTGAGCGAAATTGAATTGAAAGCGAATTGAATGCGAAATTCTATGAAAAGGTATAGATTTAACCCAAGCTCAGCAGCAGCAGTAAGCAGGGGAAAGCCCAGAGGGTACCAGCTTGCTTTGAGTTAGCTTCTGGGGATCCTTTTCCAGTGAAAAATTAATGACTTTTCTTAAATCCACTCTTCTCTTTAAAATCCATGTCTATTTATTTCTGGACTTCCTGAGAGGTTAAGACTAATGCCTTGTCTGGACTGAAAAGGGCAAACAGATAAGAGCAATTACATCCATTCAGAGAGCACTAAGTTAAGTAATCAAATGTGGCATTACTGGACCTGAGTGCCTTCGTCTGTGTTTGGTATTGATTAAAGGTCTCTGTCGATGTGTTAGAGCATGGAGTGTTTTCAATGATGTGCTTTTACTAGATAGCAATGGCTTTCCATTTATTGTGTACATGTTTGTATTTGGTATGGCTCTTTCAGTCAGGAACACTCACGTCTTAATTTAACCATTTATTTAATATAAAATGGTAATTCAATTTGGCTTGGCGTATTTGGATGGTTTTGCTCTTTTGAGAGCTCCCTGCTTGAGAGTTATAAATGACCACAACACATACATGTATATATAATGGCAGGGAGCCCATACATACAGACTGAACAGAACCAAAGCAGGTGGAGGATGGTGGTGGGAACAAAAACAATAGCAACACTCTCATACCTGTAGCACAGTAACATCCAACAATACCAGCAACAATATTGTAGGCTACAGAGAGGTGTGTAGACTCACCACTTAAATAGGTCAACGTGTAACATGTTTGATTGTGATTGTGTGGGTGCATACCCACAAGTGATTGTGTGGGTTTGTGTAGACAGTTGATCTGTCACCTGACAGACAGCTAGCATTGACTTAGAGTTTCCTGCCTGAACTAAGATCACTCCATTAGTTCCATTAGAATTAAAGAGCTCTCTTTCAGTCGACTCGGTTTGAAATCTCACTATGAGGTAGTCACCCTTGCATAACCTGTTCTCTGACACCCTATTCAATCACGCCTGGAACAGGCCAGGAGTGCTTTCAATGCTAACCCCACCCTTCGGGTGAGACACAAGTTTTGTTGCTAGCTGGTGGGTGAGCTTTCATTTTGTACACCACCATCCAAGTGCTCCCCTCTTTTTTTACTACACTAAGTGACAGACCAAGTAAAAGAAATAGCTCCCTCATGTTTTCCACACTAGTTAACACTTGGTTGCTGCATTGTTTGGCTAGCTAGCCTACAGTACATGAACATTAGCCTGCTCCCACTTCACTATTATTAGCCTGGCTTGCTAGCATTTGCTATGCTAGCTGGCTAACAACAGTGCATGGCTAGTAATAAACCCACACTAGGTAATTACTATGAACCACTACCTGACTACTTTCTCTCGTAGTTCCTTTGAGGTTCAACTTCAGTCAGAGCTAGCTAGCATACCAGTCACACTGGTGACCCAGCCATTTATAGGGGATTTCCACTAACGTGTTGATAAGCTTCAGTCTTCGCTACTACCCTGTGTGTGGTCCGATTTGGCTATGATGGTGAGGCTGGTGGTTGTTGACAGGGCTATCTCCATCCAGTTAGTTTCTCTTTATTCTCGTCCTCCGGGATGATAGAAATTACTGCCTGGTAATCCGAACAGCAGCAGGGAAACAGATTGAAGAAGACATATGCTCTCATAATAGCTCTGTGGGATTTTCATCTTGTGTGTCCCGTTTACCTCAAAGTTTTACACACGCAAGGACAGCTTCTATTTTAAAGAACACAGGCAAGTTAGGTTTATGAGGAGTCCATTTCTGAATTGCTTTCGTGAAAAGTGATCAGATGGGCTCCAGTGAAACTCTATGTCGAGCTTCCGACCATATCTCCTGATTGCCCTGCATTGGCCAGGGAGACCTTGGCGGGTGGAGATAGCACAGCTTTTTTATGTACAACCTTGGCGCCTCCCATTGCACAGGGACTTGCTATCCCAATCGGTGGGCAAAATATTCCATCCGCACCCCGAGTTGATGGATCTATGGGTTAGCCCGTGAGAGGTCCAACTCAAAGGGTTTGGCCCATATGTGATTAAGCCACGATTCAGAGTGCTTGAGCCCCCTCCACAGTGACTCTACACGACCTCAAATGGAAGTCGTTTGAGAAGTGGGGCATTTTGGGAGTCCGGGCACATTCCACTCGGAATTGCTATGTTTTGGGCTCTGTTGTGTATGTCATTGCAATACACCCTCATGAGAAAGTAGTCAATACATTCAGCTCTTTCAAGCTGCTTAGAGATACAACAGAGCTGAAACCAAGCCTCAGATGGATTTTCTTTTTCTTTTTCCTGTGAGACAAAAAGAAAGATGAGACATGTGATATTAGAGAGGTAGAGAAAAATGCCCCAACTGTATCCTCACGTATCATTCAAGTCTCCATATTTTTTATGAGCGATGCTTGAAAGTAAAATCCCACAGGGTCCACAAACATAATGGCTGTCCTCCAAGCACCTTGTCCCAGATCCCTTCTTGAACAGTAATACTTTCACACTGGCATCTATACTGTGTTGCAGAAATGTGTTTTCCTGTCTGTACATGTATATGTACCATGATAAATAGCAAACAAAATGGTTGCTTGAGGACATGGATAATGGTTGAGTTCAGAATCTGAGCAATGTGTAAAACATTAGCACCTATCTCAGTCATGCCTAATGAAAGAAAGAGGTGAAGAGAGCACCAGCTTGGACCATGAAATGCCAATGTCGCTGGCTGAAGTTTATAATCAAAGTCAGAGCACCTGTTTGTTCACCTTTTGAGATGATCGTGTGAGTATTAAATTGCAGCTCAAAATTAGAAAAAAAATCCACGAAGTGGCTTCAGTAATTAATTTACAGAGTAGCTTAGATTAAAAAGAGCCAAATTAAATTAGAAAGGAACAAACAACAATGCAAGAGGTTGGTACGCAAAGGGACTAAGTGACATTTTCAAAATATTACAGGAGAGCCAAAACAATTAATTACAGGAGAGCCAAACATTAATTTTGAAACAATTGTATTGTGATGAGTGTTTATGCAGTAATTTCAATGCAGTTAAAGATCTCAGTTAGCTCCTTTCACGACGTGATAGATCTGATCAAGAGCTTTCTATTGATATAGAACTTATTTTTGCCAAAATGTCATTAAGGCCCTTTACGCACCAAGCCCTTGAATGGCACATCGGGAAAGCACAATGGAACTCAAGTCAACCCCATTACAAATTTAATTAGTGATGTATAGGGACTCTCAGCTTCTGAACTACGGTGGCTGAAACACAGAGACAACAACAGTAGCATGTGTCAACAGACTGCGATAAGCAAAGTAATTTACATGGGGCCTTAAGGAAGCTGCCATGTCATTCATTTGAAGCTTGTGTTGGAATCAGAACATTGTCCAGTGTTTGAATCTCTACAGCACTACTCCTTGTCCTTCTTTATCTCCCTGGCTGCATTCACCCACATTTGCTGGGTTTATTAACAAACAAAGATAAGCGAAAGCCATTGACACCTGCTGTCAGAAAACAGTGCTATCAGTTTTGTGTTTGCATTCAGGGAGCTGGAGATAGCCCCCATGCCTAAGCTTGTGTAAGGGAGATAAGAGGAGAACCTAATCCATCTTTAATGGTAAATTCAGCCAGAGACCAAGAACAAATTATCCTTTATTTGAATGCACTGATGGACCAACCTGGTCCATTCACTGCTTCCACTTGCACATCGCACTCACAAAGTCAAGCATATTTGATGAGGCGCTGGACCTAGAAACTTGCTTGTGCACCACCTACTCTGAACACTGACTGAAGGCCACAGCATTTAAGTGATTCCATGACAAGGGCTATGTCTTATCCTATCCTCCTCATAGTCTCACATGATATCACTTACTCCAACCACTCAGTAAATGAAAGAGAAGCTAGTAAAAGGTGGCAGCTTAGACTTAGACAGTGAATATGTGGTTTTGAGCAAAACATCAGAGATTAATAACGCAAAGGTCCAAAGTACAGTAGGCCTTTCCCCATACAGTACATCGTTTTCAGATGTACTGAACTAGCAACATTATTTTTGTTTACCTTTTACTGAACCAAATAACCCACTTTTGTGGCCCACTTGCTATGGAGCTGCAAGTCAAGTTGGAAAAAGAGATACATAGCAAATCTGTACAAGCAGAGCTTCCTAGAGAGCACACACACATTCCCTGGAGCTACACACACAACACACACAGGATTAGAGCTGTGTGTAGAAACCATGTGGATGTTTCTCTCATCTCCCAAATGAATTACTGAATTAATCAAATACCCCTCAGCTATCCAAGAAACCAGGGAAGAGAATCTCACTGAGCAGACTATACATTGGAATGGTAAAATAAAGATGAGGAAATACAAAATAAATGTTTACAATAGATTCATCATGAAACAATATGGCAATTGGCAGAGGCCATACCTAGACTGCTGGTCAGTGGCTGAGTGGCTACTCAGGAGGAAGGGGAGGGCCATCCTACTCAATGATTTCAGAAAAATAAAAAATGGTGAAACATTTCAAAAGTTATCCTTTTTCAATAAAACTATACTAAATATATTCAAATGTCACCAAATACCTGATTAAAACACACCATGTTTTAGTGTTAACAGCACCCTCTACGGTAGCACCATGGTGTAGCTGGAGGATAGCTGTTTTCTGTCCTCCTCTGGCTACATTGACTTCTACACAAAAACTGGGCTTGACCCACAACAAGACCCACAACATGGTTCCAAAGATTGTTTTAAAACATTTGCAAATAATATCTCCTTACAGTACAGGATTTGCATACCAGACAGACTGAATTCAGGGGCACAGAGGTTGGTTTCCCAACCTAGATTAAGTGCCAAAAAGTCACCAAATTCTTCCATTTTAACTGCAATGTATCTAATAGACACGTTGAGATATAATCCAGTGGGAACTTTGAATACTGCAACTAGCAAAAAAAAGGTTAAAGACAAGGTACAATAAAAATTATGCATTAGAGTATTCTGAGTTCTGAGAGGTATTTGTTGCTCTGCTCAGCACTATTTGCACAAGCAAATTGGGGCCCTAAGCCTTGTCCTAGACTGAAAAGCAATGGAGAGCTCCCCTTTGGCATTGCATTTCAAAATGGTGAGTGACTGTTCAAATTAAGAAATTTAGATTAAATTGGCTGTTTTCTCCCACAATTGGGAGGATCATATTGCAGAGCAGAGTTTAATGGAAGCTTTTTAGGAATATAATGATATAAGATGTGTTATGTTTAAGCTGCATAAACTCACAAACTCTTAATTGTTTTTATCCCATCCAAATCATTGCATTAGCATATGCAAGCGTTTAGAAATGACACAGCTTTAGAAATGAGGCTTCCGTAGGGATTTTGGGGGGTTATGACTGATCAAAGATTAAAATAAATAAATGCATCACTTAATTAATTCCTTTTGGTACTGTAAGTAATTACCATGTCCTCTAGGTTCAGCAGGCCTATTTTAACTCTGACAGTGGCCTTTCCAAACAAACTCCTACATAGTATGTGTTGCTCAAAGAGACATGAAAGGGGAAAGCACCACAACAAGCCAAAAAATACTAAAAGGCTATGACTATTTCAGAGAAAAGATCAAAGCATTAATGCACTGTTTGGGTAAAAATGATAATTTGGGGCAGGAATTTTCATGGTTTCTGCCTTCCTATGTGGAGCTGAGGGATCAAAGAGTAAGAATTGAGCAAGAATTAGTTCATTAGTTTCATGATGATGGGGATTTTAGTACTAGTGATGATGTTGATAAGATCATGGTATTGTAATTCAACGACCAGGGGTGAGTGTCCCAAAGCGTCAAAGCTTTAGATACAGTAAATCAGGGGCAGATAAATTTGATAAATAGCTCAAAGTTGTTGTTTTCTGATTTGACAGTATCTGAGAAGGGAAAAAGAGAGTAATAAAGGGAAGGGAAGAGAAGCTTCCCCCAAATGGCACATTCACACCTACCTCCGAGAGCAGAGGTGGGCAAACTACGGCCCGCGGGCCACATCCGGCCCGCGCCATTGTTTAATCCGCCCCGTCAGGCATATTAAATTTGTAGTATTCATTTCACTGATTTTTTCCCTGCAATACTTAATTGATACCACCAGATGGCGGAGACTACACCAGGTGCCTTTCTTCTTCTTCCCTTTACCCGTCTTCACCTACAACAGAATCACCCTCCATAACAAAATGAGCGGACAAAAAAAGCGGAAGATTGACAGCGAGTGTCGGGGTTTCAACATGGAGTGGACTGCAAAATATTTTTTCATTGAAATACGATCAAAGGCCGTATGTCTCATTTGTCAAGAAAGCGTTGCCGTATACAAGGAATACAACATTCGCAGACACTTTGCCTCCAAGCATGCTAACTATGCTAGCAACTCGTCATCTGAAGAAAGGGCCGCTACTGCTGCAAGGTTAGCAGCCAACTTACAGGCTCAGCAAAACATTTTTGTTCATCAATCTACTATTCAAGACGTCAGCACAAAAGCCAGTTATCTACTGGCATACAAACTAGCAAAGGCAAGCAAGCCTTTCTCTGAAGGGGAGTTTTTGAAGGAATGTATGGTAGAGACAGCAAGTCTTTTATGTCCAGAAAACAAAAGTAAATTTGAAAACATAAGTTTATCACGCAGAACGGTTAGTTGCCGCGTAGTTAGCCCTGGACGAAAGTAGTGATATAAAAGACACTGCGCAACTATTGATTTTTGTCCGGGGGATTAATGACAACTTAGAAATCTCAGAGGAGTTTTTGGCCATGGAGTCCATGAGGAGCACAACGCGAGGAATTGACTTATATGACAGGGTGTCTGACGTCATTAAGAGGTTTAAACTACCTTGGAGTAAACTTCAAATGTCACCACAGACGGATCGCCAAATTTGACAGGAAAACACATCGGGTTGTTGAAAAGAATCCAGGACAAGGTAAAAGAGGAAAACCCTGAATATGATATGATTTTTCTACATTGTATTATCCACCAGGGGAGCTTTGTGCAAGTCTGTGCTGCAGCTGGATCACGTCGTGAAGAAAGTCATAACAATTGTCAATTTCATATGAGCGAAGGGCCTCAGTCATCGTCAATTCATTAAATTCCTGGAGGAATGTGATGCTGAGCACCACGACCTACTTTACCACTCTAGTGTCCGTTGGTTAAGTTTGGGGAAAGTGTGTCAGCGAGTGTGGGAGCTCAGAGGGTAGATTGGCTCATTTTTGGAGTCAATAGGGAAAGCAAATGATTTTCCCGAGCTGAAAGACGCACACTGGCTTTGTGATTTGGCGTTCACTGTGGACATATTGGCACACCTGAATGTGCTGAACGTGAAGCTACAAGGGAAAGATCAGTTTGTACACAACATGTTTTCAAACGTGAAAGCCTTCAAGGTCAGATTGACTTTGTTCTCTAAACAAATTACAAACAAATCATTTGCGCATTTCCCCACGCTAGCGACGCTGAAAGAAGCCCCTCAACATGCGAGGAAATACAGTAAATCGCTGGACGATCTGCACAGAGAATTCTGCTGTCGATTCTCTGATTTTGAAAAGTGTGAGAAGTCACTTCAGCTGGTGTCATGTCCCCTGACATTCGATTATGAAGCAGCACCACTGGAATTACAATTGGAGCTGATTGATCTCCAGTCTGAGTCTGTCCTGAAGGAGAATTTCAACTCTGTCAAACTGGATGAGTTTTATGCCTCACTAAATGAAATAAAGTTTTCAAACATCCGACAGCTGGCACAGAAGATGCTGGTGTTATTTTGCTCTACTTATGTGTGTGAACAAACATTCAGTGTGATGAAAATAAACAAAAGGATGGGAGGGAATCATTTCACTCTCATAACAAAACTTGGAGCTGAGGAAACTTGGAGCTGAGCTGCTCTTCCTCCCGGGGAAAGCCTACCCTCTCCAAGACTTCTCCATCACAGTAGAGAGGGTCAACAGCTTCAAGTTCCTTGGCGTCCATATCTCCGACGAGCACACCAATCAGGTGGTGAAAAAGGCACAGCAGCGCCTCTTCCACCTCAGGCGGCTGAGGAAGGTTGGCATGGGACCCAAGATCCTGCGGACCTTCGACAGGGGCACTACCAAGAGCATCCTGACGGGATGCATCACTGCCTGGCACGGCAACTGCCTGGCACGGCAACTGCACCGCTCTCAACCGCAAGGCGCTGCAGAAGGTGGTGTGGACAGCTGAGCGCATCAGGGAATGTGAGTTTGCCTCAATCCAAGACATATAACAAGCGATGTGTCAGCAAAGCCCGGAGGATCATCAGAGACCCCAGCCACAGCCTGTTTGAACTGTTGCCGTCCAAAAGACGGAGCCTCCTCCAGAGCCTCAGGGCCAAAACTCAGAGGCTCTCCAACAGCTACTTCCCCCAGGCCATCAGGCTCATGAACAAGCCTACCCCAAACCCATGACTTTACTCCCAGCACACCCAGCACACAGTCACTTTAACAACACCTCTTACACCAACGGCACAGTGCAATAATAATGACATTCCACTGAACCACTTTACTTTTTTACTCTGCTATTTATACTGCAATTGTGTCTATTGTCTTGTGTCCCCAACAATCATCACTGTCCAACCGTCTCACCTATATTGTACTATGTCACTTATTGTCTTGTCTCACTTATCTTGTACTATGTCACTTATTGTCTTGTCCTTACCTCATTGCACTACTGTGTATTTGTATTTTGTATGTTGCATTGTTAAGGAACCGAGCCCAAGAATTTTACTCCCTGCACTCATGTAACAAATAAACTTGAAACTTGTGGCGAAGATCACAGCGACAGCACGCTCCTGTAGATTCTTCCTCTACAGCATCAGAAGGATATGTCCATTCCTCACCAGAGAAGCAGCACAACTTTTGGCCCAAACACTTCTCTCGCCTTGACTACTGCAACGTACTCTTGGCCGGGCTCCCTGCCTCTGCCATCAGGCCTCTGCAGCTCATCCAGAATGCTGCTGCCTGTCTGATGTTCAATCTCCCCAAATTCTTCCATGTCACCCCCCTCCTTCGTACCCTTCACTGGCTCCCGGTAGCAGCTCACATCAGATTCAAGACCCTGGTGCTCGCCTACCGGGCGGCAAAGGGAACAGCCCCCAAACCCCTGCCCGATCACTCCGCTCTTCTACCTCGGCTGGCTGCCTGGCACCGCCGCCTCTACGTGGATACAGCAGCCACGCTACTCGGTCACGGCTTTTCACTGTCCTGGTGCCCCGCTGGTGGAATGAGCTTTCCACAGCTGTCATGACTGCAGAGTCACTACCTCCCATCTCTATCTTCCACCGTAGATTGAAGACCCATCTCTTCAGGCTACATCTTAACTCTCCCACCTAAAGACCTCTTCATCCCCACTACCCCCCTGTGCAAGTTTCTCTCCTGTAAACAACAAATTGTCTTTTCTTCGAGCATTGTGAATGCCAATAGCCCCTAGTCCTAGCATAGGTTAATTTTTCTTATGATGACTGATGGATAGATGATTCACTTACTTAGTCAAATGTATTTGTTGTAAGTCGCTTTGGATAAAGGCGTCTGCTAAATGCCATAAATGTAAATGTAAATGTAAATGTAGGAAACAGTGCCTGTCAAAACCTTTGGATGCAATTACATGCCAGCTCACAGGCTGAGCCAGAGCCAACTCAGGCAGCTACATCACCACCAAGACTCTGATAGTGGGAAAACCTGGCATCCTATGGGACTCTGGGGGCAGTGAGCAGGGCCGTGTGTCAGGCTAAACTTTGACAGTGCTTAAGCTTAACAATGCGGGAGAGAGAGGTGCCAAGCTGGAGGAAAGGGGGGGATGGGAGGGGAAGGAATGAGGGGCTAAGAGAGGAGAAGAGAGGGGATGATGAGGATAGAGAAGGGAAGGGACGGGAGGAGAGGGGACATGAGGGGAGACTACCAGCTGAGAGGAGTCAGATTCAATTGTCACACTGGAGATCAAGCTGATGGGCTTCTCTGGCAGAACTGTGACAGCAGCTGCACTAATTGAACTATCACTTTTAAGGGATGCCTGCTCTCAGATTCTTAGTGTTAGATGTTGTGGAAAGCCATGGGCATAGAATGGATTCTCAGCCAGGTTGCATAAGTCTCTCCAGCTTAATTTTTTTCTGTTTAGAGGATAGCTTTTGTTATTTTCTCATTTTGCCCGTGTCATATAATGAGGTTGTTTAGGATTAATGGATTTTATTTAACTGCTAGAGTATATACTACTAACCTCTATCAGACCTTATTATCATTCAATCAAGCAAATGACTGTACTACTATGCTACAAATCACTGCTACCCCTCAGATCTGACCTGTGCTTTTATCCACAATCTCAAGTATAAATTATCTCATAGGCAAGCTTTCACCAAAATCTGGTTTGCCCTCCATGTTATCTTTGTCACAAAGTCATGAGTGCTTCTGCTTGACAACCGCCTGGTCTTTACAGATGGTGTTATGGGATGTCTACCCTGACACATGATGGAGAAATCTCAGACAGAATCAATACCTGCTTTAGTCATGGAATCCTCGGATGGCCACTATCACAACAGAGGCTTTTAACTTGACAGTCTCTTTCATATAAACTGAGGGCTGTCATCATACCCCTCAAGCTGAATGATACAACAGGTTGATCAGAACAAGAATTGTGACTGGCAGAGAGGCGTTCATAGCCGCGCTTTATTCCCTGATAAAGTAACAGGTGTGACGCATTTTTCCTGTCTACCATGTTACAGTAACATCCCTGCGCAAACACTAAAATTACAAAGATTTGTTTATCACGTTACCTTGATAACAGCCGTGGTTTTGAGAACTCCTGTATATTTCTAACCGCGTGGCAGAAATCACCATAATCACACAATAAATACTTAAGGCATTGTTTTCTTGTCACAATTCTCTATTTTGTTTTGTAACCGTTGTATAAAAGCAATGCTTTTAGTCCATGCTTTATGATGAATAAAGTCACAGCTGAGGGGTCGCCGGCCCACTTGGAATGTCCATGGCTGTGCCGTTATGGTTCCCGCTGGGACCATATATACTGAAAAATGTACGCACTCACTGCAATGTAAGTCACTTTAGATAAAAGCGTCACCTAAATGGCATATTTAGCTCTGTCAATCAACTCCATTCTCCATTGTCATTTCCCTCCTTTATTAGTTGGTGTGACAGGGGGCGGGGGTCAAAATAGGACACTTTACTGGAGAGTTTCAACAGTATGGTACAAAGTAACACTTGAGAAAATAACAAAGACTTAGACTATGTATCTACTAAGTAGACAAGAGCACATGGCAAACAATCTTCAAGCTTCTACAAAGAGTCAACTGAAACACATCTCTCTTAAGGAGAGTTTTAATGACCCAAAAATGTTTCTGCATGCTTGCAAGATTCGAAGAGGCAGCCACCAGAGACAGAAAGGTGAAAATCGGTAAGTCCACTCCCCTAGAACACCACTGGCAGTATCAACATGTTTATATGCAAACTCAGTGTCAGGTAGGAACATTAGCCTCAGCAAAATATCTGTCTGGGATATGCTGCCATGGGTCAACAAGTAGCTTGACATAAGTGCAGCTGGAGGGAGAGGTATGTGGGTGAAGAAGACCTATCATGTGTGGGCAGAACTTGGTTGAGACACTGAGGCTGAATGAGCAAACTCACAGAGATGCATCTTCTGCTCCCACAAAAAGCAAGAACTGTGGCTGGGAGCTTATGTACAGTCCATTGTGCTTTGTGTGACTGAATAGAATTCTGTGTATATTGTTAATGCAGCATTCTAGGACAGTATCTACCTATCATTTGTTGTATTGTGTACCATATGTTATCTCTGACTGCATCCCATCCACTTTGATCAATATTTATGAAGATAAAAGAACATTTGTTATTTTTCATTGGGCAAGTAGAGGGAATTTTCTAAATTTGTTTAAAATGATTGTTCTGTTCAACACTTGGAGACACAATCTGAAGTGTTGATGCACTGTACAGTTTAACCTTGTATTGCCACACCTGTCAAAATTATTTTCAGGTTATTCTGATTCAAGACTGATGAATGCTCAGTGGAGATAAAGGTTGGTGGACATCATGACCATTTATGGAGAGCGATGACATTTGTGAGATGTGATTTATGTGTATAAATCAACACATAATTTCCCTGCCATGGTCGAGTGGAGGGGCTATGAAGGAAGAATGTGTAACTTATATGTATTGAGTAGTGAAACAACAGCATCCCTCAAAACGCACCTGAAAATGATAGAATGGAAGCACTGGCTCAGGGAAATGCATAGACATCATGTTTTGGGCAGGCTGTTACAGGACATAAGGACATTTAACAGCTCTGTTGTGAGATGAAAATGTTAACAGCCAATCTGGGTTCAAGTAGTATGTCATTCAAATACTTTACTGTGCTTGTTTGAGTTCACCTGGCACAGGGGAACCAATGGATAGTCATCACAAAAGTACAAACTCTGACCATCTGGCACTCCAGGCAGGTTCAAGCTAACAGAAAAGTATTAGAATTTATTACTCTTTGAGATAGGCCTGGTTCAAAGGCTCACTCTCATGGCTGACTGAGGAGACTCTAGAGTTTCTTTTTTGCAGACTATAGAGCCACTGTCTTCACTTTATGATGTTAACCTCACTTAGAGACTTTTCATAGTGTTATTTTGGGAATATATTCATGTGATTTGCAATTAATGCCTCTCATTTCTAAGCAGTACCACCTGCTCCCCTACACACATATAACGATCTCAGCAGTATGTGATGCTTCTGTTATACTGAGTAACTGTCTTTCTGTTAAATTGAAAAGTGGTATTTATTGACTCCTTTTTATACCCTTTTTACTATCCTGCCCCTGTAGTCTCACATCAGATTCCCCTCAGCTTTAGGAAGTATTCGTAGATTTAGAATTTTAAGTGACTTTACTATGCGGTATCAAAAAACCTCCATGGATATGGTATGAATAATTTATTGTAATGGCCCTTAGCCCATTTTCACTTACTTAACTTTCACTTACTGAAGAGGTCAATAACAATGAACTTCAAGGGTGATGGGTTTTCACAAAGTTTGAATATGAACTGGCCCTCTGTACATCACCTTTCAAATGGAAAGCTCCATCCAAAGCACATTTCAAGTTACCATTACTATTACTTCAGGTAATTGACACAATTCAGATAAAGGGGCAAAGGCTGGTCAATTACTAATTTGACGCCCAAGAGGCACACTTTAACTGAAAACTTTGCATTCCATTCTCAAATCAGAAAAATGCAGTATAAGATTACAAAAAAGTGCTACTTCTATAGTATTCCTAAATTGCTAGTTTTTTTACTGACTGTAGGCTACTCAGCAAGGGGCAGTATATACAAACAGTTTCATTTATGTCACATATATCAATTACGACTAGGATGGACCTGCTTTCTACTGTAGATTTTTTCAAAGCGGGGGTCCTGTTTTGAGATTGTCACTCTTCATTTTCAATGTTCAAACGCAATTTACATAGCTTTATACAATGTTTGGACTTTGCTGGACCATACCATTTTGTGTCAAGACAGATATACAGCGATACAACCAAAAAACAATGTTAATGCAATGTCCGTTTTTTATTTTAAAAAAATACCCTTGGGGAAGTAGGGAGGGCATTTGGTATTTTGTAGAAATAAAATTATCCAAACTGTGGGATAAATTCTTCAATAACGGAACAGATGGCTATATAGTGTAGGTGGGAAATGCAATAATTACTGTACAATTTAAAACAAATGATAATGGTAATCACTGTACCACCAACACCTACTTCCTCATACACATTTCATTACCAACAATTCACCCACAAGCTCCTTGGACCTTAAAGAAATTGTGTCTCTGGCGGGCGTGACAGAGTGGAGCCGGTGTAAGTGCATGGGCACTGATTCCTGATGCCTACGGTGTAAACTAACAGGTAACATTAAGGCTGAGTTGTGTCCTGCCACATCTAATTCCTGGTATCCTTCACAAATGCTTTCACAAATGAATATTAAAAAGAAATATATAACAAGGGGTCACAGGAATGCGTGAAAGTGTGAGGGTGTGAGAAGAACAAACGTATGATCCTAATCAGCAGAGGACAGTTGGGGGAGAGAGAGATTACAGCATCCAGAGTTTGTTTGTTCATAGCTGATTATGGTCTTTTAGTTTTGCAACTGGGAGAATTGTTCTGTTTATATCTCTTTGCACTAGCCATGTATTTAGTTTTCTTTGGGATAAAATAATCGTATTGTTATTATTATTATTATTATTATTATATATTATTATTATATGATGTTATTCTTGTCATTTAATCTTGTATTCTCTCTCTACTTTTATAACTGCCCCTTTGATGTTCACTCAGGGGACGGCACACACACATACAGAGAAATTAATTAGTAAACTTGGGGAATGGACCACAGGGTCGCCAATCCTCACACACATTTCTTCACACATCTTTGCGTTCTCACACCCTCAAGCCAGGAGCAAAGATAATACTGCTTCAACATGGGGTCACAGTCCATTGTGCAGAGTATGGAGACATAAAAACAAGTCGAGAGGAAGAATGATGGGCAAACAGGGCGCAGTGATGCATTAAGGAAGACTGCAGAGAGGGGGGAAGGGTAGGCCTGGTGTTGGAGATAAACTGTATGCAGGGGTTCTATAGCAATGGAGCAGTTCCTCAAATTGGACTCCTGTGGAGATTCTTCTGTACCATCCTACTGGTTCAATTTGCTGAGAGACAGAGACAAATGTCTATGCTTTTCATATGGCAGCTATCGCAAAGCTGGGGTTGGATGGCTGACAGTTTCTGTTTGTGCCAGAGAATTAAGCAGCTTAGTTTATAGCAACAAGAAAAGTGTTTTCCTTAATACAAGGGTTTTTTGTAACCCTGATGTATTGCAGCTGTAATCATAACCTGGCAAATGGTATACCACCAAAGTCTGGAATTATGGAAGCTCTACATTCGCAACTTTTCTCACTGCATAATGTCGGCATCCTGGCAAAACCTTTTTACTAAATTTGTTTACATAAATTGAACATAGTCATCCCACTCAATGTCCTGTGAAGGTTTTATTTACAACATCAAGTTTATTACAGCAGTTCATGAATTACAAAGATGAAGAGTGGAAATGGTTTAAATATCAGGTTATCACACCTACCTTGTTTGGTGTGGACTTAGCAAACTTTTTGCTCAGTTCGGATCATTTGGACAGGTCTGAACTTGGGTGCGCACCAAATAATTGGACCCCAAAAAAGGGTGTTCCATTCGAACCGTGGTGCAATTCTTTACTAGTGTGAAAACAATTTGGCAAAGGTCCGGACCAATCACAGGAAATAAAGTATTTATGGGTTAACGTTTGGCAGATTATGTTATCAAAAAGAGAATGCAGGTAGCAGACAGGTGTGAAACGAAAGCTAGCAAAAAGACAAAAAGCTGTTAAAAAAAAATTGCCGGGGGCTCACATGGAACAATGAAGAGGTCAAATTCCACTTGGAAATATGGGCGGAAGACTTCATAAAAGAACAGCTTGAGAAAATACAGAAATGCCGGTACATTCAACATGTTCAGTAACTCATCATCACAGACACTGATGATGACACACCTTTGAAACGATATTGAAGTGCATTGGGTCAAAGTGGCAATTCAGTGAGGGGAAGGCAAATGGTGCGAGAGTGGGCCCATCTCACTTGTTACATTTCCACATGCTCAATCAAAGAAACCTAGCCAAATATATCAAAACTGTCTGTCAGAAGCAGTTAAACATTTTATTTTGGAGCTGTGATTTTGTCTGCTCCCTGCCAAGACCCTGTTTCAATCTCAAAAATCAGTTCAGCACAAACCAGGCCTGCTTGTCCCGTAATGAGAAAGAACAACAAGCAGGAGTTTGAAGGGAGACACATTATCAAGTAAGTGAGGATGCATTTCAGGGAGAAGAAAATAAAACAAAGTGAAAGCCCATTTCATGCTGGTCATTTCTCTCTCTGCAGTGTTGACTAGGAAATGTGTATATGTGTCTGTATCCTTCTGAATAAGAGGTGGTATTTCTGAGCCTGCAGGGAGGAGATAAGCATTGAGAGGCCTGCACTCCTGTTTGGAAGGGGTCAGAGCACGGGTTAGCCACAGGACTCATCCACAGGCTTGGGAGGTTATGCAGTGAGTGGGCGCATGTGTGTGTGTGTGTACAGTATGTGTATGTGTGTGTGTGGTAGTGATAGTCTAACTTAACTTTAGCCAACCCAAGGATAGTTTGTAAAGTATCTTACTCTGAATTGATCAAGTTAGAGCAAGCGCAACAGACTACTGCAGGCAGCTTAAATAAGTATGCCGGTCTTCATGATCAAGACAAAGGAACTTCTCTTTAATGATGAAAAAATGTCGAATTTGACAACAGTAAAATTAGTTTTATTTGGTCTGTGGAACTGTGCCTCTGCTTTCAGGGAGGCTGCTGGAAAGCGGTGACTGAAAAGTCGACAAGGTCCTGACATATAGGAGCGATTAAAGTGTACACTAAGAAAATAAACAGGGTTTTCCCTCACCATACCTGTTGAGTCCGCCTCTGTGCCCCACGTTGGGCGCCAATGTAATAAAGTCCTTGGACACAGAGGCGGACTCAACAGCCTCTTATTATTACTCACTGCTTCTGGGCCGCTCAGGTGATTCAGCCGCTGCCCTGAGAATGGTGTGGGAAGCCAACCTGAGGGTATCATTCACGGAGGGAGAGTGGAGCCTGATTCTAAGGAATTTTAGGAAGATTACCAGAGAACTTAAAACTAGAATCATTCAATTTAACTAGACCCCAAACTAGACCCCAAACAAGTTAACCTAAGAGACAGCCCTAGGTGCTGGAAATGCCAGGGAAGGGAGGGGAAATTCACGATCATAGAATTGTGGCGAATTGTGGGACATGAAATCCCCTTCTCCCCTAGTTTGTGTGTTCTGGGTGACCCTTCTCTCCATGGCGATCTAATACCCCTCTGACGCAGAGTGGGTTCCTCATATTGGGGCACAAACTCATTATGTGTGAATAGAGGGCCCCAACTACTCCCTCCGTGAATGTAGGGTTCAGTCAGCTTGTCAGTGTGGCGGCACTAGGAAGTCTGTCTTTTAGACTTATGAATAAAGTAGACCACTACCTGCTGAAATGGGAGAGGTGGGAAGCCCATATCAGTGACCCTGATTAGGGTTTAGGCCTAGCTCTTTAACCTACATCTGACCTACACCTGTATTTACTTATGTGACACTGTGTAGCATCATTGACAATTCAACTTTCATGTTTGATTTTGATTTTTTCTTTTGGCATTTTCATCATCATTTTCATGTTTTATCTTTTTCTATGTGCACCCTTAGTTGTTATTCTTGTTTATGTGTTTCCTTAGGTGTTGTTTTTGGTGTTTGTATTGTATCTGTTGTGTGTTGCATCTCTAAAAATGCCAATAAAAAATATGAGTCATAACTTTTTTTCTTCTTTTTTTTAAAAGGATGCTATACTCTCTCAGTTGTGAGGCCAAACTGCCATACTCCCGTAAACTAAAAGGCTATAGTCCCTCAGGTGTGAGACCAAACTGCCATACTCCCTTAAACAAAACAGCTGAGATGAAAAGCCTGTACTCCGTAAGGCCATATACAAAAAGGCTATACTCCTTACAGCCCTAGGAGAAACAGCTACACTCCTTACGGTTTGAGACAAAAAGGCTTTACTCCTTACAGCCCTAGGAGAAACAGCTACACTCCTTACGGTTCGAGACAAAAAAGGCTATACTCCTTACAGCCCTAGGAGAAACAGCTACACTCCTTACGGTTCGCAACAAAAAGGCTATACTCCTTACAGCCATACGTGAAAAATTATGAAAGGTCAGTCTTCAGGGATAAGGCATGAATTAAATTATGTAGACCTATGGGCATATGTTTAATTTATAGATTAATTTATATATGCTCTTGGTATATTTCACTTGAGCAATAATACATGAGAGGCCACATTTTGATCATGGCTGTGACGTGGTCGTAGCCACAAGGCTTCCGGCGGTGGTTTCAAGACGAGAGATGATGACTCTTCTCTCTTTCCCTTCGGCCTGCTGGAGTCTCTTAGCAGCCCTCTGCACCTTGACTGCCGCTGCTGTCCTCAACTTCACTTCTCTTTTCTGATAGAATCTGTGATGGTCTTCCTTGGTGAGGATCCTGGCTTTGATGGGAAGACTGTGGGTGGTCTTCTGCGGGTAAGTCTGACAGGCCAGGATCTCTGCCAGTCGATGAGCCCTGCTGCCACCAGGGGATAAACCACAGGGGGAGGTGAAGGGGTGAGGATGGGGACCCCAGTGGAGCTGTGGTGGTGGTGGTTATCATCATCCCTATCTTCATTAGCAGAGGAGGTGGCAGTAGCGGAGGAGGTTTTCTTCCAGAAAAGCAGCAGTGGGACCCAGAGGTGACTTTCAAGGCAAGAGATGAGTCATGCCGATGGTTGCTGGATTTAAGGGGAAGATGCCGCACTTTCTGAATACCTGCACCACATGCCCTCTGTCTTGCAGACCTCGTACGGGCTGCGGAAAATATGCACAAAATGTGTTTTTGCCACTAAAATATTAATGCTGAAACTGACAACGGTTGCTGGCAGCCGTATCAAACCCTGGTTTTAATGGTGCAAAGAATCACACGTCGAGGGGCTGCAAAACATGGGAGCAACGTGGTGGAAGGCATAGGAGCACAACAGGAGGGACCTTGCTGTGCTGTGTCGAACCAGACCTTGTTCAATTGTTATTCAGTGAAAGCCTGCAACAAAAAGGTGGAGGGGGCGGGGGGGCTTGTGTTTGGAGGCTAATGATCATATGTTTTAAGTTTGAAACTAGACTTTCTTTTACAGCGTGTAGGCCTGCAGTCGTCCTCGCAACAGGTATATGCCAGTCATGAGAAGGAGAATCATTATTGATTGTTATTCTGAACCAGAATCATGCTTCTGGAAAACGTCTATTTTCGGGAAGACCCTTTCACCATCCCTTTGTATTCTCTTTAATTGGTAAATTTGCAGTGGTGCCAGCTCAATCACTACACCCTTCAAAATACACACATAAAATGTTTGATTATTCGTTGAATTATGTTCAAATAATTATAATAATTAGCTGACCAATACGCCCTTCCAAAGCTATAGTGTCCAGAAGTTAGAGCATAGCGAATGAATTTAGCTTTAATTTAAAGCACAGGAATACATAGGTGAAAGGAGTGTGTGTGAGTTTAGGACTGTGGTTTCGTGTTGGATTACATTCAACAGGTTTTGATTTATCCTTTGATTTAGTTTACATATTGCATCTGTAATATTGTATCATTCAAATCAAACATTTGTATTACTTTTGGTGTTAAATTGACAAATTGCGTAACATCAATTAATGTTCTGAATTAAATAATGAATTTTAAAATATTGTTAAAAATGCATGAAAACACTTGGAAAGCAATGTTGACATGTAAGTAAACAATCATCAATTACGTTGTGCCTTAGATACCTCTTAAAACCACAAGAACACATTGACACCTGTCTTCCATCTTACTGACTTGGTAAATCGGTCCTCTTACCTCAGTGACAAACAATATCTGTGTCAATCAGAAAACGTTACCCAATCATCTCCTCTGTGCATCGCCTTGGACCAGTGTAAAAGCTGGAGCGCGGTCGGAACGCACGGCGAGTCATCATCGCATGTGAATATATATGTTGCGGAGGTATGAGAAGCATTATGCTACCGGACCATGCGAGCAATTTTGCATATATAATCATTCTTGGATACTTTTTACGTCAGGAGCGCAATAGGTGATATGCACTCGGCACACAGCTTGGTGCTCGTGAAGGCACCTGGAATCGCCTTGTTAACAGAGAGGATGGGGGACACTTGGAACCTTAACAGCAGCTCTTACAATCAGTCATGTATGAACCAGGACCGCTTCGGCAGTCTGGAAGACATAGATGTGACTGCGGACGGCAGTCCAGCTCTCCGTATCATAATTTCTATCGTGTACTCTATTGTGTGCGCCGCGGGATTGGTTGGTAATTTATTGGTCTTTTTCTTGATGAAAGTAAGACGAGGGAGAAATAGGTCCACCATAAACTTTTTCATTCTTAATCTGGCAATGACGGACTTTCAGTTTGTCCTGACCCTGCCTTTCTGGGCGGTAGACACCGCTCAGGACTTCAGCTGGCCGTTTGGGAACGCAATGTGTAAGATAATTCTCTCTGTCACTGTAATGAACATGTACGCGAGTGTGTTCTTTCTCACTGCTATGAGTGTTACGCGCTACTGGTCTGTTGCTTCGGCTCTTAAGGACCGGACGAGACAAAGATATTGTTCAGTGAGATGGGTTAGCGCAGTGCTCTGGGTATCCGCCACTGTGGCCACCGCGCCGACAGCTATATTCTCCACTGTTACAAACGTCGCTGGTGAAAAACTCTGCCTTCTCAAGTTCCCCGAAGGCCATCACTGGTTAGCTTTATATCACTTACAGAAAATCCTTATTGCCTTTGTTTTCCCCATGCTCATAGTTACAGTCTGCTATTTGCTTCTGCTACGATTCGTTCGTTTGCGGAGTATGAACAATCATGTTAAGCGGAAGTCTAGAGTCACCAAATCTGTTACCATTGTGGTTCTTTCGTTCTTTTTGTGTTGGATGCCAAATCACGCCATTACTTTCTGGGGCGTCCTAGTCAAATTCAATGTGGTTAACTGGGACAAGCATTACTATATGGTTCACACATATGTTTTTCCTGTGACCGTTTGCCTTGCACATGCTAATAGTTGTTTAAACCCAGTTTTGTACTGCCTTATGCGAAGAGAGTTCAGGAAAATGCTGAAGGATTTATTTTGGCGGATTTCGTCACCAGCAATGTCTAGAACATGTCAAGTACGTCCATTTTCTGGATCTCTAAAAGGTGAACGCGATGACATACAAATTGTCATACCGTTGAATGTTATGGACGCCGACCATTGCGGACTATGCATTGTAAATGGACAATCTGACGCACTACCTTCCGTGGATAGCTAGGTAACTTGGGACACATGAACAGATGTGGTCTTTACTGGGGAAAGAAATCAAACTGGGCTAAATGCATCTGTCATCCTGTAATCCATTTCTTGGACTAAGATCAAAACAGACTTTTTATGTGGTTAAGTTTTAAATGTGAGCATAATGACAGATGTGCCAAATTACGCTTCTTTGTCGATGTACATTACATAAATGTAACTTACTTGATAAATTAATGCTGCATTGTCATGCCAGTGAGCTTTGGGCCAGTATTTGAAAACCTAAATCAGAATGTGGCCATGTAATTCAACGTCCGGAGCTAGTATAACTGGCAAAAGCTTTAGTATGGTTTATACGTGAATGTTCTTATGAATTGTTCTCATTAGTGTCAACATCATTTCCAACATTTCACAGTATTGTATTCTAATTATTTATGGATGGTTTGCGACACTGTTACTGTACTTAAATGAAAGCATAAGTTATAATGATAATGAAATGGTAGTTACGGCTATTTATTTAACAGCAGTGTACCCGTACAGGACGGGAATCTAAGGAACAATCCTCCTGTTGCAAACGCCGTGCTTCAACCATACTGCGCCATGGGGAGCCACTTTCAGGAGAAACATGTCATGTAATGTTATTAAAGTTTTTATTACACTGGTGCCTGTGAAATATGTATACACTTCAGTAAATTAATGTAAAGACTGCAATGTCAACCTTAAAAATAATGTGCAATGTGCATAATCAAATTGTCGCAATTACAAACGCTGTGAACAAGTTTTATGAAAATATGTCGTGTTCCTTTTGGTTTGACAAATCAAGATAAGCTGTGTGGTTATATTGTATAGGCTACAAACACAACAACATCTGCAACATCTGTTGAGCACATCGAAATAAAAGGTATAACGTTATAACTATTTTAACTATAGAATATTTCTCATCGAAATGAGTGGGCCAGATGATAAGGAACATGAAATAAGCATACACTTTTCACATATGTGTACTTTAGCGAACAGTTCACTGAACACTTTATTATGAACTCTTTTTAGTTCAGACATACAAAGCACGCGGAGTGTACTTCGCATCTAACCCAGTCTGTGCTCCGAGGGGGCCACAGTCGTTGAATCATGAATTTAAACTGCATGTGTTTGATAAGACAACCATGACTGAAAATTGCTGGGAGAAAACCAAGGGAATTATTGGGCCATGCAAATGCTGTAGCCTAATTAAAATCCAATTTTTAACCCATGCAGGTCAATTCCAATTGCAATTTTTCCTGTATTCTCTATCAAATGATAACATATTATTTTAAAAATAATTAAGATTATAGCCCTTTCATCATCAAAAGTAGAAGTTCATGCTCCTCCACACCATCAGTTTCACTAAATCTATCATTCACTCTATGGAATCACTGCAAGGGGCCAATGCTGGTGAAGGGCTTTTAAGACACTGTAATCCATATGGTATTTGTGTGGTGGACTTTTGACGACTTTGTGTGAGGTCAGGGCTGCCCAATTCTCAAGGCAGGCTTTAACAACACTATATATAGTCAGGACTGAAGACTTTAATTTATTGTACATTGTAAAATCCTGTATAGGTTGCTATGTCATATAGGCAACCTTCTGAGCATTTCCTATTCAAGAAAATCTAAAATGTGTGCAATAAGCGTAGTCCACAATGACTCTGAACATGGCCATCTTAGATTCAAAAATGTTGTCAGTTACTCTGGTAGACGTTTTTTCCACAGCAACAGTCATAGATCTGTTATAAAACTCGGGTCCAAATTATACATCGACGTGGGTGGTTTTCAGATCAAAATTTGGTGGAGGATTTCTTGCAGTACACATGATCAGTCACAAGATGGCGATACAAGAATACAAATCAACAATACAATACAAATCAAGTCTTCATTGGAAACTTAGATGACCTAAAGCAGATATACTGGATCTTCTCAATATCGACTAAACGTTTTTACTTTGATAGTTCTTAGTTTAAGGCAATCTCAGAAAATCATGCTGAAATAATTTCTGGGATAATAGTAGAAGAGTATATTTACATTTACATTTATGGCATTTAGCAGATGCCTTTATCCAAAGCGACTTACAACAAATACATTTGTTTAAGTAAGTGAATCATCTATCCATCAGTCATCATAAGATAAAGTAATCAATGCTCAGACCAGGGGACATAGGCAGTCACAGAGTAGAGTAATACTAAACATTTTAAGTTTCAACCAGGCACATCATTGTTTCCCTTAACAAACAAATCCCTAACTATAGGACTGGAAATATACTCCATGAAAAGCTTATTAATATCAAATCTCAACATCTATAGTAGTTAACCGCAGCAGCATATTTAGTCAGTCAGTTGAAGTTTGAAGGTATGCTTATGTCCTGCCTGCTGCTCAGTAGTTTGTAGAGGGGAGGGTGACTATTTTGGCAAACTCCTCATAGTGGACACGTCCGTCTGCTCCCACACCAGCCTCTTTCAGCAGCTCGTCCACTGCAGAGAAGACAAGGGGACAACACCCACACAACTTAATGATAACTCCTCTAACCTGTTCACATATGATCATGGAATGGTTTTAAACTGTTATACAACCAAATAATCTCTGTCATGGGGTATATGTCAAATGACACGTTTTTTCAAGTACACAAACAAATGAAAAACCTAAATATCTGTGTGAATAAGTAATTAAGTCATTCAATGAAATATTTTGGGTTAGGGTTAGGGTTAATTGTAGCTAGAACCTCTGATGTGTTTACAATGTTGTTGTTTTTGAGCGCTTCACTCTCTGGATGTTATTGGCCATGTTCTGAGTCCTACCCTCTTGATCCGAGAGCTTCTCTCCCAGCCCTGTGAGCTTGGCCCTGAGCTCTGATGCCAGGATATAGCCTTTTTTCTGCTTGTCTGTAATCCTCATGGCCTCCAAAATCTCTGCCCCGCCGTCCTCCTGCTGGATCTGCCTGTGCATCAGGGTCAGGAAGGTGGAGAAGTCCAGCTCCCCATCCTTATCTAGAAGAATGGAAGGAGTTTACAAATACACAGAAGTAAAGGTCTGCTCATTGTTTGTAGTTCTGAAATGTGACAAACCTTTCAATTACTACATTTACAATCATACAATTTACTATCAGTGATATAGATTTGGTTACTAGGTACACCATGCAGATCTATAAATAACAAGGAGGCAGGCAGACAAACAGATGGGTAGACTGACACAGACAGACAGGTGTACCGATCTTGTGGTTCTGCAAGTGTCTGTCCACCTCACTGATAGTTGGGCTGGACCCCAAACAACGCATGACTGTGATCAGGTCCTTGGCCTCGATCTTACCCTTGTGCTTCTTGTCATACAGAGAAAAGCATTCCTTGAATTCTGTGAGGGAGAAACAGCTGTAACACCTCCACGGAGATAGACTTGCTGTATCACTTCATTGTCACTAGAGAGAGTTTAACACACATTGTGTGAAGCATGGCACAACAGCTAACTAGGATGATACTCTCCGTTGAGCGATACAGTATAACTAATTTAAGTCCAGGTAGAGGATACATCTCAATTAGGCTTAAGAGAGGGGGGGGATCTGCAGTCACTGGTTGTTAATCACTAGAGGGATTATTGTAGAAAGGATCAAGCAGTGATCACACAGTATAGCACTTTGCGAGAAATCAGAAGACCCTTTGAAGCCAGTATGATCACTTGATACAGATCAATTGATTGGGACTGCTTCCTCGAGAAGTTGTCCTTGTGTAATAAGCCCTTTTCAAAATATATTTTGAGCCATTGTATTTTGAAGACATTTGATGGCATTAACAAATTGAGAAACTATATACAAAAAATGGGGCTATGACTAGGCATTGTTTGAATCTGCTCACCACAAGTAATGACGCTTTTGTATTACTGCAATCATACGGAAAATTAATAAACATCAGTTCAAATCAACATCGAGCAACAAAAAGTAGTTCTTTCTATGTGGGCTATACAGTAAAATTGAAGCAATTTCCATTTAATTCACATTAATTCACATTCCTTGACTGTCTTTAAAAGGCATTCCACAGCGGATCTTCAAGATTGAGAAAATGATGAATGAGTAAATGCCTTTAGGTTATTCTTGGATAAGATGAGACAAGCGGTAACAAAATCATGATTCAATTAGTTGTGCTTTGATTACACACAATGCATTCTTTGACATCGGTACCTCAGACTATTTGACATTCAATGTATTGGTACCAAACTCGCATGAAACGTTAACTTTATCTATTCAATGTAGTCCAAATGCGCAGAGCCGACAAGTGGCGACATACATTACCATTTATTTGATCTTGCGACAGGAACTTTGCCTGGAAGAAAATAAGAAAAGCACTTGGATGGAACGATATCTACTACACTTCTATAACGAATTTCGGAATAATTCACTTACCATCGTAGTCGTTTGTGCTCAGTGCTGCTTGAAACAAGTGTTGTCCCTGTGCGTACCTTTATTTTGAAGTTAATGCAATTGATAGTGTTTATCATTAGCCGATCTGTGTTCTGTGAACGATAATAGTAGAACTCCGCCCACATACCTCGGGTGTATGTAAATGAGGATTTCTTCAAAATAAAAGTGCCCACGTTAAACTTGTTGAAGCATTTAGAAATAGCAAATATGAATAAAGGAACCACAAATTATATTGAATTTATCTCTGGAAATAAACGTTTAATCCTCTCTATGTATTATTTGTGTTTTTAAGGGTTTGTAATTCTTCTAATATCCTAATTACTCTGAAGACTGCTGAACTGCATAGGGCACCTTACTGTACAGAAATATTTGTCGATCATTTCAACTAATCTCTGGTACTAGTCTACTCGGCAACACTTCTAGAATATGGATCAAATGAGTTTGAGTCTAAAGCGGTGTCTTACCAAATGTTGATGGCTTTTTACTGTGTCCATTCAGTTCAAAGTGCCCTATTTGGACTGCATTGGCCACCTATAAGGGAATGTACAGAAATATTTTTTGATAATTTCAACTAATATCTGGTACCAGTCTACTCTGCAACACTTGAAGAATGTAGATCAGGTGGTAGATTCAGTCTAAAGCGGGGAACATACCTGCAGAAAAAAAAATAAAGGGCTATATTCAAAAATACATGTTGCATAATGTATTTCTTTTCCCTCAGGAAAATTACAATAATTACAAGCTATTCAGTTGCTGATGATCTGCATACATACACATAAAGTAAAAGTATTGCATAAATGACATTCAATGAATAGCAGTTTGAGTGACACAAATTAGTGTTTGGCAATATACAGACACACACACACATATACAGACATACTGTACATAGTCAGACACACACAGTCACACATGCACAGAAAACATGTAAACAAACCAACAGTATGTCAATCCCAGTTCTCACTGAACTAGTTTTCCAGATTTAATGATTATTCTGTTTCATTTAAAAGCCTGAGCTTTTGGTAATAGAAAGAGCTGGCCAGTGAACTCCCTCTTGGAGACATATCCAGACAGGGAGGTCAGTGGGAGATTGTCAGACTCAGGAGCACCTCGGTTCCACTTAACAGTCTGACACAATCCCTATTTCAACCCACTGTCCGGTCCATCTCTTCAGAACACTTCATTTCAACACCATCTCACTGTCTGGCAGGCTCTTTAAGTTTCCCCTCAGCCAAACGTGTGAATGTGTTTCATCTCAGACAGGATAAGTGTTCAATTAAACAACTAAACGTCTGATCTTTCGTCAAAAGCCCTGACAGAGAGCAGCTGGCATCAGCTTTGGCAATTTTAAGATTTGCAGTTGTCTTCTGTCAAATGAAGAAGTGCCTGAGGAGAAGGCGGTGTTGGAGGGACACTGTGCTGTGCTCACTTGTAGCATTCAAACATTCTCAGTTTGCTGTGATAATTACCTCGAGAAGCAGGAAGGGGGTGATGATATTGTAAGCCATGTGGAAATAGTCTCCAGTACTGGGCCTGTTCAGAGGGAACCAATCTAGAGGGAGGACGATCTGAAAGAGCATGGTTCATAAATTATAAGGAAAGTCTATAGAACATAATGATATATCACAACCAGTTTTACACACAACCAGGCTTATTATTCCACAGTCTACTATTTAACTGGTAGCATGACATAGTAAAATGGTAATTACATGATCATTACTGTTTCTTTGAGATTCATAAAAAAAAATAATCCCCATGACATAACATTTCTTGAAGTACCATTAAATACTCATTAAGGCCACATACGTTCTTAGTAAATGCCAGCTGAAATCCAATTGTGCCTTTCACTTAGCTCTCTGTACTGTGCATTATCTATCTTAAAATATTGTCATTGTTAAAACATGTCCTTAAAAAACTCCTAAATCAGAGTAGGGACCTCACTGGGCAAAGTCAGGGTATTAGAGGGAAGAATTGTGTTCTTAATCTAAGTTCAACATTTCAAGTTCAAGAGGGAGAGTCCACAGGGAAGGGAGAGTGAGCAAGAACCCGGTTTGGTGGCATCTCCTCTCTACAGTATGATGCATCTATAGGCTTATCTGCTGTAGGATACAGGATTACACAATGTTATTTCCACCCAGGCCATCTGCTGGCTTTTTCAATCCCATCTGTTCCCCCTGGCCCAACATTTACATGGACAGCGTAGCAAAACAACAACTCTGCCATCTCAGTAGTTTGGCTCATCTATTTCGTCACTAAACAAGAAATAGCAGAGAAGAAAGTCCACGGCTGGCTGCTACACCTCCGTTAACATTGCTCTGCGAAGCACATTTTGCTGCTTTGGGTTTATAGCCTCCTCCACACACAGCTGCCCCCCTGAAAGAGCCTGATTAGGGGAGAGGGAGTGACCTGCCAGCCACAACACAAAGAGGTCCAATGCAGTGTCAGCAGTAGTTTGGGTGGCAGCTGAGTGGCTTGTCTGATGCTGTAGCAGAGGACCACATCGCTAACCCTGGCACAGGAGAATGTGCTCTAATCTCATCCGATTTGCCTCTCTCAAATCCCAACAGAACACGCTCTGCTGCGTGGTGGTTTGAGCAAGCAGGAAGGTCTGTCCTGAGTGGAGAGGAGAGGCAGCTGCAGCTGCGCACATGGCAGGGCATATCACTTTTCTGTGTGCTCTCTCTCAGGTGCAGCCAGGGTGCACTTGTTACGAATGTGACACATTCTCTCCTGGGCACTGACCCTGTCAATCCAACGCGGAAAATCATGTGACATTCAACATAGATGGGTTGGCTATTGACTATCTACTGTACTATCATTATAATGACCGATGATTACATAAGAATATGGAGAGGAGCACTAAAACATTTGACGACCAAGTCATACAGGGCAGGACAGTTCAGTTCAGTTGAATATTGAGTTGTTTCGGTATAACTATTCATATGACATTATTAAAAATCCAAAAGTTATATCTCAAATCTAGAGAGAAAAGTTGCCGCTGGCATAGGTTTCTGCCGTTTACGCATTGATACATGCATCTTCAAAGAATAAGAATGCTGAGCTCAATTGAAATCGAGGGGTCAATCTGAATTGACAAATCTGAATACAATGCCTATCCCGAAACCTCTTCTTAGCTATCAGACGGTGTTAACAAAGTAACACAACATATTGACAAGCGTACAAGATGTAACACAAAAGCCTTTGATAACACGAAGTCCCTCACACCCAGTTTCGATTCCCCGTATACGTATTAATCGTTCACCGTTTCCCCTTTAAAAAGTTTAGCCTTGACGCGAGTTTAACTTGAAAGACCACCGCAGTCCCTTCCATGAGAGAGATATGCGTTTCCTCGAAATTAATTTGTCTAACTCCCACCTTTTAAAAAATAATAATAGGCATAATCTGATTTTGGCAGAGTGATCTCCAATTTATACATAAAATAGGCCGACATTAAAATAAATCCAAGGTGCCCTCATGTCAAAACAAAGCTCTGTACATTGGATAGAGACTAAAGAGGGGAATAGAAATAGCACTCATGACTCAGGTTATGAATTGTGACACTTTTATATAGCATATGGTATATCAAGATGTAGCAGCACAGTAGGGTGCTGTTATCCTTTTCATCCTTTTTTTTCATTTGCACCACAATTTAATTACACCGTAGCTATATATGTATTTCTTGATAATTTGATCAAATTAAATCTATGTTTCAGTGTGGGGAAGCCAGGAAAATTTTCGACCAAAAACTATTGTAGTAGATGGAAGGACAAATGTCCTTGTTAATGTGTGGCATAATCAGATTGATTATTTCGCTTTATATCGTTTTCTAGTCGGAGGCATTTGAGAGTTGGACAAGCACTTCCGGCAAGTCATTTGGATGGTAAAGGTGAAAGGTAGCCAGCCTGGCTCTACATTGAAACATTAACATTTGTAGGATATCTGAACAAACTCTTCATAAACTTCACCTGCTTCAAAGTTCTCAAAGAGAAGGAATCTGTGAGAATCGGCGTTTTACAACTGGGAGTTCATGTTCTTCAAAGTGTGATACTCTACTTACATAGGACGGGTTTGAACGTTAGCTTGATAGCTAGCTAGCGAAGCGTTTCCTCGGACTGAAAAAGGACAACAAAGTTCATCAGCGATATTCAAAAGTTGACCCCGGTAAACAATACATTCGTTTGCTCGCGGCTTGTTGGGTGTTCTGGAAAGTATGGATTTTTGTCAAACCAATTATCAAACAAGCTCATTTGAGTTTTTCATGTGAGCGCTGGAGCTTGCTTCGGTATTTTAATGGGAGGCGGGTTGCGTTGTAGTGCATCTCGTGGGCGACACTTGCGAAGAAAGCGGAGGTGCCGGCGACCTGCTAGGCTTGAATGGAGTCGCTGTCTGGGTACGTTTACAAAGCGGCCAGCGAGGGTCGAGTCCTGACGCTGGCCGCTTTGCTGCTGAACCACTGCGAGGGAGAGACACGTTATTTGCTGAGTTACGTGACCCATATCGCCGGCCAACGTTCAACTCCTCTCATCATCGCAGCTCGAAATGGACATGAAAAAGTTGTGAGGCTGCTCCTCGACCACTACAGAGTGGACACTGAACAGACAGGCACAGTCAGATTCGACGGGTTAGTAGTCTTTTTTAATTTGCACAGAATAGTTTCTCTTGTCAGAATTAATAGGTGATATGCATGGAGTGCAAATTACCTTTTTAGTCTATGGTTGAAACATAATTTTGCCTCTTTCCCCTTCCTCCAGGTATGTCATTGATGGGGCCACCGCCCTGTGGTGTGCAGCTGGTGCGGGACACTTTGAAGTGGTCCGCATGCTGGTGTCCCACCATGCCAATGTGAACCACACCACAGTCACCAACTCCACCCCTCTGAGGGCAGCTTGCTTTGATGGCCGCCTAGACATTGTGCGTTACCTCGTGGAGCACCACGCCAACATTGGCATTGCCAACAAGTACGACAACACCTGCCTGATGATCGCGGCCTACAAGGGCCACACGGACGTGGTGGGCTTCCTGCTGGAGAGAGGGGCCAACCCCAATGCCAAGGCCCACTGCGGGGCCACTGCCCTGCACTTTGCTGCTGAGGCGGGCCACCTGGACATAGTGAAGGAGTTGGTGCGATGCCAAGCGGCCATGGTTGTTAACGGCCATGGCATGACCCCGCTGAAGGTGGCGGCAGAAAGCTGCAAGGCAGATGTGGTGGAGCTGCTGCTGGCCCACCCCGACTGTGACCTGCACAGCCGTATCGAGGCCCTGGAACTGCTGGGTGCCTCCTTCGCCAACGACCGGGAGAACTATGACATCCTTAAGACATACCACTACCTGTACCTGGCCATGCTGGAACGCCACCGTGACCCAGCTGCCATCATCACCAAGGAGCTGCTGCCACCCATTGAGGCATACGGGGGACGAGGTGAGTGCCGCAACCCCCAGGAGCTGGAGGCCATCCGGGCGGACCGTGACGCCCTGCACATGGAGGGGCTGATGGTGCGCGAGCGCATCCTGGGCTCGGACAACATCGATGTGTCGCACCCCATCATCTACCGGGGTGCCGTCTACGCTGACAACATGGAGTTTGACCAGTGCATCAAACTGTGGCTGCATGCACTGCGGCTCCGGCAGAAGGGCAACCGCAACACGCACAAGGACTTGCTGCGCTTCGCGCAGGTCTTCTCCCAGATGGTGCACCTGAAGGAGCCAGTGGGCGCCGGGGCGGTGGAGCAGGTGCTGTGCTGCAGCGTGCTGGAGATCCAGCGGAGTATGGTGCGCGTGGAGGCGGCACTGGAGGCCGAGCTCCACACGGCCATGGACAACTACGAGTCCAACGTCTTCACCTTCCTCTACCTGGTGTGCATCTCCACCAAGACGCAGTGCGGCGAGGAGGAGCGCGCCCGCATCAACAAGCAGATCTACAACCTGATCCAGCTAGACCCGCGCTCGCGGGAGGGCTCCTCCCTGCTGCACCTGGCCATCAGCTCCAGCACGCCTGTGGATGACTTCCACACCAACGACGTGTGCAGCTTCCCCAACGCGCAGGTCACCAAGCTGCTGCTGGACTGCGGCGCGCAGGTCAACGCCGTGGACCACGAGGGCAACAGCCCACTGCACATCATTGTGCAGTACAACCGGCCCATCAGCGACTTCCTCACACTGCACGCCATCATCATCAGCCTGGTGGAGGCCGGAGCTCACACTGACATGACCAACAAGCAGAAGAAGACGCCGCTGGACAAGAGTACCACGGGCGTATCGGAGATACTGCTCAAGACACAGATGAAGATGAGCCTCAAGTGCCTGGCGGCGCGCGCAGTGCGGCATCACCACATCACTTATCGCAACCAGATCCCCAAGACCCTGGAGGAGTTTGTGGAGTTCCATTGACCCCCATCGCCAGGACGACTTTGGCTTTTAACAAAAATTAGAAACTGTTATTATTGTTTTTTATTTTTATTATTATTATTATTATAATTTTTCTAACAAATCGAACTGTGATGGGGATAATTCCGACACTCAGATGCATTTGTTTTTTAAATGATGGTTCCTTTGTTTCTATTATAAGTATGAATTGCAAGTACCAGCACCCATAGCAGTCACAACTGTCTCTGTGGCCATCCCTCTCCAACTGGAGTGTATCACTGTCCTGTCTGTGGCTTTCTTTCTTACCAGTGGGTGTTAGTAGCAAAATGAGGAAACTGTCAGCCTCCATTCGCTTTCCCAAGAGTATTCCAAAGAAAGCCTAGTTACACTGAGACAGGCACAGGCAAGTGGCTACATTCACAACACACACAATGGTGACACCAGCAGGGCCATGTGTGTCTACTTGTACAGTGTCAATCCAATTGTCTCTGCTGACACGTTCAAAAACACGGGAAAGTAAAATTTACTGTCTATTGATTATTTTTGCCTTATCAACTTGCCTGTTGTAGTGATGTATGTCATATTGCAGTGCTTATACAGGCTGTTTTAGTGTGTGCGTGCGTGCGTACGTACGAAGACAGAAGGTGTGAGTCTTACTGACAGAATAAGCTAAAAAGGACCTCCTCTTAGAAAAGCAGTCAGTCACATGTGTGTTTGTGTAAGAGTTTGCCATGGAGAGGGAGCTGCCTTTTCTGTTCCCTTAGATGCATATTCATCCAGCCTTCTGGATCCTTATCAGATGCAGTTCCACTAATGTTTAGATGTCAAAATGTTTTGCCTTGTGATTCTTGTTTATAGTTTGACCAATTTTTTGTCTATTTGGTTCATGACTCAACTGCAGGACACTGGTAAAGAGTATTGTTATATAAACACTGATCTGATGTTCTGTTTGAAAAAGCAGCAAGCCAATTTACACTCAAGCAGGGGGAGAGAACTGCTGGGCAGCACTTTATACTTATAATAGTTTTTTTTCATAACCAATGTTTTTAAAAAAGGTTTATTTAAGAGGGTATGTTTAAGATATATTTTTAAAGGACTCATCTGCAGATATAGATGTAAAGTGATATTTCTTTTACATAAACACTGACTAGTAAAGATGTGCCTGTGAGACACAATGTAACATTGTTCTTCAGTTTTTCTTTGCGGTTTTGGAATAATTAGACTAGATGTCAACCTCTTTTAAACCCTTATGTCACAGCTGCATGTATGTTGTATACCATCCAAAATATTGCTTTGCTACAGTGTGAGGGAGAAAGCACAGTAATAGTTGAGACTCTGGATGAACAGGCTCTATTGCCACACATGGCCTTTAAAATGAATGGTGCTGCTGGTGTTGATGTCTGAGCATGTCTTCCATTCCCTGTCTGTTATGTATGTGTGATGAGGGCGAAGGACTGAGCTTTTCTTGCGGGATTGAATGTATAAGCTGTCTCCTCATGCTTGCAACATGTTGATTTGTCCTTATAACCAATGATTGTATTGTCTGTCCTTGTTTTGTGTTTCCTAATCAGATGGCCATATATTGAGGTGATTTCTGCCCTTTTGTTTCTGGTTTTTCATACAGGTTTACTGTGATAATGTGCCATTCAGTTTGTGGTATGGAACTGTGATTTCTAGTTAAGAGGAAGTCCTGGTCTTTCCTTAATTGATTAATCATATTTTGACATTATGATATGTTTTTATTTGTTGGCTTGAGTGGAACTGAGAATGTATGTATATCAAGTATTTCTATTTTAATATTTTCGTATTTGGGGGTCTGTAGTGATTGAAGCCAAATTAACCAAAATATGGTTTAACCCATAATGTTTTTTTCTTAATTGGTTTACAGTCTTTTGGAAAGTTGCATTACACTCCCCATTGTGAATACCCATGCATTGAAGACATAAAATATGTAATTATTGTACACTTGCTGCAGAGATGAGGTTGGTGTCATATTAAAGCCCTTTGTGTTTCCCATTAAATTATTGGCCTGAGATTTATTTCCCATCTAAGCTTATATAATGGAATTAACTTAATTTTTTAATGTTAACCAAAGAAAGCCAAAGTATTCAATGAAGTCACATGTAGGCCTAATGTTAAATAAAAAGCATCACTTATATATTGCTCGATATGTGAGCTAGTAAAAATTATAAATATAAATTATTGACTATTCAAAATGTCTTACTCTGCTCAAATCACTTCAGCTATGTGACCTTTATAATCAAATAATATTTTTACTTAAGGTGTGAGACTTTAATATGACACCAAACACATGACAACATATTGGCACCCTTTCGACAGGAGTTATGAATGTGCCAGCTTGGTCAGAAATCTGGGGAGAGTTTAGTGCCAAAATTGGTCTAGTGTCAAATGCAATGACCCACATACTGTACAACACAGACCAGGTGGCCTCTGGATTGAGTCAGAGCTGTACTGGGCTTGAATCTTCCCAAATACAGGTGATTCCACTGATATGCACTCACTGACTATACTATCATTGCATGTGGAAGCCAACCAATTTCCTGTAAATGGCTGTCCAGATATTTCCTGTAAATGGCTGTCCAGATATTGCTCTGTTGCACCATACCAATTCCAGGTGAAATGTAGCTGTCTTCCAGATTGACAGTAGAGTATAGCCTATTACATTTTTTTCAGATAGGTATCAATCATGAGTGTTAAACCACCATTTCCTCACATTTATTTTTTTAGGTCCACTATATTGACCAGGGAGAGTAGATATCAGAAAACACAAACTCTGACCTCATGGCATGCTTTAATGAATTCTACATGGCCATTATTACATCTTTGTAGATCTTCTGTGCTAAGATTGGCTTGGACCTCAGGTTGCCTGTAGACATCCACAGGCTGTATTGGCCTATACTAAGTTGCAAAGCAGTGTCATGTTTGTGCACATCTGACAACATAGTTCCACAATAGTCTTTTAAAGTGACCGTTTCATTTATATAGTTACATAATAATGCCACTCCTTTTTGTAACAGTCCTCAATGATTTGATTCAGTCACGAAGGCACAGTCAAATATTTACAAAATTCAAGTCTGTCTTTATACAACAAAAGTGCATCAGCTATAGAATGGAATTTGTAAATACAATATAATATAAGTTGCAACATTGCCTCTTACCAAATAAAGTGGGGTTAGAGTTGCATATTTGAGGAACAATACAAAGGCCACATAATCATCAGCTATTATAGGTAGTCCTGTATTCTGATCTGAGCCCAGTTTCACAAAAGCTTTGTACAGTAGTTACCATGGTATTTTGTTGCCCTCGCCAGCCAGCCGCATAGCCGTGATAGAGTAACCATTGTAAAATAGATTTTTGACAGTCAATCCTCTGCATGACAAAAACAACTTTTGTGAAGCATTGCTATTATATGAGTGTGTGGGACTTGGGGCGCGAGAGATAAAGTAGCATATTAGCTACAAAGCTTTCCGGAAACTAGGCCCATGTTGCCCATGAAAGTCAGGCATTGCATTATAGCTCACACACTTAGTCAAACCAATCACTCACACATATACACAAGCGTTATAAACCACACACGCACTTAATGTCAATATGCTCCACTGTCTTTGGTCTAGTGAAATAATGTAATTTGGCTGGATGATGATAATGTTAAATGCCCAAAGTCCTAAAGACTGACTGACCATCAGGTCCTCTTTGTTGCTCAGTCTTGTCCAGTTATTTTCAATCTGTTAAAGTTCCTCAAGTTCCAGTCCTCAGTCATGAGAGACATAAATGGGCAGGAGCCTGTCAGTTCTAAGCCAGAGAGTAGGACGGCTCAGCAGTGCAAGACAGGTGCAAGTTGGCGATGGAGGGTGCGTACAGGCACCAAGCTCATACCCCATGTCTGGGGTGTGTTTTGGGTCCCTGAGTGATGGAGGCTGTCACTGGCCCACACTATCGCCACAGTTACCGCTCCTCCGGTGTCTTCCCATTCCCGTTGGCTACCTGCTCCTCCTCTTCCTCACGCCGCTTCTGCCTGTTGAAGAACCCCAACTAGGGTGGCCGAAAGAGGGGAAAGGGTGTAACCACAACTTGAGTCATTTATTTTGTGTCAACACAAGTAACATACCATTATCTAAATGGCAAGTTTATGACATTGGTACAGTTTGCACCTAGGCATAAAACATATAGCAAGATCAGTAAGTATGAGTATCAGTGATTTTCAGTTTTAAAAAAGAGAGAATGTCAGAGAAGAATTCTCAACAGAGAGGACATTTCTATTGAATTATGTATGTTTATATAAATAGGGTTTAGTAGCTCCTGAGAGCATGTCATTGCCTTGAATGTATCAAACCATTTCAAAGAGGGAACAGGTAATCTGCTTCAAATATATGATTCACTGTAACCTTTGTAAAGGTTAAGGCATCAATGACTATGATGGAGCTTTGTGCAGGAGCCAGGAGGATGTGCATACCTTCCACAGAGCAAGGACAAGCAGGGCGAGCAGCAGCAGACCACCAAGCGTGCTCCCCACTATAATCCAGATGGGAATTCTGTATTCTTCCTCCTTTCTCATCTCCAGGATTATCTACGGGGGAAATATTACAGATTGGACTCAGGGATGCAGGGATGATCTGGGCTACCTTGGCTTTGATAGGGAGTGCACTTGACTTTGATGGGTGATGGGTCACCAAAAACATACATTTAATACTGTCTGTAAAGTATTGTTCATTATGTGTCACTGTCTAAGAGAGATTTCTGAAGCAGGAGTGATTGAAACTATTATATGATTGCACCTAAACATATGAACCAGAATCAACTGTTGGAGTTATCAATTTGTACCCATAGTTTAATAGTAGTGAAATCTAAAAACAAATGAATGAATCTCCAAACCTCATTACAGTCCACAACAGCAAAATAATACACCGGAAGTAGATGGGGAGAGCGTTCCTGAGAGTATTACTTTATATCAGCAGGTGGCAGCATAGTCACATCTAACTGAGCAGCTAACACCACATTATCCTGCTCCTCCTCGTGCTTGAGCCTCACCACTCTGACAAGCAAAACACACTCAACAGTAGGGGGTATAGAAATAGCACACTCAAGGTAGCCCATGCCAACAGTAGGGGGTATAGAAATAGCACACTCAAGGTAGCCCATGCCAACAGTAGGGGGTATAGAAACAGCACACTCAAGGTAGCCCATGCCAACAGGCTGTTCTTTATGAGTGTGAATAGGATTCAGAGGTCTTACGTGTCTCACTGGCCTGTCCTCATGCAAGAACATGTGACTGGAAGAACCCAGCTCTAAAGAGGCAGCTGTCACCAACGCCAGAGATTTAAACTTCACCTGAGAGGAAAAATATGATGTGATATCACTTTCACAGAGCACTATTTTTACCAGTCAACAAGTACAATTAAACAATTTGCAGTGATCATTTATATAGACACAGTTTATAGAACACAGTTATTGAGAGGCAGGGAGGAAGACGGGTGCAAACGTCAACAGACTGCAGAGTGTGTGGGTTTGAGTAAGATAACTTACTGCGAGTAGAGCTTGGAGGCACAGCCGCCCCCTGACTGTCACCTTGACCTCTTTGTACTCAGGTAGGGTGAGTCTGCACTGCGCTGTCAAGGTCATGCTGTTGGAGTGGTTCTGCAGAACACACACAGGGACAGGGATGCCCATGTTATGAATAAATAAATAACTGGTTACATACTTTGCATATACTGTAGAGTCCACATACTATAGACCTTCAGAATGCAAACACACACATACACACACACACACACATGCACGCACACGCAGACAGTTACCAGCTGTGGGATGTGTGAGAGATCTTCAGGAGAAACTTGGCTTGGAGTCATATGATGTGGGAGGACACAGTGAGAGCTAGCCATCTGGTGAGGAGAGAGAGAGAGAGAGAGAGAGAGAGAGAGAGAGAGAGAAAGAGAAATACTCAAAGAAAGCCCACGCCAAACAATAAGAAATAACCTCTTACCCAAGGCTGGATTATGGACCGGCTAGTGGGGCCAGTGCCCCAGTGCCTCGGACTGCCAGGGGGCCTCCAAGCCTCAGGCCACACGCGGTGTGTGGCCCAAAACTTCTGAAGGAAGTTAAACGCCAGGGCCCTGTTTTATACCCTTGCTAAGGTACCTCCCTACCTTGTGTATGTGTCTATGTTTTGCATAGTGTGTTTCTCTGTTTGTTGCACAGCAAGGCTGCAGTGCATTTTCTCCAGAGACTACAAAAACAAGAGGAAGGGGGGTTGCCATGATACCAGGTGTTGCAACTCCGTGGTTAGGCCATTTCCTTTCCCTCAACAAGTATGGCTTTTAGGCCCTATCACATCAACACATTCTCCAACCGTATAACTATATAGTAATCAAACATTTTAAAGGATCTAGAATAAGTACTTTTCAGTTGGGGACTTTCCACCACCTGACCTGCCCCTCCCGGCAGGCCTTACACAATATCCCCTTTCTTGCAGTGATTAATCTTTGTACCCATAACTACAACTTTCAGTAATATAGTACCTTACTTCAGTGATCATCCCTAAGTAAGATTACACAATCAAACATGGGTATTCTCATATTCTTAGCACTTTCTTTGATAGCGGGCCGTCATCATAATGAGGCCTAAGCAGATATAGTGACACAGGGTCATACACTCACATTCTAGTTATGTCTATGCAGTTTTAGGCTGTTACATATGTTTGAATCAACTTATCACTTCAGTCACATTATCTTTGATTTCTACTCATCATCTGTATGCAATTATGCAGTTACACAATGTGTGAATCATTTTATCATCTATAAGCAGTTATGCAGTTGCACCTATTTGAGGGATAAATCAAAGATAAAATGTGTTTCAGGAACATCCGCAGGCGCGGTGTCCCTCGTCAGGTTGGGCCCCCAGCTGCTAAGCTTTTTTCTCTTTCTCGCAGTGTCGTGGTGATTCACCAAGGTTGCTCTCAAACCTCGGGCCAATCCTCGGGCCAATCCTGCTGTGCTTAACTGGGTAACGTTGGGAATGGTGTTTAGGCCGGGGAAAGGCCATACTAGACTCGCCCTCGGCGACAGTGCGCACAGCGCAAGCTGACCACTAGGCCCCTGGGTCCCCTCACAGGACCATGATCCGACCCTCCTCTTACCTGGTCAATGTCGAAGTCTACAATCTGGAGGAGGTGATTCCCACTCATTGTGACTGCAGAGATTCCAACAGTGAACTGTAAGTCTGTCACTGGAAAAGAGCCCAGATTCTGGATCTAGATGTTGAAAATGGGAAAAGACCTCAAAGTAAATTGCTCGAAGTTACTCACAATCAATGAATGATAACAAATGGTATGTCATTTTGTCTCAACCATGGGTCCGGCGCCACTACTGTGTGACTAGCAGTAGGCAGCCTGGTCTTGGTAAAACAAGGACTAAGAACACTCACGATGTAGGTCAGATTAAACGCAGGACTGGTGCTGCCTTGTTTGTTCCGGGAGGGGTCTGATTTGATCTCAAAGCGAGAAGGATTGGAGTCCCTGAGTTTTAGAGAAAAAGTGTAGATTAGAATAAATAGTTCCCAGGTGTTTAAATACTCCCTTCAGTTTGCATAGATTATGTGTTTGTGTCATTTGGCACCATTGTGTGGAAACGTACCTTGTGAAAAGGAGGTCAGCCTCATACTTAAGAGGGTGGAAGATGTCATTGACATTGTTCTCTGGGTTCATCTCCTCTCCATCACTGTAGAGCACAACATAAATAGGACAGACTTAATCAGCTGTCTGATAGTGTTGGGCCACAATACTGTACATGTAGGAAATGTCAAGAAGGAGATGAGTGAACCCCCTTAAATTTTGGCCTCTAGCTCCTGCCCTTTCTTCAGTATCTAGGTCTACCTAGCATATTGCTGACATATATCAAGTCCCTGATGATCGATGAACACCAAAGGGGCAGAAGCTAGGGGGTAATAGCTAGGGACTGAAATTGAACTGAGCCACTGCCATTAACAAGTTCACTGGTGTGCTGTCAGACTTCACTGCACCCTTACCTGTTGGCTTCCAAGATGACCCTCACGTGGTTCAGGAAGACCGAGCGACTGAACTCAAACTCCAGCCGGAAAGACACCTGGGACGAGGGTGGAAAATGAGAAATCACATTAACCACTAACGTTATTCACTGAGTGCACTGTAGGCTTGTATAGGTTAAAGAGCTTTAAGAGCTTCAAGGTCTCCCTGGTAAGAAGCGTGTTTTTAGAGTGCTGTGATTCGCCTCCAGCAAAATACCACCTGATATAGTCCTGAGACTTATAAAGGAAAGCCGGCAATAACCTTCACCACGGTATTGTCAATTAAAGTTGACTTTCAGGCAGCCATCTCTGAAGTGGTGCTGCGGGGCTTTACACAGAGAGGGAGGGCCGCTGCAGGATTAGATGTACTTTTTATTATCCATATGCCACATGCCTTGTGTTGTGTCCTAAGACTCAGCCCAGCTATTAGCCTAATGAGGCTATTAGGTAAATTCGATTTAAATTACATTTTCAAGGCACATTCCTTTCCTAGAAAGCTGCTTAATAACCTAACCATCAAAATACTATATGAGTATAATATGTGGTATGTATTATAGATTGTCACCAAAAAACATTTATACTGATCAAAAACACTATTTTCCATTATGCTGACACAGAAATGCATATCCTCTCCTCCTCCATATAAATATTCTCGTTATGCTGTTACATTTTCTCACACCTCTTTGATTTAGTGTATGTTATTAGAATACCTCACAAGTCACGATTGACAACATGTTCCCTTTACCCTTGGGGCAATAGGAAATTCAGAAGTATTAAGCCAGGGAGCTGAGAGGCGTTTTAAGGGTTTCTAAAGGAGGAAAACACAGCAGGTCAAAGCGAGTCAGGTTTCTGCTCACAGCCAGAGCACAATAATGGATCTGTCACTCACTGTCTACAGGAGAGGATCATGAAACTGGGCACTAATAGAGGAATCCTTAAAATAGTGCTAAGCGATTTTCTATTCTTTCTAGGCACTGCAGGATGGCAGATCCCACACTACCAAACCATTTGCCACATTAGGTAGAGAATGCAGCTGGCAGTTCTCCTCTCCCCAGGTAGGAGGTGCATAATGTGCCTGTCGTTGATCATTCAAGATGTGTCCATTTAAGAGGCTCTGATGTTGGCAGGTGCTGAGCTGAGAAAGACAGGAGCAAAAGTCCATACAGTACCTGGGTCAGTGACCTCATAAAGGGGGCGCTGACGTTACAGGTCTTCACATTCCTGTCTCGGTCCTCAGAGCGACACTCTATCTTGATGTCTGAGTGGTCCTGCAGGGAGGGAGTGATTGGCTTAGTTGTGTGCTGAATAAACAGTCTGGCTAAAAATGTAATTTATAACAGTCATATATTGATGTAATTGTATTTGCTGTAATCGAAACAGTTTCCGTGATTTCTCCTGCTTCAATTCAATTCAGTGCACTGAAATGCACACATGCAGGCATGCACACACACACAGTGTCTCTCTGTGGCCTACCTTCACTATGAGGCTGGAGAAGAGCAGGTTGGGGGAGTGGGAGATGTTGAGCGTGGTGGTGTAGGCGTTCTCTCCCTGGTTCTCCAGACGAGAATATACCACCATCCTCTTGCGTGCTGCCTCCACCACACGTTCAGTACCCACAGATGCCCCCTGGTGGCGACACAGCACCCATCCAGCATGCTCCTTCGGTTCACAGAACTTCCTTTGGGCATAAGAGACACGTGAATTTAAAAAAAAAAATATTAACCTTTATTTATACAGGGGAAAACACACTGAGACCAAGGCCTCTTTTGCAGGTGCACCCTGTCCACAATATCAATACAATTACAAAACAACACATACAAAAATACAACATACTAAAATACAGAAATCAATATATAATATAAAACCAGAATATTATGTTATATCAAGAGAAACAATCACATCCAATCAACACCCTAAATTGCCTGTGTGGCACCAGAAAAAACAACTGTAATGTGATTGTTCCAGCGAGGTGCACCACAACTAAAAGCAGATTTACCCAATTCAGTGGAGACCCGAGGAACCTCAAGAGTTAACCAACTCTGAGAACGAGTCAGTAATTTATGTTCTAAAATTTCAATAATGAGGTTAGGTAAGCCGGGAGTTTATGCAGTAGGGCATTATACACAAAAAGGGAGTAATGAAGAGATCTACGGGACTTTAACAAGGTCCAGCCAACCTTTATGGGGGGCTCATGTGGGGACTACCTCAGAGTAGTGTGTGCCTGTGTGTGTGTGTGTGTGTGTGTGTGTGTGTGTGTATGTGTGTGTGTGTGCGTGCGTGCGTGCGTGCATGCGTGCATGTGTGTGGTTTTTCGGTGTGTGTGCATGTACGTATGTTTGTGTTTGCATGTGTGCGCATGAATACAAACTCACCTGCTGTCCAGAAGGTCTGTGCGACTTTGGAGGATAAGGTCAGGGACACAGTTGTCATCTCTCTCACAACCATTCCAGAAAGGGAGCTACAGACAGAGGGATGATTAAAAAATGAGGCAAAATTACAGTACATTAATGCATCTGTCCCGAGTTGAGGAAGGGAAAGGGAGGCTCTTGGTACTGTATCTGGATACACAGGTGGGGGTGCAGGGCTCTGCTCACCTCAGTCCTGAATGTAGTGGGCCAGCCAAGGTCCAGCACTGGGCCTTCATCTGGGCTCTGCAGCCCTACCTCCACCACAAACATTATGGGTCGCCCGTAGTCTGTAGTCTCCTGTTAGGACGAAGGGGACAGTTTACTTCCTGACCCACCTGTTTACAATATAGATATATACAATATTATTGATACAGAAGTAATAATAGTGTATGCAATGTTACATAAACTTTTAAACTGAAAAAATAACCCTTCGGAAACTATTCAGACCCCTTCACTTTTTCCACATTTTGTTGTGTTATAGACTCAATTTAAAATGGATTAAATTAAAAGAATTTGGCACACAATACCCCAGAATGACAAAGCAAAAACATGTTTTTTTTTAATTTCAGTACATATATTCCAATTTAAATACATAAGTATAGAAGTATAAGACTCTTTGCTATGACACTCTTAAAATTAGCTAAAATGCAAAAACCTCTTCAACAAATCACTCAATAAGTTGAATTGAGTCCATCTTAATGCAAGGATAATAGTTCATGTAATTTTGGAATTAATATCTTTGTTTTTATAGGGTCTCTGATTTGCATAGGAATCAATTACACACTGTGTAGATTAGGATGTCACTACCAACTCAGCAATCCCCAGTCCCTGCCGGTGATAAACATACCCATAACTTGATACAGCTACCACTATTCTTCACACGAGAGATGGTGCAGAACTGCATTACATGTGCTGGATTTGCACCAAACTTAATGTTTTGTAGTAAAAACCAAATAAACACATTTCCAGCCACTTTCTTTGCTGTATCACTTGAATTCATTGTTGCAAACACAATTATGGATATGAGATAGATTATTTTCCATTAAGGGATTCTTTTCGGCCACATGGTTATAGACCAATTTTGTAGAGTGACTGAGATGATGTTGTCCCATTGACTGTGCTTTTTCCTCTCCACCATTCAACTTTGTAGAATTTTGTAAATCTCCCCAGGCATCAGGGTCACATTCCTGAGCAGTTTTGTTCCTCTCCAGTTGCTCAGTTTGTAATGACAACCTGATCCACACAGTGTGTAATTGATTCCTATGCAAATCAGAGACCCTATAAAAACAAAGATATTAATTTCAAAATGACATGAACTATTACCCTTGCATTAAGATGGACTCAATTATTGAGTGATTTGTTGATGACATTTTTACATTTTAGCTAATTTTTAGATTGCCATAGCAAAGGGTCTGAATACTTATGTACATGAGGTATTTCTGTATTTCAATTTGAAAAAATTTACTGACATTTCTAAAAAACTGTTTTCGCTTTGTCTTTCTGGGGTATTGTGTGTGGATTGATGGCAGTTAATCCATTTTAAATAGTCTGTCTATAACAGAGCAAAATGTGGAAAAGGTGAAGGGGTCTGAATACTTTCCGAAGGCACTGTAAATATATATATATATATATATATATATATATATATATATATATATATATATATATATATATAAACTGAGTGATTCATAACCTGTTTTAACCTAAAAGTCCTCTGGCTGTGCTCTCTCACCTGTACGTAGAAGTTGATTCGTTCACAGGACTCCTCCCCGTGCTGTAGAAACATGTTCCTGGGCTGCTGTCTGTCACTGTCGTCCAGCGTGGCTCTGGCATACCTCCGCTCGTCTATCAGGACCGTGTACCACACACCTGAGGGAGGGAGAGAGAGGGAGAGAGAAAGTAGAGGACAGGGTCATACACTGTAGTATATAGCTACTGAGAGAGGAGAGGCATTTTTTCTCTTTTCTTTTCATATGGTTTGAGTGAGGATACACCAGTCAAAATATGTTAATATTCACCACACACTGCTGCTGACAGGCAATCATGTTGACACGCTTCGCTTTTATATACACTTTGAATTGAACGATATCCTGAAGGATGTCTCAGTGTGGGGTTAGCTGTATGTGTCAGGCAGTATCACTTCTCGATCAGTCCAAATGTGGACATAAAGGATATAAGGGTGCCTGGCGGCCCCTTTTTATCTCTTTCATTCCAGCCTCTCCTCTCAATGGGCGGTCACAGTAGCAGGGGAATGCAGAGAGGGGAGAGAAGTGGAAGCACGAGATGTTGTGTCTGTCAGGTTTTCCTTTCATCTAACAGCGGGTTAGAAAGCATGCAACTCTAGCCCTGAGGTAAATCAGCCAGCCACAGTGTGTGTGTGTGTGTGTGTGTGTGTGTGTGTGTGTGTGTGTGTGTGTGTGTGTGTGTGTGTGTGTGTGTGTGTGTGTGTGTGTGTGTGTTCTGTCTGATAGGAACCAGATGAGGGGAAGGATGGAGATGGCGGGAGGAGAGGAGGAAGAGGGGAGTCAGACTGACACACTTTAAGCCTCTCTCCGTGGCTTGCTTCGCTGAGTGAAACACTTTAAAGAGTTCCCCCGAGCCCCTGGGCTTAGCACATTAGGAAAAAGGTTTCCATGATCAAATGTGACTGACCCGAGCCGAACATCTGATAGGAATTACACACGAACACGACAACGACACTGCCTCTGTGTATCTGCCTCTATTATTTCATTATGACCTTCTCTATTTAAGTTGTATGTTTTGTATCTCCCAGTGTGGTAGCTTGACACTTGTTAGAGGTTTGTCTTTCATGAGCGTCTTTGTCACGTCATAGAATCTAGTCGCTATGCTCGAGTTTATTTAGTTAACTTCTTTGGTTTGTTATTTTGTCTGTTCCTGTTCTACTCCTTCCTACAAGTAATATGGCTTTGCCTTTTAACTGTATTCATTCCTCTGGTCTCCTCTCTGCCCCAGGGCCCTACCACACACACCTTACAGCAGGTGACCTGCAGCACTTTATTATGGGGCACTTCAATATGAGGCTTTTGGTTGGTGGACCAAGAGCAAAACCTAAATACCTAGTGTACTACTGGTGTACTGTATTTGCCTCAAGCTATATAATCAAGCAAAATTGGCTAAGAATACTGGCATTTATCACAAAACAGGGGTGTAGCCCCAGTGTTCTAACTAAATTCACAACCCAGCACTGTCTACTGTATAATGGCAATTTAATCATTTAAATCTTCAAATTGGCTTAAAATGGCATTCTATCTTACACTATAATCCCTACTTGTGATTCAAGATGGGTTGAAACTCATGGACTCAAGAGTTTCACTACCCCTACTTCCCTCACTAAGTCCCATCACATACATAAATGTCTATCCTGTGAACTTGGCCTGTCAGAGCACGCTGCAGGGGTATTAACTGTGGGAGAGAAAGAGAGAGAGAGAAGGAGTGAACGAGAGTGGAATGGAGTGAGAACAAGGAGAGCTTTATAATGTTCTGTGGTTCTTGAGGTTTGTTGGTCTCATTGTGCACCCAAATCTTTACTGCTTTCACCACTAACGTCACAAAGCACAATGAGCAATCTGAGCTTGAGCCCTGACCAAGATCTCCACCACCACAAACACACACATGCACGTGCGTCTGCACACACACTTGGTGGAAGACTGCACTCATTCTAATTCCTTTGCTTCAGTAAACCAAACCCTGATTCACATAACATACCCACTCCGTTCCTCTGCATGGGTGTCCTGGCATCGAGACTCAGACACACAATAGCAGACATGCAGGTGACATCTTTGCCTCCCCTGTGACAGTCCTTGTTGAAGATGTTGATCTTTGCGGGCTCAAAGTTGACTTTGGCTTGGATGCGCACAACACCGCGAGACCTGAGGGTAGAGAAACAGCAACATGCCATCATACTACATTTTAGAACATATTAGGAGGTGTTGTGTCAACAATTAGTTAATTAATTCATTAGTATTAGTTGCCCTTGGGAATGTGTTGGTGTAAATCATGGTCAGAACTGTGAGTCACGATCTGATGACGATTGGGTAGTGTGAGTGGGGACTGTGAGGATAGCACAGTGGTTGTGTGTGTGTGTGTGTGTGTGTGTGTGTGTGTGTGTGTGTGTGTGTGTGTGTGTGTGAGCGCAAGACGGGAGAGTGTGTGTTTGAGGTGGGTGAGTGTCACTAACCAGATAAGCACTACAGCACCCAGTGCCCCCACAGCCAAGTCCACCAACCCGTCATCATTTACATCCATCACCCCATGAACACTACGGCCAAAATACTGCAGACTAGAGGATAGGCCTGCCGCAGCAATTCTCTGTGTGTGCATATGTGGGTGAGAGAGAGAGAGAGAAAGGAAAGAGAGAGGAATAGGGAAAGAGAGAGAAAGAGAGAGAGCGCGAAAGGGAGGGGGGGGGGGGCAGAAAGAGACAGTTAGTAAGACTGAATAGTCTAATCAAAAACACTTACTAGTTGGATGTGTGTGAGTGATTAAAGATCAGTGCATGATCAGTGCATGATCCACTACATAACATGGGAATTGTATCTTACCTGTTTGTATTTGTGTTTTATGCCATTGTGCTGGCCATAAAAGAGGTAAATGGCCCCCTGGTGGTCATCCTCCAGTGGTGCTCCAACCACCACCTCCTTGTAAGTGTCACCGTTCATATCTGGGATAGAGGCCATCGCTGAGCCGAAGCGAGAGTTCTGGGACTGGTCTGATACTTCAAGGGCCCCTTCATGGATAAAATGGCTCTAGAGAGAGAAGAATAATGAGAGAGTGTGTGAGAGAGTGTTAAGAGAGAGAGAAATATCTCCTTCACAGACTACAGACAGATATACACACACACACACACACACACACACACACACACGCACACACACACACACACACACACACACACACACACACACACACACACACACACACACACACACACACACACACACAGGGCCGAAAGACACACGCTCCCAGCCACCTCTCCTGGTCCTCACCTGAAGAGTCACCCTGTAGATGTAGATCTTGCCCCTCTCCCAGCCCTTACTGAAGAACATGGGCGCCGCCACAAGGAGGAAGTCTGTCACCCCATCCCCATCCAGGTCCAGTGGAGCAATCTCACTCCCGTAGTATGAACCAATCTATAGAACACAACAATCAGTCCATGTCCTCCACAGAAGAGCAGTGCAGCGATTCACTTAAAGCAGTGATACTCAATCCAGGTCCAGGACAGTAACAGTGGGTGCAGGTTTTTGTCCTAGCCTAGTGCCATCACAGCTGATTGAAATAATCAACTGATCTCCAAAACCTCAATTAGCTGAATCAGATGTGTCACTGGGAGCTGGGACAAAAGCTTATAGTGCTGCGGCTGTCCAGGACCAACATTGAGAATCAATGACTTCATGACAGCGTCATATTCATATTCAACCTGAACCATACCAGGGGGATTCAAATCTAAACCTTGGGGTCTGCAGCCCTCCTGGTTTTCATCCTTCCCCTCTACTCAGGGACTGCTTCAGACTGGGGCTAGTTGAGTGGACGCTAATCGACATTACAGTAATCGATCAATTAACTGGCAGGCCTTGTCAATTCTGTCCAGTAAGGCTGGAGAGAACCCCTTCATATCAACTCCGTTCCCCTAACCGTATTTTTAGCCCACAGACCCCACCAGACAGGAAGTGTAGGACGGGGGGTCCAATCTGAGACAGGATGCACAACCTAACACATCCCAGCCGGACCGGCTTACTGTAAATCTGGCCCAGTAGCTACAGGCTACACCAGGCGACCACAGAGAACAGCAGCACTAAATCCTGATTCCTGAGGGGACGCTACATCGCCCCTGATCCTCAGGAATGCACAGCACGGACTCTCTCTCTGCCCCCCCCCCTTCTCTCTTTCTCTCTCTCTCTCTCTCTCTCTCTCTCTCTCTCTCTTTCTCTCTCTCTCTTTCTTTTTTTCTCCCAGAGCAGTCTGGTCTGACACAGTGGTTAGCCCTTGTTTACTGGGAGCCTGTTGCCTGGGGTGATGCGTCTGTGTGCCTGTAACCCTGTTTTGATTGGATGAATGCAGATGAGAAGCACATGGGCCAGTGAGACGAAGGCCATCTGGACTGGGCAGTGGAGTCTAGGCCGCAATGGAGACTCCCATGTGTCACGCATGTGTGGACATACACATATACAAGCTCTAGTCGACACAAAGAGGAGTGCATGTGTGTGTGTGTGTGTGTGTGTGTGTGTGTGTGTGTGTGTGTGTGTGTGTGTGTGTGTGTGTGTGTGTGTGTGTGTGTGTGTGTGCGTGCGTGAGTGTCTTACCTGTTGGCCCTTGAGTGAGTATAGGATGGTGAGGTTGCCGTTGTTTCTCAGGGTGAAGATGATGACCTTGCCTGTGTGGTTAAAGCGGGGTGCTCCAGCCACATAGAGTTGCACGTTTTTGGCCGACATCACTGAATTCACTGAGTAACCTGGGAGAATACACAGTACAGCTGTGGCTGCATGACATGACAGACAGATATCAATAAACCCACCTACCCATCCATCCAGCCATTCATCTGTCTATATTTCACCTCCCCATCCCTTTGCTCACCCAAGTAGGCACCATGGTTCTTCAGCTCTTCTGGGAACTCTTCTAGATAGGAGGACTTGGGCGGTACTACCTTTCCATGGCGTGTCTCTTTTAGAACTGCTCCGTTCCAGTCATAGGCCCCCACTGCCCCTACTAATATGCCATCCTATTGGGACAAGCACAGAAACTTCACTCAACTCATACACTCTCAAACCCCAGAAAATCTTGCATTGGCATCTGTACAAATGTATTCATACAATTAAAACGAGGTGCAGAGATGACACATTGAAAACAGTAGACAAATACTGTACATATATATATATATATATTTTTATTTTTTATTTTTATTTTTTTTTTACAAATAATGGGTTGAAATAATGTTACATAATTTCAGAGAGTTCATTTATTCTATTATAATTTTCCATTCGTTATCCTGTTTTTACAGATTTTACAGCCGTAAGACCAGAGCACTCAGCAATAAAGAACGGCTTTAGTACAATTTTCCAACATGCATCACCATTGAACAAATGACAACACAAACATGTGCACATACAAAACAAACACACCCAAACGCACACACACAGTTGAGACTGCATATACACACACAAATGTGTGTACACAGTCACACGCATACGTCCAGAGGTGAAAGTCGTTAAAGGGTAAGTTACGCATCTCTATGGACAAGTAAAGTATGGATCATGGTCAATAATAAAATCCTTGGCAGCGTCAGTTTCATTAGGCTGCATGCATGGGAATGTTCACTGAGCACTGCCAAATGCTGTGGTCCACATATGCGGATCTAATCCACTGTGTGCAGGGCTGTTGTAGAGTTCCACTGCAGTACTGCGTCAGAGACCAGCGATGCTTTCTGAAAGTGGAGCATTCTCTGTGCTATTGGAATTGACTCTGACCACAAAATTAACCAGACTGCAGATAGAGATGTTCTGACCACTGACACTGCACTATTCAGATTAACTGATGATTAGATTGCAGGTAGTTTTTTAAGATGAAGAACCACAAGAACCAAAGTACACTGTATACTCATCACTGACCCAGAGCTGACCTCAGATGCTGATGTCATCCAACAGTCATCTTGAAAACTACATGTGAAAGATTCCAACAGCTACCAGGACAAAACCAGGGGTTTGAAGACGTAAACACAGTGTTAGCTGGTAACTACATACATCTCATTGGAGAGAGAATCACAATAAAAAGTTATAGTCTTGGTGATCAACTTCAGTTCTTCCTTCATGAGCTTCCAGGAGAGCTAACCAACTCCAGAAACTCCAGAAACACTTCTTTATCACAGTAATCATAAGTCAAGACTACCAAAGTCACAAAAAATAAAATAATTGATGTTGATTTTCCAAGGGACAAAGTGCACAGCTTATTCTTTTCCTGAGAGAGAGAAAGAGAGATTTCAACAGGCTGAATTTACTGGTACATTAAAGTTCAGATACTGACACCAAGTCCATGGGCTGATCAGAGCCAACACTACAATCTTAGCTCAATCAAGACAACTGTGCTGTGAAGATAGAATACACAACGGCCAAGTATTAGCTCACTCATAGGCCGTTGACGTGGACAGTTTGACTAGCTGCCATGGCAAATTTGCACAATAAAGTCTTCCATTGCGATGGATACAGCATGCATGCCTATTAATGCTTATGGGGATTAAAGATACAGTTTCTTTATTTGCTATTTTGTGTTTGTAGACACAGAGTAAGTGCCAATGCCCCTGGAGTGCTATCATTGAAGACTGCTTGATTCAAATAGGTGATGTTATGCTAACTTGTACTGAGAAGGGAACAGCATTCAAATGACCGACAGAGGGACAGGAAAGTAGTAGAGGAGAGGTGAGAGAATTAACACAAAATTGATGATATATAACTGTACCATGTTTTTTACATGTACCATGTTACTATTATTCTGCTAATATTCCTGATAAAAGAAGATATCAAACTACCAGGAAATAAAGACAAGCAAAGTCACAATGGCATTCCTAGGACAATGGCGGAATGTTTTATATTTTCTGTGTGTGTGTTTTTAGCTGGCAAGTTCTGTATTCAACAAAACCATCTGCACACTCTGGTCCATTTTTCCTCTATAAGACTACCGCCCAAAATAACTTTCCACAACACTATCTTCCCCATTCTCAAATTGCCCCTGGAATCCAACAATGTGAAGTATGAATATGTTATTTTTCCGAGGGAGAGTTGTGCTTTCTTTAGTATCCACAAAGCCCTGCTCCATGCTATTTGAAACAATAATATTTCTACAACACTTTCCGTAAGAGCTCCTTACATTGAGCAGAGGTATCTCACATAAATCATCAATCATCATTCACCAATGTATAGGTCCCACCTGGGAGATGGAGTTTTCCCAAGAGTGCAACTTCATCCTTCATAATTATCTCTTCACTTGGCCATGCTCACCATGAGAAAAAGTTAAAAACCACTTGCCTATTCCAACAAAGCATGGAAAGAGGCTTCAATCTTAGGGCTGAGTGTAAAACCATATGCCAGGTAAGGTTGATGACCAGTAGTGACTCACATCCACTATGTGCGAGGAGAACCCAGCCTGAGACATCTGCAAGCCAAATGCTGTCCCGTTTGTGTTTGTTCCTTAGGAGAACAGCAGAGTGACAATCAGTCTACACACACAGTCACAATACAGTCCTCCAGAACAACCCTCTACAATAATATTACCATTGCAAGGCTAAACTTTACAATCCCAATGAAAGGTAATATACCCTCTAGACTGAAGATCCTCTCTCCCAGTGCATCCACTATGTCCTTCAGCGCTGACTCATCAGTCACATTGAAGAAGTGTTCGTCGTCAGGGTCACTGGCAATGAATTTGATCTCCTTCAAGAAGGCCTCCGGGTTTATCCCACGCCGATTGTAGTAGCCCAGAACCTAGGGACATGACATTAAATATACACATCAAACAGGGGATCTGGAAAAACAATAGAGTATTAATACTAGGAAAATCTGGTAATATCATAGAATATCAATAGAAGCACAGGATATGGAAACCGCATAACGTGTATAACCAAGGTTGTGGGTGGAATAGAGCATGGGAACACAGGTACCTGGAAGAACAGGGGGTTGGAGAGAGGGATGGACTCACTGCAATGGCATATGTGGTGATGTTGTCCCTCTCACCGTCCTCCATAGCTTTCTGCAGGTCTGGGCTGTCATGGGACTCTCCGTCGGTGATCACAATCATTACCTTCTTGGCCCCTTTCCGACCTCCACGTTTAAATGCCTCGGTTCTGAGATGAAACATGAAAACATTTCTCAGTAACTTTCTCAAACAACTAAATGATAACACTTTTACACTATGAGACACAACGTGTGCCACATAGCTCTGTGTACCGTGCCCTGTTGATGCCCAGCGCTGTGCGTGTCTCCTCCCCTCCTCGCTGGTCAATGTTCTTGGCTGCCTCTACCACCTCCTCCACTGTGCGATAGTCATTCAGTTGGAACTCATGGACCACCCTTGAGCCATACTGCACCACTCCAACCTGTAGAGATACATGCTCTCAGAGAGATACATCCAGCTGACACAGCAGAGTAATGCTCACTTTATTACTATTACACTATTCATCATTAGAATCAGATCAGCACTTCAGCTTTAACGCACCTGGATCTGACCTGGCCCAATGTAGAACTTCTGAAGAATGTTGATGAGAAAGTCCTGCACTTCATACCAGGGGTATATGGAATTAGATCCATCCAGAACAATCACTATGTCCATATAGGTCTCACATCCTGTAAGAAACAAATGCAAACCGTCAGTAACTCCACCAAACACATCATCTGTGTGAGGTATAGAGTATGTTTCTTTACTCTGGAAGGCTGGAGCGATGGTACGGGAGAACTTGAAGCTGGCATTGACCCTTGAACAGATCCCTGTGCTGTAGTAAGAGCTCCCACACTCGTACGACCACAGAGGACCACAGGCCTGAAATACAAAGCCATCACAAACCACATTGAACTCAGTGGATACAAATAAGACTACAGTAAATTCATTTATTGTGGAATACTGATGTTTTGAAATTAGATACAGTATTTATAACAAAGCACATTGAGGACCGGTAACTCTTTGTTTCCAATTTATATAATTTCACTTCTCCTGTCCCTCACCACAAAGCTGTTGTCCTTGGGGTTGGAAGCCAGAGTCATTCCCAGCCTCATTTTGTCCTTACGCTCTGACACATTGTTCAGGGATACCTTTCCTTGAAGGAATTAACAAAAGCAGACAAAAAAAAAAAAAAAGACAGTTATGACAACAAATGTTTAATTGATGAGCTCCAATTAAGTCACACATTCAATCAAATTCATCGGGATTAGATATCATATGTATTGCATCACAGACATATGGTTGGTTGTACTATATACATCATATAAAGCTCCCACTGGGACATATCAGGGTGTAGACTCTGCATGAATTGGACTTGTCAACAATGTGAAATCTCAATCCACATCGCATGGTACAGGTGTTTTTCATCTGACTGAACACCTGTTCTCCTCTGAGAGCCAGATTTTGTACTGAACGATATCCTGCGTGTAGGTATGATTTGATTTGTGGGGGAGATTACAATGTGTAATCTATCACTCAGTCATACCTAAGTTGAGTCTAGAGCAGTTGGTACTGGCACTGGTGTCCATTGGGCACTTGTACACATCGCCTGTCTGGTGCAGGCCACTGGTTTCAAAGGGGGCTCCAACTAATAGCCTGGAATGACAAAAACAGCATATGGATTTCAATAAAGAGAGAAAAGACAAAAAGAAAGACTGTTGGGGTGTCTAAGTGCGAGAAACCTGGAGGCCATCTTATAGACATCCTTCTGACCTTTTATCAATATGGCAGTTATTACAACCACAAGATGGTCCCCTGGCGTCCACAATGCAGTGGGAGATAAACCTGTGACAGCCAGAGACAGGGCCTTATCATCCTGCAATGATTGTCAGTTCAGCATTCCAGCCAATTTCCAATGACGCTGCTGAAACTATCAGCAGTGAGCCTGTTAAAGTCAGAACCTAGCCGTGAGAGTGTCAGGGAGAGAGGGTAATAGCGCTAAGTGGGGTAACATCATGGGGCCTGGGCACAGTGCTGGGAAAGGCCTGAGTCACGTTGGAGGAGATGCCATAACGAAGCCCTAACCCTTAATCTGCTAATGTATTTAACATTCAGATCAAAAGGAGCTGGGCAGCGATGACAAACCACATCCCAAACCTCAGCCTGCAGAAAAGGTCTGAGTGTGAAGCTACATTGCTCCTGTATGTTCACGCAACAAGAGGAGTTGACAGCAGTCCCTGTTGCGTCAGGCCTTGGTAAACCAAAATCCTATGTGTTTGGCTCCCACAGTGGCATTTCTCTGACATGTCTGAGATTGTTTTGGTTTCAATTGATTATATTTTACTAGACCTCAAGTTTGATTCTGTCACATACTGTATGGTAAATATCCTCTTGATTCAAATCGAATGCTGGGCTTGATGGTAGTCTGTCTGTAGCACTCTACCACACATTGAACTGAAGAGATGTTTTTCATTCCTTTATAAGTTTAACCAATAGTAAAGCTTACAATTTAATGGGTAACAATCCCAGACAACAGTTTGGCTAACCAGAGGTATACTGTATGTGTTAACTTTGTTGGCAGGCTGGCTGGCTTTGGCACTGACAGTGGCCTCACAGTGGCAGCACTGCAAAAATGAGACCAAACGAAAACACACTAACAGAAAAAACATAATCAATCACCATGAGCACACACACAGATCAGAAGAACAAACATCTGCCACCTCTTAGTGTGACCTTCCCTTTGACTAGGATCAAACAGGTCATAGGGTCTGACCCCTTTACACAGACCAATATCTCTGTCTGCTGTCTTTGGCATCTTGCCTTCTCTGAGGTATCAGAATACTCCGGTACTTTTTCCGGTACTTAGCCACATGTGCCACCATAAGACCAGATCTGGCCCATAATTGTCTGCTGACCGGTAGAAACATATCATGGCCACATTCCTTATACCAGAGCTGACCCACAGCAAATTGCTAACTCTCACCCAGAGCTGGCCCCGTCACATTTGGACTAGGTCTGGCCCATATAATACTTGCCATTTCAGGCACTCAGCCATATGTGCCACCACAAGACCAGATCTGGCCCACAATTATCTGCTGACTGGGTAACAGGCTGTTGAATGCACTGATGTCAATTAATTATCTTGAGTCTATCAAATCAAATCAAATCAAACTTTATTTATAGAGCACATTTCATACGCAGATGCAACACAATGCGCTTTACAGGAATATGAATAAAAAACATTAAAAGCAAACAAGACATAACATGAGAGATAACACGTATAACAGTCAAACAGTAAAAGCAGGGAACAAGTGAGGACTGTAGAGACTAATGAATGGTAAATAAATGCTCAAATGTAATTTTAAAAAAAAGGATGCGCTACAATTACTGAATGGCCAAAAGACTAGTCAATTTGTTTTCCTCAAGTCCATTAATCAAGGGCCAGATACAATTCATAGCATTAAATGTAAATGTCATACCTTCCTATAAGAGAAATATGTACTTATTGACTCAACATATTTCTTAAACTCACAAAGTGCATAGACAATCTCTCCAGACTCCAATGAAAAACAAAGCTCTAGTTGTGGGGTAACAACCATTCCTGTAGCACTGTAAGGTTTGTTTTCCTCTCCTTCTTAATCGGCCAGTGATGAGATGCACAGAAGGGGGCTTGGGAATAAGAGACCACAACACATATTTTCCAAAGCCATCAGCTGCCTCAGGATGCTAGCGAACAGGTTGCTAGACAAATATTTTCCACTTATTTACCTATGACTTCAAAGGCCAACATATTTCGCAATCCTGGAAGACCGCAAGATATTCATCATGGCTGAAAGACTTCCAGTTTGAAAACAGGAAGAGGACCAGGAAGTTGCAATCTCACCTAGTTAAATGATGAAAACCTCTCCTCAAATACTCAAAACTTAGCTACCATATTTCAAACTAATGGGATAGTTGATTATATCATAATAACACAATAATAAGAACCAGCTGGACCTGCTCCTTTTAACAATGTCACTTATCTTGAGTTTCCAGGGGACTCACAATGTGCATTCACCATGGAAAACGGTTGCAGATGAGAGACATTAAGAAGAAAGATGGGATATTCTGTGAAGCTAGACTCATATATACTCCTGACAGTAGACACTAAAAGGTGCCAAGGACCAATACGAATAACATCCAGTGCTATAGAGACGTGTGTGTGTGTGTGTGTGTGTGTGTGTGTGTGTGTGTGTGTGTGTATGTGTGTGTGTGTGTGTGTGTCTGTGTGTGTGTGTGTGTCTTCTGTGTGTGTGTGTGTGTGTGTGTGTGTGTGTGTGTGTGTGTGTGTGTGTGTGTGTGTGTGTGTGTGTGTGTGTGTGTGTGTGTGTGTGTGCGCGCATGTGTCCAACTGCGCAGGATGGAGGGATGAAGCACTGAAAAGCTATAGGGATATGGATCGCAATGTTTCACTTATGGAATGTGGTAATGGTAAACATCTCAGCTCCAGGCAACAGTTCCTATATGAGTTTGGGAAGAAAGCAAGACTGACTGTATTGAGTCTGTTTCGGGGAATCAAAACCTGTTGGACCTCTTACGTGAAAATATATGATTTTTTCCAACAAACCTTCCAACAGTGTCCTTAGGACAAGATCTAATGAGAGAAAGAACTGCTCTTTCTATGAGTAAACAGTTAGTGGAGAGGAAGTTATAACGTGATGAGTGTAAGGTGGGAAGACATTTGGATAGAAGAGGTTGGATTGTTTGAGAAAGAAGAGATTGTCTTACCACTTCTGTCCTCCTGCCTCATGCTGCTGCACTGTGTACCCAAACTGGGCCTCCCTGGAGCCCTCGATGATTTTGTGCTTCCTTGTGTCGAAATTAAAGCAGTGCTGAAGACCTAAAACACAAACGGTGCATTGGATAAGCATAGCATGTATTTATTACACAGAATTTGTGTAATAACACATTTACTACACATAGTCTCACTTTAGTCTCAACAGACTACCACCACTGGCAGAGTGACAAGAGCCAGCAAAAAACACACTGTGAGGAGGCCCAGGCATTGAAGTTACAGGCCCTCTCACTTACAGAGCCAAAGGTGGCCCCCCCAGATATACAGTAGTAGCATGTATTACACTTTCACTACAGTACTCTTATGAGACACTTCAGATTTGTGTATTTGTGACATGATTAGCCCTGACCGTCAGTAATCAGTGTGAAGAAATCCTGATTAACCTGATGTGGTAAAGATTAACCCAGGCACGGAAATTGATATGCAACCTAAACTTATTACAGATGATATAGGACAAATTCACCACTGACAGCTGGTCAAAGACCAGACCCTTCAGAGTGAAAGAGACTGCCTCTCCTTGCCTCTCTTCCCTCCTTTTTTTCCCTTTCTTCTGCTCCCTCTCTCTCTCTCTCAGCTCTGGAAAGGCATGCACCATACACTCAAACAGCAGCTCCCCCTGGTTTCAATTGAAATGTTTATCAGGAAAGGTCACATGAAAGGGAGTGGGGGAATGCTTTTCTGATGTTCCCAGAGCCCATTAAAAAAGGAATATTACAATAATGATGTCACATCTCTTTTCAAGTTTAATTTCCACCACAGGAAACGGTGAATAGCAGAAATATATGGAACAGATGAGAAGATCACCCTCTTGGCAAACATAAGAGGGTCAAGCCAATCTGACTCTCTGTCTGACTTCCTCTTAATCCCTCTCTCTCTCCCTGTATTTAGTCCTTCTGTTGTTCTGTCGATTGCACTTGACTCCAAGTCCTCTTTGGCTATTGACCTGAGTAACTGGGTGTTGTCCTAGCAACATTTAGGAGTAGGCTTAATTTAATGGGATTTTTAAAGAGTCATGTGACTCTGAACTGGGCAGTGTTGTCCTTTTGCTGTCTGTATCTGAATTTATAGAAAGGAACAAATTGTACCATCTCTCAGTGGAGTGACAGAAAATGAGCACTCTTGGCTCCTCAAAAAGGAGAGAGAGAGAGAGAGAGAGAGAGAGAGAGAGAGAGAGAGAAAGAAAGAAAGGAAAAACAGCTTTAAAAGTAATCATACTTAATCAGACATAGAGCTCCTTTTCCTCATCTGTCAGGAACAACACAATTATTATTATTATTCAAGAATCTTAAGTAAAATGCCCCTTTCACAGTCAGAACTCAGGGTGTTATCTAACTTGAATAGTGTATTATGTGACCTGGTACACACCTTTTGGCCACAATAGCCTCACAATGTTAATCCATGGTTTCTCAACACTGAATATTTGGAAAGTGATGGGAAGGTTTGCTATCATGATATTAAGGGTTGGCAGAAGAGGTGCTGTGGCCTACTGGTGAAGGAAATGAACTTGTGAACACTAGGTCCCAGACGTCTGCCCCCTGATATATACACTTCACAGGAGATTCCTCAAGCTGTATTCAGCTGTGCAAATGACAACTATGTCTAAAAATACAATGAGCCGTGACACTGTCTTGCATGTCTGTGCCAACAAAGGAAGTTCTGATTATTTTGGCTGCTGAGGGAAAGAAAACATTGAAAAAAGAAGATTTTTGTGTACACTCTGCCCTGAAGTTGTGTTTGGTGTATATGGTTGAGTGAAATCTGCTTCTGTTTGTGGAAGGCTGAGAAACAACTAGATTTTTCTGAGCTGTCTGAGGGACTTGGCACAGTGAAGACACCTCAGTAAGATCCAGACCAGACATTGGACCTGAGAAAGTCTGTAAAAGTCATGGCCTGACTCCCAAACCTTTCAATGTGCAGCAGTTTGTCTAATTATTTCAACAGTTAGACATTTGGATGATCTCTGGCTCTGAAAATGTTTATAGATTTTTCAGATTTTTCATAACCCATTTTTGTGTTTTCCATCGTTTTCGTTTTCATAATTACGTAATTATCTAGAGATGCTGCTTGGATATTAGATTTTGAAGCAGATCTGATTTGAGGACATTTGAAGGGTAGGCTGTTTACAGCAGTGTTCATATAATATGTTATGCTTAGAGTTTGGCCTTTGATTCATCATAGAGAGAGGAGAGAGAGAGAGAGAGAGAGAGAGAGAGAGAGAGAGAGAGAGAGAGAGAGAAAAGAAAGAAAGAAAGAAAGAAAGAAAGAAAGAAAGAAAGAAAGAGAGAGAAAGATAGCCCTGAGATAAGACATCTTCTTAATTCCTCTCAGTAATATCAGCAGACAGTGATCCAAGACTGCTGCCCACATAAATAAACCCAGCCTCAGTCACTTCCTTACACACTGAGGCCAGGACACAGAGAACTGGCACAGCATCACTCACTGGAGTCTAGCTATGACCACACTGACTTATAATAACCTTTGAAAAAAGGAAGACATATACAGTATATATATATACTGTATATGTATATATATAGCTGACCTGACTTTGGGTCAGTGTCCCAAAAGCTTTGTAGCATAAAGGTGCAATATGTAGCTTTTTCCCCGTGAAGAGTTAACTAAATAATCATACTGAATCATTACTTATGATGCATTAACCGACTGTGACATTGTGTGCACCTGCCTAGACCCTGCACTTCTGCCTGAATTCGATTTTCCAAAATGTTCGGAACGTTTGAGGGCATGTAACCTGCGACTTGCGTGTGCTGTGACTCATTGGCTACCTACTGTCTGGGAGCTGCAAGCATTTCTCAGTGCAGGAAGCAGACCTAAGCCAGGGAAGCCGTCATGTGCAAATACATTTGTAACATGTATTCTGATGATTTTTCCTAGTAAACGTCTTTGTTTGAAACTTTGGGTTTAGCGAATGTGAGTGTCTCCACTGGCTGGCTCATTTCCATGTTCATGTTTCTGTGAACACTTCCAAACTAAATAATGCACTTTCAACCACACAGGTCCTTTGCTAATTCGAAGGTCATGTAACTAAGACATTCACTGGATAAAAACGTGTAAATGATTGACAGATTAATTGTTTCAGTAGTTTGCATTAGCAAGGGGAGGGAGGAAGGAGGGGACACTGTTCTGAATTGTCATTGCAATTCCCATTACAGTCAAAAGAGGGCCTGTCAAACAGTATCCTGTCTTTAAGTGGCACTTAATTTATCCTGACAACCCAGCCACAAAGCGTGAGATAGTAACAATTGTGAAATCCATGTTTGCAGGTAAAATTCGGTTCTACTCTCTTTTCCTGAGTCGTAGTCAACACAGCTTTACAACCACTGAGCCAACCACTCTCCTGTCTTTCTCTGAAATCCATCTGCATTCTCAGAGTCAGTCCCCTCTCCCCCCGCTGTAAACGTAGTGCAACAGTTGTGCAACAGTCAAAAACTAACCAAACTGATGTACGTTATGTTGCTTATTTACGTAAATACAATGTTAAAAGTAATATTTATGTATGTGAACTTCCTAACCAAATGGATACTTAGGTTTGATCTGTTGTAGTTTTTCCCTCTGTATTTCACTTACGTGAGGAATGGTGTCATTGATATGATCAGATGTTCATCATGTTTAAATTTAGCATTTTATTTAACTGTACTCACTTTTGATGTGTCCTCACTTGGGATTCAAACTCATAACCTCTTGTAAGATAATGCAGTGCCTTACTTGCTGCGCCACCTGGTCAGTGCAGATTTTGAACACTCATGGCTACATATTGGGAAGGCCACACATCTGCACTTTGTAAATGTTGGCCTAGGCACTGTTATCTAGTGTTTCAGTTAATCTACACCCTAACCATTGATTTCAGTGTGTCAGTGTTTTCTGCATAGTTGTCTAATGTTGGTGCGGTATATTTTGTTCTATAACACATTTTTGACTTGTCTTAACTGATGATGACATTTTTGACTTGTCTTAATTGATATGTTTCATATTGCAAGTATTTTAGTAGTATATAATATTCTTCATGAAGCATTTCGAAAAGTGGATTCTTGCTAATTACCATCATTGAGCAGCAATGTGGCACAATTTACTCCTGGAGTGAAATATTCCTTTAAGTCACATTTCCCAGTCTTTATAGATGTGTTCTGACACAAGTTGTTTTATTGAGTTGCATTTAAAAGATTTAAGAGTGTCCACACATTTTTTTAATTAAATATATACTTTTAAGGGAAAAATCTCACTGCTTTTAGTTTTTTCCTTTGGTGTGACATGGTGTCATTTGGGGTGATGCTTATAAAATAAGGGGGAAAAAGAGTGCAAAAAATAATAATAAAAGTGGAGTATGTGGCAGGTACTGTCATCATACTGTAGCACAAGTACTGTAGCAAGTCAATTCATTGATTTTTCATTGAACAATGTGCCTTAAAATCACAGCAAATCTAACTGGAAAGGTAATGGGGAGTCACTCAAGTCTTACCATTAGAAGAGCAAATTCTGTATTATTTCACTTGATAATAAATGATAGCTAATTGGGATAGTCAAACAGGAGTAGTCAAGGATGAATATAAACAAGTTTGTTTGTCAAAATGTGATTATTTGAAATGTTATATATTCATCTGTTATGGTGTCACACCGCAGGACAAATTCAAGGCATTGATGCATTAAAAGGTTAATAAAATTGTAATGAAACCTCAAATCCAAGATTACAACATATTTGATTGAGAACTTAAAGGGAAAAACTAATTAATTCAGTCATAGAACTCATAGAAAGCACAGTTTGAAAAAATAACCACCGTTTTCACATATGTAGATTTTAATCTTCAATATGATGAATACATTTGTTTCTGTTTCTATTTTTTTGTCAATTACCCAGTTGCCAATAAATGCAAATGCTCACTGAAGATCAGCCATGCCTGAGTGTAGCCCCAGTTGAGCTGCATTACTGCTCACAATAACATCATTGAAGATGTGTGATTCATTATACTGACCCCAAATCAGGCCAAGGGCCAGCCCACCCCCCTCTACACTCAATGGAAACTGACTCAGAACAGATTATCATGGAGCACCATCCTGCTCCAATATTCCAGAGAAAGGTTTAAAGAGGAGGTTGACAGACAGATAAGTACCTCAGATGAGCAACAGCTTTCCTAAAGCATGAGCAGCAAGGCCAGGTCAGTGCATCAAGCTGTCAACTCATCTCACACACTCCATGCTCTGGCCTGAGAGGTAGAGCAGGCTAACACACACACTCCTCCTCACACACTCCTCCTCAATCTTTCTCCTTTATCTGTATACACACAGAATAATCTATCATTAGAACATAGAAACCATCATTCATTTTTCACCTAAGGTCACTATTAGTCCTCCCACCTTTTCAACTTTGCAAATGGATGCATACCTAGCCAGCAAGAGCTCACTGAAACACAAACACATGAACACTTCTTTGCCACATGCTCTCGTCTCTCTTTCTGACTCACTCAGATGTCATGTGGATTTATACTCTCTTGCAATCATTTACTCACAAATAACCCCGATGCAATTACACACAAACATGTCAACAACTCTTACTCTTTCACAAATGTTCACTCTCCAACACACACACACAGTACAATGTCTTCATCCTTCTATGATTCTCTCTTTGTCACTCTCACTCACTCACTCACTTACCTGGCAGTAGGCTGCAGGTCCACAGCAGTAGTGTGTAGTAGTATTCCATGTGTGTGTGTAAGAGTGTGTATGTTTTTGAGGGGCTGATCCTGTGCTCTCCTTTTAAAGCTCTCACTTTTATTGACTCCACTGCTTCTCCACAGCCTCCCTGTATCTGAGGGAAGTAGGAGGGACTGACTGAGCTCAGCTGCATAGTAAACACAGCCAGGAGGCAATGCTCCCTCACTCATCAGCCTGGACATCCTGACTCACTCATACAACACACACGCTCTCAGACATACTCACTCATACAACACACACGCTCTCAGACATACTCACTCATACAACACACACGCTCTCAGACATACTCACTCATACAACACACACGCTCTCAGATATTCACACTCTCATTGATAGATATTATAAGTCTAAACAATTACAGACGGTAACAGTGGGACACATGCCACTCACACTGAGACACACACACCACATGTTTGCAATGTGCACATCAACGGTGTTTCCTGTCTCTGGGATTTGAGGAGGCAGATATTGAGAACAAAACATCACTAGGGGGGTTTGGGATGTTTATCCTCTCCTGCACGTTGCCCATTGACTCCACATGAGATTCAACCTGTGCATAAACTCGTTAAGACTCCTAGTTCGGAAAGCCTGGGGAAATCCTTTACAGAAAGTAGCTACAAAGGGGTGGAGACCCATTTGAAATGAGTGACGCCTCGAAATGAGTGACAACAAGCAACCATTCTACGGGAATGTGTGGGGAGGGTTCTTGGAATGTAACATCCAATGAAACTGTGAGCACATTCTCCCAACACTCCGTCCAGTTCAATCCAAGACAGATCGGCTAATCTAAAATACTCCAGACCAAAGGTGTCATACCGTCATTTGCTGCTAGTGACTCCTTAAAATCAAACCGTGTCATCTCAGCTGTCACCACATTACACAGATTGAGTATCCCATTCTCTCCAAACATTCTGAAAGCTGATAAATCTCTCCTGAATGCCAACATTTCCTCCTCACATTGAACTGTTATTGACAGCTGGACATGACTACTTTCATCACAGAATTTAAAGTAGGAGGGTCTATCCATTCTTGACAGAGTAGTTGTTCAATCACAGGAAAGTAAAGGCACTGCCTCATATACCGTCACATTTAATATGAATTTGGGAATTACCGCTTCATAATCAAGCGTGGCTGTACATCTCCCATCTGAGGGAAGAGCTCTCAAGGAGGCAGAAACAATACTGTCTCCGTCCACTACGCTACTGGCTAGCTGTTGTAAACTTTGAATCAACATTTTGAGGAGGCACTGCCTCCCATGCCTCCTTACACCACACACCCCTGCTGCACATTCACACCATCCTGTAAAAATAGCTGTCAGTAGGTGCCAAATGAAGACAGAGGTCTGTAGTCTTAAAAGGAATTCGATGGAGTTGTAGCAACTTTTCTTTTACTACCTTTAATGCCTTCATAGGATTGGTCCTAGTGGTGTGAATTCTTCCCTCTCTTTCCGTGACCTCACATACTGGGCTGAATGAGATGATGGGAAATCCAGTCCAGATGTGGAGGGAAGAAGCACTCTACTGTCCAAGTTCAGGTATTTACGATACAACACGATCCAGGAAAGAAGTACTGAACCTAGCGGTGCTATATCTACCAAAGGGACAACAGCATTGATAAATGCAGGATTTGGTTACTGTTACCTAAAATAAATTAACTGTTCATCAAACCTTTTTTTTTCTTTCCCTTATACACATAATGCAGAATGAAAATCTGAAGAGCTATAGCATAATATTCACATTATTTAGAATAGCTTTCTCCAAAAGACAACCTGTGGACACTTACTGACTCCCTTTAGAAGCAGTAAAGAAAACCAATTAGAATTACATAGGCTGACTATTGTCAAAATCAAGGATGGTTTGTAGCTGTAAACAACCATCTGATATCAGATATGTCTGGTCATACATAACTAGTCCAGTTTACCTAAATATGTGCTGACTTCACTCATCATAAAGAAACCTATTACCGTGAATGCAGTGTGTCTCTCTGACGTTAAACTCCTCGGAAAACAAAGGATCCCTAATTCTCCTGGAGGCAAGGAGGTGGTTTGGTGACTGCTTACCACAATACACACAGTGGTTTCAGCCAATATTTCAGGGCCTTAACTCAGAGCCTGGAGCTGGTTCAAGACAAGAAAACATTAATGGCCCACTAAAGTGACTTGCATTTCCATATCAAATCATTTCTTCATATACATAAACTCTTAAATCTCACCCATTGAAAACTGAGCGTTTGAGGGAGGGCTAGATTTATTAAATACTGGAAAGGTACTGGAAAACAACAGAAAACTACTTTTTCATATTTGGGTGATGCTAATTTGATCTAGTGAAGCCAAAATTCAAACCAAAACACTGGTTTTCATTTAGTGGGTCTTTAAGAGACAAACAGTAAATCAAAGAAAGGCTGATTATTAACCTAGGGCTTTGTTCCTCTGTGTGATGGCAGAGGGCCATGGTGATGTAGGAGGGGAGACTATCTCAGCCTTGTAGAGCATATAATGTAGACTGAGATGTTCTTCTCGCAGATACAGTCCAGCTCATTCAGACATCTGGTTGTCACTGGATAGGTCGAGGGAATTTATTAGTTCGGGGAACATAGTCTCTTTTTATAGTCACAGCAATGACTTTCAGGTTGTTTATGTGATCCTCCATATTTATACGGTGGATCACATTATCTTATTATGACAAAAAATATATTAATACAAGAAAACTGAAGAATACTGTACACCAAAAGCCAGGAGTTCTGGTCTAATGGACAAACATTATTACACCGATTTTATTCATATTCAAGATGAGTGACAGCCAGAGAGCTACTGTATTGTGCTAACCTCAATGTTGAGGGAGAGCCAACAGAAATTGTTTAACAGATACCAGGGCTAGCTCATCCCTGAGTCATGATGATTTCATTTGAGTGCGATCTACAACCTGACAACATATTCTGGCTTTAAATCATCATACCAAAAATGGTCAGTTTAACAACCCGTCTGATTTAAAAAATAAATGGAAAACAGTGGAAATTGTGTCATTCTCTTGGAAATACCACAAAGCATTGAACTGAAACATTTGGGCTATAATGGACAATCACATAGCCTTTAACTCATCAGCACAGGCACACTCATCCAAATAAGCTCATCTTGAATTGATCTGAAAATCCTGTGCCTCAAAAGTCACCTTTGTTTCATAACAACGTCATCTACATTTCTCTCAGCAAGATTCATCATCTACTGTGTCAGTCTGTCCATTTGTCCAGCTGTGTTTCCTAAGTAACTGCCTGAAGTCTGCGGCCCATTGACCTAACTAAACGCTGGGTATCTTCTCTTGTGATGCTCTGTTTGCCTAAAAACTTATGATGAGAAAATGAAATACATGTTCAACAGGATTTAAATCTGGAGATTGATTTGGCCAGTCAACAACTTTCCACTTTTTTGGCCCTGAAAAACTCTCTAGTTGCTATGGCAGTATGTTTTGGGTCATTGTCCTGCTGTATGATGAATTACCATCCAATGAGTTTGGAGGCATTTGCTTGTACTTGGTTATTGTACACTTCAGAATTCATCCTGCTGCTGCCATCAGCAGTTACACCATCAATGATGACAAGTGAGCTAGTTCCAGTGGAAGCCATACATGCCCAAGCCATAACACCCCCTCCACCATATTTCACAGATGAGGTGGTATGCTGTGGATATTGGGCAGTTCCTTTTTTTCTCTTGCCATCACTCTGGTACATGTTAATCTATGTCTCATCTGTCCACAATACCTTTTTTCCAGAACTCTACAGGCTCTTTTAGGTACTTTTTAGCAAACCGTAACCTGGCTATCCTGTTTTTGATCTACTGGTGAAGTCTTCTGTGAATGGTAGTCTCTGACACATTCATGCCTACCTCCCAGAGAGTGTTCCTGATCTGTGGGACAGTTGTTTTTGGGGTTTTCTTAATCATGGTGAGCATTCTTCGGTCATTCACTGTAGAAGTCTTCCTTGGCCTACCAAGCGATTTCTGAGCTCACCAGTGCTTTCTTTCCTTTGATGTTCCAAACTGTTGATTTTGGCTATGTTTCTGGTTGATTCTTTCTGATATTTCAGCCTCATAATGGCTTCCCTGACTTTCATTGACGTATCTTTGGTCCTCATGTTGACAGACACCAATAGCAGACTCCAAAGGCAAACACAAAGTCTAGAATCAATACTAGACATTGAGAGCTCTCCTATGACTGCACAAATGATGTGACAGAACCAGAAACACCTGTCAAGCCATTGTCCCATCACCTTTGGGTACCCTGAAATAGGAGGACTATGCATAAAAAGTGTTTGTAATTTCTGAATGGTGAAACCAAAATGTACACAAATACCATCGAATAAAAGATGAGAATCTCCACTTTAACCTCATACTAATTGTATGATTTCAAATCAAATGTATGTGGCTGAAAATGTATGTGGCTATTTGCCACATTGTTCACATTATTGTGTTTGATATACATACTTATTTATTTTTGTAATTCATATTCAAACCATTTTATACATATTGTAAGAACATTTGTATGAAGAAAAGTATTATTGTCCATTACTTTTCATTAATAGTACTATGTCTATGAAATACTTTTATTACAGTATGTCAATTGAATTTAAGTCAGTCTACCTATATGTCTACTGAGGAGAGGTGTGCAGCAGCCATTCATTTCATTGCATTCTTATGCATTTATTTAATTGATTTAATCTGATCCAGAAATAACATACCTGAAACCAGCAGCAGTGGGTCCAGTGTCAATCATCCATGCACCAGAATACAACACACAACCGTAGCCAGGGAGCACGTAGTAGCCAGCACACACACTTACCGAGCCAAACTGGCTACACACATACACATACACAAACACACACACACACACACACACACACACACACACACACACACACACACACACACACACACACATGTGTTTTGTCTTCCTTTGCAGACACCTGGCTCAGGAGCCAGAGAGAATGAGATAAAGCAATCCATACAGATGAGGCTGGATCTTGAGCTGTTGCCACCTAATGAGAAAAACATATTTTATATCACAAATCACATATGCATAGAATACAAATCACAGAAAAACAATCCCATTAAAAGTAAAATAGGGTCCCTTACACAAACCCATTGGATTTCACATCACACTTACACTGATGCATATGCATATGCACGTCACTGTATTCAGATATACTGTAAATATACAGTTGTAACCAAAAAACAGAGGAAAAACAGACATCACAAAGTCTGTGAAAACATAACAGTCAAGGGAAATTACAAAAACAAAAAACAAAGCATTGGGCAGTAACATCTTACTAATTGGGCTGAGGTCATATTAACCACGACATGACAAATATTCCAAGTATTAGCTAAAAATACTTTTAATGAATGTCACAGAGGTCCAATTTAGGCATTATTCATTTTCTCACTGAAAAACAGTAGAGTAACCTGAACCAAAGGCTCTGAAATATGAGATGTTTTGTCATGCTAGCTAGCTTGTGTCCTGCCCTGCCAAACAGCTGGCGTACCGACATGGGTGCGTTTAGCCAAGAAAGTCGATCCAGGCGCTGACACTGAAGGGCTGGATTGCTCCTGATGGTCCATGATTTAAGAGTTGGGGAAGGGTTGGGGCCAGGCATGGGCCTATAGGGATTGGATATATTTGTAGGTGAACCCTTACCAGCCACGATGGTGCCATTTCAAGTTCTTACTAACCCCAAATGAAGAGGTACCGAAGTTGATCAAAATACACAATACAGGTCTTACGATTGGCTGGAGCATAATCTGCATGATTTGAAAATAGGTTTCATAGGTACAGGTGGTCTGAGTATTGGTGGTGTGGCTGGATTTGATCACACAATCACATCAACTATTTTGCTGAATATCAAGAGAACTAGAGTGCAGAACCAGGTTGCACCTCTTATGACTGAAGGTGGGTGGAGATGAAGCACACCTGCACACTTGGTGGGTTTCTTCCTGGTCTTTCCAGCCCACTACAGTATACAATAGCAAAAGCTAATTTTCTCACAGGACACCACACAATATCACATTTACAACACTGTGTCCAAAATGGAAGGGACTCAATTACAATACCTGGTTGGATTTATTCTATTTCAATGGGAAATACAAACTTAGATTCTGAGCCGGTATTGTGATGAGTCTTTTTTCATACCCTCTATTCAGGAGGTGAATGGAAACAATGTATGTGTAATGATATGTATAACACTGAGATAAAATATGAGTCCAGACACTTGATAAATCATCCACTGAGGACTTGGACTCGGTCTGTGTGAGTAACCTCAATCCAAAATCTTTCCATCACAGCTGTTTCTGATAAGAGCCTCCTCAAGGAGAATTGTGATTACCTCTGGCCCCAGACTTTATGTGAATGAGCCATAGGCCTGCATTCCACATTCTGGTCTGAGCTTGGCTGGGCGAGGCTCAGGTGGAACATCTCTAATAGTGGGGGGAACTCTCGGCTTGGCTTTGCAGTCCTTGTTCAACTATATGACGAAGATGACTATCATAGTGTTTCTGTCTGGGAAGGGTCCTTAATTATGTTATGATCACCTTCTCAATAGGAAGGATCTGTTGGATTACATAATGTTTATCATGTTATGTGCTTATGGTTGTGTAGCCAAAACCTGCCAGCTCTGGTGTAGCAAAACCTGTCAGCTCTGATGTAACAACAAGCCTGTTTGGACCACACCTATTGTAGCTCTAATGGTTCAGAGGAGCTCCAGGGCTTCTCAGAATTAGGCCTCTGCCTGCCACCAAAGACGCAAGCATCAGAGCCTGAAGAGGGATTCTGAATGAGGTAAGGAAAGAGATATCAGGCCCAAGACGGAATAGATTTGGATAGATGTTGGCTCAACTGATGTTAGGCTAAATAAACAGTGGAAAATGGCATATGCTGGAAATAGTTCCATCTGAGAAAACAAATTGAATACCTGGAGGGTTTTTTAAATAAGAAACACAATAATACAGAGGTATTCTGTGTTTGAATTTGAATGAATATCTGTAGGACAATGTCTGGTTATAATTATATATGGTTTGACGATTAACATGTCAGTATCTGGTGCCTAGAACAGAAAGAAGCTCTTGAATAATTATTCCTAATATAATATTTTTGTGGTAATGCCAGAAGGTATGCAAAATCCAGGACTATTTCAATTTCTTCTTTGCTTTCACATGAACAAAAGATGATCCATAACTGCTACCACATCTGCTTTGGTGCTGGACTTTATCAAAGAGTCTGGGTCTATTTCCAGGTTAGCACAGTTAAAGTGACAGAGGGAGAGAGTAGAAGGGGGGAGAAAGAAAGTAAAAGAGCCAGAACGATACTGGTGCCTCCATGTGGGTTACAGTATGGTTGCAGCACAAACCTTTCATTGGTAGTTTGTTACTTAAACACTTACTTAAACAAATGTATTTGTTGTAAGTCGCTTTGGATAAAGGCATCTGCTAAATGCCATAAATGTAAATGTAAATGTTACAACCACTCAGTATTTCAAACTTTCTGACATTATATAATCCTACAGCTAGATGTGAAACTGTGTGACAGGCTGACAGCATTCTGATATACAATGCCCTGCGTAAATAATGAGACAGTGAAGCATTTTTTCTTCTTTTGGCTCTATACTCTATATTGGATTTGAAATCAAACAATATATTGGCAGCTTTTATTTAAGGATATTTTTGTACATAGTTTCTCCATCCACATATTGTACAAGCACCACATCATTTGGAAATACTGGGATGATTTTGTTCAATACATGTTGCAGCATGCAACTTGTTATTCAGAGGACATTAAAGATAATATTTCACATCACCTTTGCGTTGATAATTTTTGTGTGGTCTGCATTTAATTCCAGTAACTGAAACAAAATAATTGGCTGAAAACAAGATTCTGAGTGTACATTACTGGTATGTCATTATGGACACCCCCTTTTTAAAAAATACCTAGATCCGCCCCTGCCAGGTATACCACGTGACACACAACCATTTTCACCCTTCTGGAGGGGGTCTTTAAGGATCTCTGTCAACTCATTTTAGCACTTGATAGATTTCATCAAGAGCTTTCTGTTGATGTATGATACTCATTTTGGCCCATATTTTTACTTATGCCCATGTGCACCAAACCCATGTTTATCTGAGTAATACATCATAGGGGATTTTATACTTCATCAGACACAATATCAGTCAAAGAAGGCAGATTGAGGTTGTTCGTGGGACTTCATAGAAAAGGGGTCTTTGCTGTAATTTTTAAAACAACCACAGGGTAGCAGTATAGGATCAATTAATGCCAGTGCAACACACAAGTTCTCAATAACATTTAAGCTACAACTCTAAGTATGCAGACATACTCAGACATACTTACATTGACCATCAAATACTCAATAATGCATGCAAAGTGGAACACTTTAAGATTACATAATGGTATTCATGTTCATGTCCAGTAAGATAATACCTACACTAATAAAACAATTAAATTGCAAAGGGATACAATGTAGCAAATTAAATTGCAAAGGGATACAATGTAATGTTGGAAGAAGAATTAAAGTGAGGATGAGAACACACGTAAATTGAGGGACAGAACGAACTGTGTTTGCGTTTGTCTGCTGCCTTAGTCATCCATCTAGATTCAGGAACACGAGCACTGGGGTGAATTAGTGCTCCTTATGCCAATAAAAACCTGAACATGGGCCCACCACGGGGCCCCAACTTCACTCACAAACACAAACAAACACTTCACAACAAACACATCCCTCCAACTTCTAACTTCTCTTCTCAGTTCTTTCTGATTCCATGTCTCTTATCCTTCTTCTCTACTCTCCAATTCCCTCTCTCATCTTCTGTTATATTGTTTTTCTTACCTATTCTCTGTATCTCTGATATTGCCTCTCCATGTGCCTGTGAATCAGTGAGCTCTAGAGAGGCCGTTAGAGAGAGGAGATTAGGATGGAGGGATGAGCGAGGGGAGGAGGAGCTCTTCCTGTTGTAGCAACCACGTGTGCTTCTGCCTTACTGCAGCCCTCCAGACCAGCAGCAGCATCAACAGCGGCAGCGATTGGTTCCCTCAACACAGTGTGAGAGAGAGCAACTTCACTTGCTCCCTCTCTCTCCTCATCTCTCTCTGTCTCATTGTGTGGCTTAAGAATCCGTCAGAGTTAAAGGAGTCCCTGTGCTGTAGGAGCACGGTGGTGGAACACACCCACACGCCGCCACTGCATGACTCTCACAAAGGTAAGCAGTCCAAAGGGAGAGATGCTGGGTGGGTCTGGATGCTATTTTGGGAAGTGGGGAAGTTCAAGATGGGAGGTTCGGCACTGGGGCTGCCTTAACAGACCAAGATACTGTTTTGACACAGTAGGAGTTACAGAAGGAGCTGCTATTGGGGTAATGCTTTAGTGAGTGATGGGTTAGGCAGACTGATATGAAACAGGATGCTGTCTTAGAGTTGTTGTGAAAGGAAGTGCTGTTGGTGTGTGAAGACGTCTTTGTGGTTCAGCACTGACAGGTGGGGGAACAGCAGGATAAAGTTTCAGGGATGCCATCAATGCCAGGTTCAAGCATGGTTGCAAGAGGCTGTGGCTTTTAAGTGAAGTTTTACTTCCTAAATGTTCCAGACATAAGTAGCCACAGCTGTCCTCATTTTGCTCATTTGTAACTGTTTTTGTGTATCATAGTTGGTATGAACCAGCGATTGAAGAAGTTGATAAAACTGCAAGAGAGTTTCTATTCAAACTCTTCTCTAGATTAACTCATCATGTTTTAATCTCGTTTAAATTAGTTCATCTAGATTTTTGGGAGTAATTGTAGAGCTGAGGGGAGTGTGAATGTGTTTTGTTTGTCCATATCATGCATACTGCCAGTATGAGTCTGTAGCCAGCATCCAACAATAGGCTGAATCTTCTTGATGAACTAACGAGAGGACAGAGGATTATCACTTTGCAAATTAGCATCATGTTCATCTGCTGTGTACGATGACAGATAACACTACAATCCCATTCCATCACATAGAGACACTCATACACACACGTGCGTATGGAGGGCAAAACTGCATTTCGTTGTCTCTGTACTTGTACTCTGCACAATGACAATAAAGTTGAATCTAATCTAATCTAATCTAATCTAAAACAGTGACGAGTAAGCACACACACACACATTACAGACACGTAAACGCTATGTTCATGAAAACTAATATAATAAGACACAGTGCGATGCTTCAGAAGTATCATTTAAGTTCTGAGATCTACTGATAAAGCAGGCCAAGTAAAGAACCCGAATATTTCACTATTGTTCAGCATTACACTACAAACCTGAGAGCAGCAGCAGCAGCAGCCCACCAAACCAGTGTGGAGTGGGGCGGGGTGCAAACATGATGAGTGAGACAGAAATAGACATAGAGAGAGGAAAAAGGAGAGAAAGAAAGAGAAAAAGGAAATGTGAGATGGGATGGGGAGCCGGTGAGGTGGGAGCAGGTGCTTAGCTGTATAGCCACAGCTGCCTGTCCTGTGTAATGCTAACCAGTGCCCTCCTCACCCATATCAGTCAGACACAGAGAGATCTGTCTCAGTGAAATGCGAGGCCAACCTCTGGAGAGAGACATGCTGACTCCCATGATAAAGATACAGAAGAACAGACAGTCCTCAACATAGCGTGACCTTGCTGTGGAGGACCTTGGGACTGGATGTCAGGATTGTGGTATCACAGCAAAGAGACACATGGTGATACAGATAAAAAGAGAGTTCACACTCATGATCTGTTTGAGAGGATAGGGCTAAATTACTGACCAAAAATGATTATCATGTTTTGATGGACTAAAACCCTAATACTGAATCGTATCAGAGCTTTTTGAGATATTCATCCCTCGATTGAGATTCTGGGGGCAAAGGAAGTAAAAAGTAAGGACGGAAGTTGTCAGCAAGTCTCCACCCCTCTAAACTTTTCACAGTAGCGTTACAACCTGATTTGCACACATTGCACAAAATTAGTTAGCTGAAGAAGTTTTCAATTAAGTTTTCCATTTAATTATCTATTTGAGAAAAATATCCGGTTGAAATCCTCTCTATTATTCGATAGAATCTGTGGTGCTCGTAGAATTCACTAAGCAATGGGTGCACCATCAGACACCATTTAAATAGAGGGTCTGACTTAGTAAGACTAGTATAATACAGGTGTGTCCAAAACAAGCATACCATACAACCCGGAGAACGGCAAGCGAAGGATCGAACCAAGATTGAACCCTTACCTTCTTGGCTCAGTCTATAGCCACTAGGCTATCACAAGAGACTGGGATGGAAGTTGTTTGGCCATTGTGTGTCGAACTCCCTCAGTGGTGAGCAGGAGGGTGAGAGGTATGGAGCAGCTGGGGGAAGAGGAGGAAACACATGTGGTTATTCTATTGTCCCCATGAATAATATCAACAAAAATGGCCAGACATCAATCAGGAAAAACTAAAAACCTACATGACTTGTCCTGGGGAACAAACCTCAGCCAACAGTCAGGGGTTACTGACTGTAGAGTTAACCTCAGGTCATGGCTACACTACTGACAGATATGTTGCCTCTTATACTATACATTTGACTGCTCATATACAGAATGTGAGTGTGGGCATTTCAAATTGTTAGCCTAATTCCCACTCACTGCCATTTACAATCTTTAAAAAAGTTATAGTTAGTACCTAATTTGTCCCTCTATCGGCTCACTTTGGAGAACTCTTTTTGGTTCCTTGTTGAACCCGTTCAACAGAGGGTTCTAATTGGGACCCAAAAGGGTTCTTCAAAGGTTGCCCCTACAGGGACAAGTGAAGACCATGTCTTCATTTGGGTAGAAGTCCATCTACCAGCACAGAGCACATCAAAACAGCCCAGTCAAACCAGTGACCAAAAAAACAGCAAGTCTTTTATTCTGGATCACTGCATGTGCCATCTCACTTCACCCAGACGCACGCTGTCAAAGGGTTGACAGGTAGAGGAAGAGAGGGAAGTGACCCATTAAAGCTACATTAGAAGAACCACAAGGGGGGAGAGGGAGGATGGAGTTTGGGCAGAGAGAGCACTCCTCAGAGGCTATGAGAGGGAAGAGATCTTCTTCAGCCCTCTGTAAAAATGTTCTCTACATAATGGTATTATGGTATCCAGTAGGCCTCTAGGGTGTGCTGTTCAAAGGAAATATCCAAAAAATTATATGGCTAATAATGTTAAAGAGTTGATACCTTTGGTATGCAGGCATTGTGTTGAAAATATGACTGTATACCGTTGTTTCTTTATGATCCATGATGGCCTTGATTACCACCACATTAAAACTGGTATGTCTGTTTTAGGCAATGTTCAAACAAGCCGGTCTTTCACCATATGTGCCTCACAGTTTTTTCCAATGAAACACAGTGTTATTTTATAAATGTACACATTATTTATTGTTCCAGTTCATGGCACTGACACACACACACACACACACACTGCATGTCTGGCAGCACACTTAGATTGTGTGTGAGGTCCATCCATGCTCTAGGAGGGTATGTGTGTGGACAATGTAAACTAGTGTGTTCAGTCACTGGTCATCAGTCATGGTCCTACAAACCCAAAACATTTCTCTCTCTGCAAAATCATCCTTTTTCCCCATCAACTTCAAACAGTCGGCCTCTATGCCGTGATATGTTTGTGTGCATAGATAAGGCTGGACAATCTCATAAAGATCAGAATAATCTCTCAGCTATAAATATATAAGCTCCTTATGAGTGCTGCTACTGTAGTAGGTCCCGGCATTAGGCAGGTTGCTGACGTGAATTGGTTTTCTGCACCTTTCAGCACTTCAACACAGGGGATGGCAATGTAACACAACGAGGAGACATTATTGCTTTGCAAGTTGTGTTTCTGACAGCTGTGCTCTGCAGAAACTTCATGGTGCTTCAGCATCACTGTTAACTGTTTCATACCAGTACCAAATAGTAGACTACCTGTAGTTTACAAATGTTGTCGTTAGACAACCTATCGATGGAATTGGAATCAGACTCCTGTTTAGATCGGCTGTACAGTATAACGTAACTGCCCTTGAGGATGTGTCAATGTTTACATGCATCAGACCTATTTTACACTAATCTGCAGAATTCACTTGGCTAAACAAACACTACGAGAAATTAAAGACAAATCCTGCTGTTGAAGGGACTCTCTCTAATTGTCTGAATGTGATTTCCTCTTAGGAAATCCTCACTACAGTATCTATGGCAACACCCATTAGTGTCGCCTGTGTCAACATCATCGTCAAACAATGAAAATAAGATTTCACTGAGAACAATAGACAACCAGTAAAACACATGGTGCCATTCAAGTGTGAATAAGCTTTGACTCGGTCTAGGCCTAATTGCTACCCAGGGACATGTGCTCTAAGTAGGCATATAACACAATATAGAGACTTAAGGTTGCAAGTTAAGCCAATAAATAAAGAATTTGAACATAGAGATATAGAGAATAAGGTAGTCTAAAAGTTAAGGTTTAAAAAACATCAACATTATTGAAAAGTGGCCTGAGCACAATATTTCCCAGTGTGGTTTTCAAATTTGTGTCCCCTGAGTAAATCGAACTAACCTCTATCATTTGATAAATAAGACATCCATTTGTATTTTGTATGAAGACAAATAATGTCTGTGTATTGCACCTGTAGCCTATACTGCAGGTTGGGGCATATTTTAGGTGATTAGAACACACTTCATTGTTGTGTTAGCACACCCAGCAATCAAGTTGTTGGGGTCACAGGACATTATTGATGTCAATTTGGGGTCGTGAGACAGAAACGTTTGGGAACCCCTCCTTAGCAGGTGTTTCCTGTATAGAGGGCTACCTTGTGTCAAAGCATTGTTCCCACTTATGGCAGCTACCAGAGGTCTTCGAACTAAAGGATCAGAGCAGGTCTTAACACTTTGAGGCAGGTGGAGAAAGGAAGGGTTGTCAGTGGACGTAGGTGGTGCATGCCTTTAATGGGAGCTATTTCTGGAGTGGACAGAGAGAGAAAAAAATCTTTATCATCAGGAAGGGGAAATTATGTTTGTTTAGGATTGAAAGAACGACAGGAAATGTATGCACTCCTAGCAGGTAGCCTAGTCCATGAGGCTGCTGTCTATAGTTGATTGTATAGGCTAGAATGTATACAAAAACATCTCAATGAAAGTCCAGCTTCAAATCCAGCTGTCATGTCACTTTTTCATGCATTTTTTCACATTCTATTTTTATGGTGTTATATACAATAAAAATACCAATCTTCCTCACAGTAGGAAAAACTGACGCCCTCACTCCCTACATTTTATCCTTGGAATCCCCTTAGTGGAAAAAACAGCTAGTGGACTGGATATGAAAAATAGGTCAACGTCCTGATGCCATGACTATTTGAAATGCATCAACATCATGTGGGCGTCAATGCAGTGCACTGACAGCTGTTCTTCTCCCTGTCCCATTTCTCAGCTTAGAACATGATAGCACATGAAGCATGTTGTCTTTAAGAGCCAAAACCCCCAATCCTTGGTCAGTAAGCTTGGCAGGTCAGTAGGAGAAACGCAGATAAACAAACATATAGGCTTCTACCCATATGAACTTGGGCCCAACACAGAATAATGGCTTACCAGCCTGCCAAGCCGACCAGTGGCTGTGAGTTTTCCAGCCCAATCTAAAAATAATCTGAAAGTAGAAATGAAATGAGATAAGCCCTTGATGACTAGGTGTGTCTGTGGCCTGACTGCTGGAGCAGGATAAGGGGTCAGGGTGGAGAGCATGGCCAGTGTCGTCAGCCATTGTCTCCTCTGTCTGCTCTTCCCTCCGCTTCATCAGCCCCCAGCTCACCCACCTTGCTGTCCTCATGTATCATATCCTCAGGTTTGAATAGCAAACCATGAAAACAAACTCAGTTGCAATGGGGGCTAATTGGTGGTGATAGGGCAAGCGCTGCCTCCCAGTGTGGTGCTGCCAGCCTTGAATAAGCTGCAACCCCTCTCTTTTCACTAGACGGCCCCCTCTCTCTGCAGGCATTCATGCTTCTGCTCTGTCTGCTCATTACATCACAGCTGTAATGGCATCAACTAGCATGCCATGTCACGGCACAAAGACCAGTGGCACTCTCAGGTCACCTCCCATTCAATCACAGCAACACTGACAGCCTGGGAGGACAGCCAAAGACTATTACCAGCCCTTTCAAAACGCATCATCGCTAATACTGCTCAATTTAGAAAAACACCGATTATTTGAGACTCATCAGATTGCAGTCAAGAGTGTGTGTCTCTTGTTTAGGTTCAGATGGGGCTGTAGGGGTCAAGTGCTCACTGTTTCACTGATATTCTGCGCTTACTCTGTTTTGTCCCCAGATGTCATGGTGCCCGACATACAGAAGCTCAAAGTTTCGGAATGTGTACGGCAAAGCAGGCAACCGAGAGCAATGCTTTGATGGCATCACCATTACCAGGAACGTCCATGACAACCACTTCTGTGCCGTCAATGCCAAGTTCCTGGCCATTGTCACTGAGACTGCAGGCGGCGGGTCCTTTCTTGTCATCCCTGTCAACAAGGTAGCCACAAGCTTCACTCTGCAGGGTATATGAGAAAATAAACCACTGGCAAGTTAGAGGTAGCCTATTGTAACATGGTCCTCTTCGGTCAATTATAGAAGAAATTGGGTCTAAATGGACCTGGGCATTATCTGACCCAACTCCTATATCTGAAGGAAAGTTTACAAAAGACTAACCCTAACCCTAACATTAACCCAAATTGTGGAAATACATTTTAGATTTGATAAAATTGTGGAATAACAAGGCTATATTAGACTACAGCTAAAAAGTTATAATTGACAATTTGCTCTCATCTAAGCTATCATCACAGGCAGCCAAATTAATATAATTCTAGCCTACATAGAATTATCAGCAACCTAAATGCCTGGAAGATGAGCCACTTTCATTCACATCAATGTCCTACTGGCAGGAGCCTGCTAGCTACCTTTCTAGATAGCTAGCTAAAGTTGGCTATTAACTTAGCTTACCTTTTCACTACCTGTCCTGGGCATTTGCAGTGGCCAGACCAACCTCAAAACAGCGTTGCCTGTGACGTTCAAAAATAACCCTTACTTACTATTATACATTCTTTTTTACACAGGAAATTCTGGAAAAGAATCACCAATTTGTTGGTGATTTATGATAATTTATTGATGATTTATATTGATGCTGATGGACACACATTACAGTATGTTCTAGGTCTGGGTGACAGTGTTGATGTATTAGCTCCTGTCAATTGTATAGGCCTACGGATTATAGAATAAGTTTACCATCCTTTTTGTATCATTTTAGGTTGAACACCTCTGAACAGCATTGTAAGAGATCTGTGTGACTGGTACAGTTAGAGTTAGCTAGCCTCTCGCCATGTGACCCTGTATCACAATTCTCTCTTTCATTCCTAGCTCTGGCATCAGACACAAACAGACTACAACTGATGTCACTGATACAATGGGCCCTTTTTAAGCAGTGATAGCACTGTGGCCTATAATGCCGGCATTGAATTCATGCTTTTTGGTTAGCACTATGGATTTTCTCCTCCCATCCACCATGTTGGAAATCATAATATGGCCTGTATCAAAAGTAGCTAACTTTCCCTGTACTGATAGGCATAGGCATCCAGCAGCACTTGCTGTGATTGAGTCAGCCATGGAGCCAGCGGTGAGATCCAATATCTCAAAGGTGTTGAGGAGGGCAGGATTACGTGTAAGGCGTCAGAGGCTGTGTCCAATCTATGACACAGTACAGTAGCACCACTCAGTGGGCAAAGGGGAACATGCAAACCAGTAGTCAATAATGGCCACACACTTAAAATGTGTCATCTCGATCATTCAATTGAATAAATATGAACATTTTGGGGCAGTTTATGATTGTGTTATGATCTGCAAGAACTCTCCAAAAAGACTCTACCTAACACCAAAAAGGGTTATTTGGCTCGTCCCTGTGTAGGGGAATACTTTGAAGAACCCTCTCTGTGGAAAGGGTTCTACATGGAACCAAAAAGGCTTCTTCAAAGGACAAGCTGAATAATATGTTTTTTCTAACAGTGTATGTTTTAGATCAAATGTGATGCTCATACTTTGGGCTGTTCACAATGTTTTTTTTTTGTGCCATCTCTGTATTTCTTGTCTAGGCAGGGCGAATTGACCCTCACCATCCCAAAATATGTGGTCACCAGGGTAGTGTACTGGACATCAAATGGAATCCCTTTATCGACAACATCATAGCCTCCTGCTCAGAGGACTGCTCTGTGAGTAACATACTGTAGACTCAAACATGTGAGAGAGAGAGAGAGAGTGTGTATTGTGCGTGCGTGCGTGCGCGCGTGCGTGCGCGCGTGCGTGCATGTTAATGCAAAAATCATCTGTGTGTGTGGGTCAGGTGCGGATATGGGAGATTCCAGAGGGAGGGCTGCGGCGGAACATGTCAGAAGCGGTGTTGGAGCTGTATGGACACAGCCGCCGTGTTGGCCTTATCGAGTGGCACCCCACCTGCAGTGGCATCCTCTTCAGCGCTGGCTACGACTTCAAGGTACCAGTGTTTTTCTCTTGAACTCCGTCCCTCTCTCTCTCTCTCTCTCTCTCTCTCTCTCTCTCTCTCTCTCTCTCTCTCTCACTTTCACCCCCCCCCCTCTCCTCCATCACCCCACCACTCATGCTGTCTCTCCTTATGCTAACTTTCACTCTATCTATATTTGTACCTCTCAGATCCTAATCTGGAACTTGGAGATAGGTGGTGCAGTGAAGATGATAGACTGTCACTCAGACGTGGTCCTCTGTATGTCCTTCAACACGGACGGCAGCCTGTTAGCCACCAGCTGTAAGGACAAACACCTGCGTGTCATTGAGCCTCGCTCTGGCAAGGTCCTGCAGGTCGGTCACTCACCCCATATAGACACACACCAGCTACTTACCTCCACAGTAATCTGCTCGTATCTGCTTTTATCAGTAATCTTCTTGTCAGTTATCTCAAACCCTTTTGAGGGATACTGGCACACAAACACAGATAATTATATAGGACTAATTTCTTAAGTACTGAACACAGTGTTATGGTATGCTGTAGCATGATACTCCACCCAAGAGGGGTTCGTGTTACTGTAACTGTAAGAGTTGCTGCCATGTGTGAACAGGAGGCAGACTGTAAGAGCCACAGGGTGAACAGAGTGGTGTTTCTGGGCAACATGAAGCGTCTGGTGACCACAGGCGTCTCACGATGGAACACTAGACAGGTGGCACTGTGGGATCAGGTATGCTCATTGTTGGGTTAGTGCATGCCTGTGTGTGTGTGTGTGTGTGTGTGTGTGTGTGTGTGTGTGTGTGTGTGTGTGTGTGTGTGTGTGTGTGTGTGTGTGTGTGTGTGCGTGTGTCCATATATGTACGTAACGTCAGTGAAGCATAGCAGTGGGTCAGTGCTCCTATCTCTCTACAGGAGGACTTGTCCATGCCCATCATTGAGGAAGAGATAGATGGCCTCTCTGGGCTGCTCTTCCCTTTCTATGATGCAGACACACATATGTTCTATCTGGCAGGCAAGGTAAAACATGACATGCTACATCCCTTCAATCTACTAAATCTATCAAATGATATTATTTGTGTCTATATGTATGGTATTTATGTATGGAGTTGCTTATAATTGGGTAAATTGATATGTGTTATTTTGAACTCCAAAAGTATGCGAGTGTGTGTGTGTGTGTGTGTGTGTGTGTGTGTGTGTGTGTGTGTGTGTGTGTGAAAGAAAAGAGCTTTGGTTACCATGGGAACATGCACATTAGCGATGCCTATGCTATGATCTCAGGTGTCAATGTCACTGTGCTTGGTTCACAGGGAGACGGTAACATCAGATACTATGAGGTAGGGACTGAGAAGCCCTACCTGCAGTACCTGATGGAGTTCAGGTCCCCGGCTCCACAGAAAGGCCTTGGTAAGTGAGTCACAAAAAATCGTCCTATTACATCCCCATTTATGATAGGCTATAAGATTGTTGAACTAAAATGTCAGAAATCTTATCTCAGGTGTTTGGTATGGTTTGTAAAAACAAGCTGATAAGCCCATCCCTCCCCTGCTTGCTCTCCCTCCTCTCACTCCCCAGGGGTGATGCCAAAGCATGGGCTGGACGTGGGGGCCTGCGAGGTGTTCCGCTTCTACAAGCTGGTGACCCTGAGGGGCCTCATCGAGCCCATCTCTATGATTGTCCCACGAAGGGTAAGTGGACTGAGGAGTTTGTTAAAGTGGGGGAGAGCGGTGGAGATAGAGGGGATAGAGGAGAGTAAGGGTTATGAGAGAAGAGGGCAGGAGGATGGGTGAGAGGAGAGGAAGAGAGGGGAGGGGAAGAGAGGGGAGGGGAGAGGAGAGGAAAGGAGAGTAGGGGAGAGGAGAGGAGAGGAGAGGAGAGGAGAGGAGAGGAGAGGAGAGGAGAGGAGAGGAGAGGAGGGGAGGGAGAGGGATCCTATAGGTCTCGTCATCACTAAAGTGCGTCATCGATCAGGGAGACTAGTGTCTTACCACTGGGACCTGGATTCAAATCCAAAAGAGCAATATTCCAGAAGCTGCGCTAGGGCACTTACTAATACTGATTGCTTCAGCTTGGTAAATCCAGAGGTATCAAATGTGATAACATAGACTATCATAGAAAGAAGGGAATGTTCTGAGCTGCTGAGTGATCATACTGGCTACTAATGCTACATTAGCGTAGCAAAAAAAAGCAGGAACTGGAGCGTAATCCTCTCACCATATGGGTAGTAGTGCTTGGCTTGTCTCCCTTAGCATAGCGCTTGAGGCCTCTCTAGTGCACTCTTGTAGCATAGCTAGCATTGACTGCAGTTATGACTGTTGCCTTATGGGTTTTGCAGTCAGAAACATATCAGGAGGACATTTATCCCATGACACCGGGGACAGAACCGGCACTCACTGCAGACGAGTGGCTGAGTGGAATTGACAGAGGTGAGCACAATTTGCTTATCAAATTATGAATTTCAATTCAGTCAAAGTGATTTGAATTTAGAATTAAAAATTATTGAGAATTTATTCATTTTAAATGGAATATTTGTAATAATCTTATTTGAATTAAATACATTTACTGACCCCAACACTGCGTTGTAACACAACTGTTGTAATGTTGTGTGATCGCCACATTTATTGCTCCATCCTTACACATCATCCATCCCTGTGTGTGTGTGTGTGCGTGCGTGCGTGCATGCGTGCGTGTGTATGTGTGTGTGTGCGTGCATGCGTGCGTGTGTGTGTGCATGCATGCATGCATGTGTGTATTGGGTGCACAGAGCCAGTATTGATGTCCCTGAAGGCAGGTTACAAGCGGCCCAGCCAGATGGCCTTCAAGGCCCCAGTCAAGGAGAAGCGGAACATGGTGGTGAATGGCATTGACCTCCTGGATAGTGTTCCACCTAAGACAGAGAACGATGTGAGTGCACTGGACCTTGTGTATTATGGCAGTTTGTTGTGTCTACACTATTTATTATTACACATAATCTCGAACCCCAAATAAATGTGTAAATGATGTCTGCAGCTCTCCTCTCACCTACACTACATGATAACACATCATTGAGCAACGTGTGTGTGTGTGTGTGTGTGTGTGTGTGTGTGTGTGTGTGTGTATGCATGTGTCTTTGTATGTGAGCGCAAAAGAACTATCTATCTTTACGCATAATCTCAAACATCACAAATGTGTAAATGATGGCCATCATGTCTGTCTGTCTGTCTGTCTGTCTGTCTGTGTGCATGCATGCATATGTACATGCGTGCATGTGTGTGTGTAGTCCAGCTCTGACTTGCCCTCTCCCCTGCTATATTCTAGCTTCTGCGGATGTTCTTCAGGCAACAGGACGAGATAAAGAGACTAAGGGAGGAGCTGGCCCAAAAGGACGGGACAGTCCAACAGCTGGAGCTGGAGCTCAACAACTTAAGAAACAACACCAGCAACCTGTGACCCTTGACCTGAGCCCTGACCTCCCCACTCTGACCTCCTGCACACACAGGGAGAGAGACTCTGTCACACTGTGCCCCTCACCCTGAGAGTGGGTCACCGAGCCCTGAACACTGCCAAAAATATACCCCTCGCCACTCCACCAACACACCCCCTTATCCATGTCCATACTTCACATGTCCCAAAGAACTCTCCCCGCTTCAGCAGAACGTGAATTAGCCACGATTTAGCCAAAGCGAGCTCTATTAGACTTAAGTTAGTTCTATGGAGTAAAGGCATTGTTTCCCTTTAGTGTCAAGCAGTCTCTGCCCTCTGGCCAGTGCAGCCTGCTGTTCCTCTGCTAAAACGTCATCTCTTGCGATTTAGGCCAATGAATTTGAGGACTAAGTTGTGAGGACTTTAGGAATTGAATGAGGACTTTAAGACTGCAGGTGTATCACAGGGAAGAGTGTGTGTAGTCTGTGGAATCCTGTCTCTGTAGGGTAGAGAAAGGAGGTAACCAAGCCTACTCAATCAGATGGTTCATCTGGTACTATTCATCCAATACATTACTGTAGCAATATGTATGGTATGTCTTCCAAAGATTTTTACATTGTTACTTTACAGTTGCACATTGTCAGTGTAATATTATGAGCCCTATGTCAGATGACAGGCACAAACTTAAAAGCCATAAAAAGACTGACAACCCCTTGCTGACTTAATATAATATGCTGACTTGACAATAGCAGGTCAATATGAACATGATTCTAGTATTCCCAAGGTTGAAGGGACCACTAAGATGTCTATATGAAGTCTGCAAGAGATGCTAATGATTCATGTAGCTTCCCATAGCCATGGCAATTCTGTTGTATGCGACTACGACAGATATTAATTAACTAGTCCCTACCCACAGAAAGGCGTATTGCTTGATTGTATGAAATCCTCTGCTGGGGCTACTGTAGGTATTTGCCTGTAAACAAAAGTATATGTAAGACAAAGAAAGTGTGGCAATGAAGGTAGAATGTTAGGGATGAGAAAGAGAAAGTATTCTCTGTAAGTTAAAAATGATTATATGGTGTTGAGAGTATCTTGGCAGGGGGTTAGGTAAGTGTAGGGAATGGATGGTATTTTTCAAGTAGGTCTTAGTAAGGTACCACTAGATGTGTATGTATGACTGTTCAAGAACGTTATGTGTTAATGGCTGCATTATCAAACTATTTATTGGAGCATGTATCTGTGTCTCCCTGAAGTTGCCCCATTCCTGCAATAAATTAATTGAATCCATAGAAAAACGGGTTTTTTTGTTGCAAAACTGACAAATATAGCGATGGACTGAACTAGTGTTTGGACTTGTGCTGTATACAAGTAGAACGATAGAGGGAGTGCTTCTGTTCCATAATTAGTTTCTCTAATTTCACCAGTCGTGGACACATTTTATGACCTACAATCAATATGTATACTAAATCTATGCCCACATTATACATAGTCTTACGCCAGATATCGTCATTCTAGCATATCTGTCGTAAGACAATGTACAATATATGAATTTTACTTCTGCAAATGTTCAGTGTTTGCAAATAGATAATGGAGATAAGAAAAGGCATCATGTATGTTTACTAAGCATGTAAAATAATTGCATGGATGGAGGCTAATATTAATGTAGACCGTGGTCAGTACTAGATGAGTCCGTAACAGATACTGAATGATGTATTGCAGCAGGAGCGTCCATATCTACTTTGCTCGAGCCTTGAGAGGAACCCTTGATAGATGCCATGAAAACCAGATCAAATGAACCACACCTCTTTCAAAATATTAGCCACTAGATGGTGCCCTATCGCAAATCCTGTAGACCAACTCCATTTTTGGTTCATCACCCCATCACTCATTAGCCTTTTCTCAATTGTTAGGAACAGGACTCCTCGCGTCCAACTGAAAACGCATTTGGAAGAGCAGACATATTTCCCCTACCATATTCTCCTTCAAGGTTTTTTGCGGACGAAGCGAGTGGAGAACGGAGAGGAAGGAGTTGTGTTCCTTTTGAGAAAAGGCTCTTGTAATGAAATGATCTTAAAAAATTGGGTGATGGTATATAAATAACTGATTGCAGCTGTTCAAGTTCCTCAACTTAGTTTAAAGCATATATCTGAGGTAGTTGTCTATGGCATCACCAACTAAAACATCCTATTTTTCTGACAGGAAAATAACAGATCAATATGGCCTAGATAACAATGAACAAGATAAGCTACACAACAGTTAAAATATATATATATATTAAAAAAAAATCTAAAAAAAAAATAAGTTTTATTGTGGGATTACAGGGGCAATGAGACAGCCTCAACTGAGAAAAAGTAACAAATACTTAGCTTTGGGTAGATAACAGAGCAGACAGAAATAATATCAGGATAGAAAAGGGATGTGAAAAATAAAATAAAAAATACACACACACTACAAGTCAGGAATTACAATTTTGCATGGATGCTAACAGGGCCTAACCACAAGATGTGCTTATATGGGTACTTCTGTGCATCTTTCATTTGCAAGTAAAAGAATTAAGAGAAACATCAAAGAGAAAAAAGCCCTGCATCCCAATTCTCCATCCATCTCCCTGAAGTGTACACTTGTCTAACCTGAATGATCACAACTACAGGCCAAGGATTCACACACCATCTCCTTCCCACATTTCATAATATTTCATTTATTGGTTAAAACTGAAAGAGAGAGAAATGTCCACCATTATCAAAATAGTATATAAAAGTTTTGGTCACTATTTACAAAAACCCACACAGACTATTCAAGCAAAGGTAAGAATTTGGTTTCTGATGATGGCAGACATTCGTCACAGAACTAAATATGGGGATTCAGCACATTTAGACTTCTGGAATCTCTTCATGCCTGAAATGCATATACATGGTACTGATTACACCATTGCCATAGGATAAATTGCAGGGCAGGCAGGTATGTACTGTGTGGTATTCATTCCAAGGCTGTAGGTAGTCCTTTCTTCTGAAGTAAACATCACCAGCTATTTGTACAAACATATAGGCATTGCTATCACAGTGAGACAGATCTTGAATGAGGGTATTGTTTCAGTTCTGGAAAAACAAAATTACCGGTGCAGTCTCTCAAAATGGCTAGACAACAAGGGAGGAAACAAAATCTAACTGCAACAGAATAACTAAAAAAAACATATCTCCTATCCACACCTAAACCCATGGTTAAATGTCCCACTCCCACCCCACACATCAGCTTACAAAACATAGAAACAAAGGCTTAAAACAACCCAAGGGAAACGGGGCAAGGAAAAAGCTGTTCTAGTCATCATCATCGTCATCGTCGTCGTCACCATCATCATCAGGCTCTCTTTTCCTTTTCTGTCCCTTGTCTTCCTCTGTACAGACAAATATTCAGTCAGTGCATGAAAGATACAGACATAAAATGCTGAAGGACTATTGACTGCTGCATGATGATAATCCAAAAGATAATGTTTCTACTTGCCATCATCATCTTCATCATCCAACTCATCCTCTTCCTCCTGGACACAACAAATGGATTATTTTAAATACCATATGGAAAAGTCACTGGGCACAGTGCCAATAGAAGCATATGATATAATTTTGATGTTACTAATCATCTCATGAAATGCAAATATTTGCTCAACCTTGTAAACCTCAAGGGCTTATATGTAATACACATGGGAAAAGCCAGGATGGCATTCACATGCTGAGGTCTCACCTCTCCACTCAAGTCATCCGATTCCTTTCCTCCCTCATCATCATCATCATCTTCATCCTCCTCTCCAGGGGCAGCTTCCTCATCATAGTCCTCTTCATCTACCCCTACAACAGAGAGAGAATAAATAAGCAATAGTAAAATTTAAAATGTTACTTTAATCTCATTCTGTCTTTTTTTTTTTTTTTTTTTAAGAAAATGGTCCATCTATAGACCTGATCAATATTGGTGATGTTAAGACAGAGCCCAAGGCATACCATCCTCATCCTCGTCATCGTCATCATCCAGCCCCTCCACGTATCCCTCTGCATCAGAGTCAGGGGCCTCCTTGTCGTCTTTGTCGTAGCCATCCAGGAACGTCAACTGGGGCAGCAGCTTGAACACATTCTCCCGGTACTCGTTCAGGGTCGTCACCTCACAGTTGAACAAGTCTAAGCTCTTTAGGTTTTCAAATTTTTTCTACAGAGAAGAACAAACAATAAGACACAGTTAGTCATCAAATCAGCACAACTTTCTTTATCTGGTCACTTGACACCTGACTGTACCTCCACTCTTTCTCCTTCAGGTCTTAACTCACCAGAGGTTCTATGGTGCTGAGGTCTTTAATTTTGTTTCCGCTGAGGTTGAAGTGTGTGAGGTTCGGACATTTCTCGGCCAATACTTCCAGACCCCCTGAGATTCTGTTATCACTGAGCTCGAGCTGAAATGAGTAAAGAGAATAATTGCGTAAAATACATTGTATTGGGTTGCAAAGTAACTATAGAATATGTTTCCTGAAATAAAACCTACCTTTTTTAGCTTGTTCAACTTGGGCAGGTTTGCAACTGATGTTAAGCCCACATTAATTGTGCTTAAAAATTCAAGTCCTTCGAACTCATCTGTGAGGCCCTCGATTTTCCCTTCATTTGACCGACAGTTATCAAGAACAAGTTCTTTCACCTGGAAATACAAAGAGATTAAATACATTAATGAAACTAACCTACTGTACATGGCATACTAACTGCATGTTGAACTCAAAATATACATGTATTATTCTGCCTGACAGCATACCTCAATGAGAAGAATATGCTGAAATAAAGGCAGGCTGAATTACTATAGCAAGCGTAAAATTGTGTCAAATCAATTTCAAAGCTTTGACACAGTGTGTTGCTACAGAGTGTTGCTTGCAAGTACTGCTGATCATGTCCATTCCAACATTATTTATGACATGCATAAAGCACAATTTTACATTGCCCAGTAAAATAACTAAAATGTTCTTAGAAATAGCCATCCAATTATAGTGTCAAGTTAACATTACAAATTGTCAGTGTTGGGGAGGCTACTCTGAAAATGTATTTAACTAGATTACCAATTACTTTACAAGGGAAGAAGTTAAACTACACTAAAGATACCTGAGAGAAATACAGCTTGTCAAACTAAAGCTACTTTGAAAAAGTAGTTCACTACATCGAAGTTACTGAAATATGACCAGTCTGTGTGATAGAAAGCACTGAGAAAGAAAGAGAGAAAAAGATGTGGAGCAAAATAGGGAGACCAGACAGAGGCAGTGAGGGGAAAAAATAGTAGGGACATTTGAAGCTCAAGGGCTGGAATAAGTGTGAAATTCCAATGTTTTTTTTAATATATATGTAGTGAGTAGTGACCGAAGCTTACTACAGTGCTGCATGGCAAAAAGGTAGTTCACTAATGGAAACAATACTAGGATTTGAGTTTAACTACAACACACTATTGCAAAATGTAGTTAAACTACATGTAGTGGAACTACTCCCCAACAATGCAAATTGCAGTACTAGCATATGTTTTTGTCTGTTGGATGCAAGATACAGCAGGCTTCTTTGTGAATGTCTACCATGCACACCACTACAAATATCTATGATAAATGCGTTTCAAAACCATGTGTAGCTATCGTGCCGAATAGGAATACAATCTATCTGCCCTCACGGCATTTGGAATTTGCACAGGCTTTGCGCATAAACTATATTGCAACAATGTATCAATCGGTGACTGAACAACGTTAGGTCTGATCATCATGACAAACCAGTGAACAAAATGGCCGTAGTTTTGTGTGGAATTCACATCATAAGTCGGTATCATGAGCATGACGCTACATTGAACAATTGAATTTATGTGGGGAAATAATTGCTATCCTCCATTCTATACAATATGTGTGCGAGAGCGTTGCTAGTAGAGGAGGGGGCGTAACGGTGTGTTAATCCCGATTAGCAACAGACACCGACATTCTCGATGTTTGTGTCGTCGCCTGACCTATGCGCGTTGAACACTCGTCCACTACACACAAGGTCGACGGCAAGTTATCAATGAAAACTCAATTACAGTTTTCAAATGATTAATTGGAGGGGGCAGACATTTGATAGTATTCTATACTGGATACAATTTCCTGCGCATCTCACAAACGTGATGCAGCCTTTGTTGTTAGGTAGCTAGGCGATAGCCATGTTGCTAACTGGTAAAATGGCGGCTAGTAGGCTAGCTAGCTACGAAACTATACATAATGAAATTGGTGAATACAAGAAAATATTTGGAGTTATTGGGTGGAGTGCTTCATACTACATCCGATGACGTGTAGGCTAGTCAAAAGCTGAAGGTTGTAAATTATAGCATTCTAGCCGGGCGAAGCGCAGAGCAGACTGATAAACAAGCTCGAGCCGTATGAGGACATTAAGAACTGGGTTCCTCGACCTCGCGCGTCGATTCTGTTGATCAAGCCTGAGACAAGAGGCGCAATGTTGAGCCAGATCAACAACCAACTATTTAAAGCACAATTACAATATCCCATATGTGTTTAATTACGATTAAAGCTTCATTAAACACACCGAAGTTTGATCTTAACATTAACTTTCCAAACTATGTAGCGCTAGCAATATCTTTATTATTTTTTTACACCCGATCGCATCTGAAATAATGTGCTCGATTGTAAAGCTGTTTTACACGTATACATTCGTGGCCTTTGGATGCAACAAGATCATTTGATTGTTTTTTTTTTAAAACAAAACTAAATACAACATTTAAAACGTGCCATTAGTAACATTTGACCATGACCGAATTAAGTTGGTTATATTAGAGGAATGAGAAATATTGAGTAGACTATGGAACAACAACGGTAGCACATTTCATGAGCACGTTACAAGTCAGATAAAGCACCCTGTTGTTCTTGACAAAATAAGTACTATCGTTTTTTCTATTGCAAGAAATGCAATATAATCATTTCTCTCAAAAGGGCGCGTTCAAAACTCTAACAAAATATGGCCCCAAGTACATCTTTGTTTTCGGGCAAGTTAAACTCCGGTATTACAGTCGCTTGGCACAGTGAGATGATGTCTGCATGCTTTTAACACAAAGTTGTTTAACCTATGATATGCACAAGTCTCACATTTTTACTAGAGAATGACAATTGCCTTTTGATATATTAAATCTACTCATGTCCATTTCAGTCTAAAGACAGTATCAATTCTAGTCAAATTACGCACAACTGCGCCTTCAACCTAAATCAAGGGCAGTACTTGAACCATAGCCTACTATCAGTATTAAAACAACAAAACATTATAGGGTATGGGAGGATGATCTTACGTCAGAAGGAGTTCGATTCCGTAGCTCTAGATGAATTCTTTTTTTCATGTCCATTTTTTTTTTTTTTAAGTCTAACTAGCTATTTCAATTTATGAACCTAGAACAGTTCAACATGCAAAGCTCTACCCACAGCTACCGCCTTGGACACTATTCACTCAAACATGATAACTAAGGGGGCGGGATAGGACATTCAGATTGTCGTCACTGCAAGCCAATCAATAAGTTAATATAACACATAAATACATTTTTTAAACGCCCATCCTCCATTCTTAGCCAATAAGTGAACAAGGCGGGGTCTAGTGATTTTTTGGGGGGTCGAGGCAGTAGCAGAGTATTTCAGTGCCATCTCTGCTGCTCTGACATCTCATTATTTTCGTAAGATAAAAATAAATCGTAGAAACACGAGGGATGTTTACTGATAGCCCAACCTGACATGATTAAATACGAGTGTATTTTCATGGAAAGACAGCCCTCGTAGGCTAATCGATTATAACCAGGGATAAGGGACGAGCTAAACGTTTAAACACTTTGCATTAAATCTACCAGAGGAATTGTGGACCACTAATGAAGATGCAGACGGGACTTATTGCTGAAATGTTGGCACAATATGTGGATGTAAGGCTAGATATAATTAAGGTGGCATAACAAAGTGGTTGACAAAGTGTTTAACATTTCTAGGCCATTTGACCCGCCATTTCATGTAGGATAAAGAAGGTGCAGAAGTCTACTCTTTGCACCTAGACTCTTTGCAACTGGTTTGCACCTACTACCTGCTAAATAAATTAGAAGTCGCACCACGTGGCAGCCTAGCTAGGTAATAATACAAAAAACCATTAACCTATTAAATAATTTCCCAAAATAAAGTAAAACTCGTTTCATGTACATATTGCCATACAACAAGGCCTTGGCTAAACTATCTACAAAAGCTATACACTTCATGTCAACACAATATATTTAATTTCAGAATCAGACAGGTTCAGTAGCCTAGGTCTGTTGTTTACTTTGACTATTTTTGAAGTATTATTATTATTAATATAATTGACTAATATCAGACAAGGTTTATACTACTAAGGTTGTTAATCATTTACTTTAGTTTTCGAGATATGAAAATGTTATGGTCCAAAAATTGGACAGAATAAACGATTGATGCCACATAAAATCAAGCATTTGGGCAGTGATTGCATGTCATCCGTGCATCATGTTATGGGAACCGGCGAGGACAGTAACATGTTATTCTTTGCTTTTTAAAAAGTACATGGTAACACACCACCCCGGTTTCAGACAGTCTCTGAGCGAACTACGTCATTTTAAAGATATCGGGCTACAACATATTTGGGCATTGCGACAATTTCTCCTCCCCTGAAACGTGATTGACACGACTATACCAGAGAGGGATATGCGGCCATACGCAAACAACTAACACGATCTTCCATATCCTTTCCCTTTCAGCTTTCAAACCTACCAATGAAAGTACTCCAACAACTCTCCACTTCCTTTCCCCACTGAACCCGCAGTCCAGCGAGGACGAGAGAAAAAAATGTCACCTGATCTTCCAATCGCCATTTTATCTGTAACATACAATGCCTTGGAAAAAGCAAAACAAGTTATTATAGCTCACTAAATTAAATAAATGAATCCACATTACCCATTATTCTGGTCATTGATGTGTTGCGCTGCGCTGCCACTTTTAATGGCACGGATATTGAACAGCAACTGCGTGGCTTTTAGATGTTCATATCTACACCGACTTGGCTTGAAAACCCACCGCATTGCAATGCACCAGTCGTCTGGATGTCATACAATTTTGTAATAATGTCGATACATATTAGCAGTAGCAGCGAAATACCGTCTTCGTCTGCCGTTGTGTACTTTTTCCAGCCCGCGCCAGTAGGTTTATTGAGAGCCATTGCACGGTCTCCTTGCGTTGATGGGGCCATTTTCCGCTGGGTGTGTTTCAATGCTGTCTTTCCAGCGAGTTTGCAACGCTGCACTGTTGCAGCTGCCACGAGGCGAACAGGAGAATGCGTCCACTTGAGTGCGCAATTTCAATGCACACTAGGCATGGCCCGTAGCGCGCCCACACGGTGTCTCACATTATTTAGTATCTCATGTCTTTGCATCAGTCATCATGTTTTGCAGCAAACCCCTTTATTGTCACCAGCTCACTAGTGTAGTTGTATGATGCCCTACCGTATGTATTACACAATAATTGGGAAACGTTACAGAACCTATTGCACCATTAGCTACAGTGTGAAGTTTGCTGAAGTATATGCAAGACAGTCACACTGTTTTGAGATTAAACAATCCTGGAATGGACGCTTCTGCCCACTTGTTGTGCTTTTTCAACCACTTTAGAACTTGTTTGATGACCAGTCTATGGCTGTGTTCCATTCCATGAAGTTGTTCCCTCCAATCTGCCCTCGTTCACCCCCCTTCACAGGTCTGATTGGACTGGATAGCTGCACAGTGAGAACTAGATTGCTTACACATATGCTACCGTGTTCTATTAGATCTGTTAAGGGGAGTGAACGAGGGGAGATTGGAGGGAACAACCTTCTGGAATGGAACAGCCATTGGTTCTGAATCTCTACCCTTTATCCAGAAGTGTGTACTCCTTCAGTTCCCTCATGCATATCAAAGCTTCGAACCACCATACTGCTTATATCAGTGCATTCATCAGTGCAAGTCCATGAGGGGAAGTGTACAAGTGCACACTTCGGGAGAAGGTGAGATAATCAGACTGCTGCCTGCAGTTATCAGCCTTCTTTCAAAGTTTAGTGGGTCTCATTCGGCTCCAGGTAGCCTGGAGGTTAGAGAGGCCGGCCAGCAATCAGAAGGTTGCTGGTTTGATCCCCGCTCCAGAAGGGAGCCAGAGGTGAGCTGGTGACTGGAGGGTTACTGGAATCATATCCACTGCTGTTGTGCCCTTGAGCAAGGCGCTTAACCCCTAACTGCTCCAGGGGTGCTGGAATATGGCTGACCCTGTGCCCAGCGCTCTGTTCTCTCTGGGGGTGTGCACGTGTGTTGCCTTGGAGGGGGGGTGTGCAGTGTGTGTGTGGTCTGGGGGGGTGTGCAAAAAATTACATTCCAACAATTGATGAGAATTGATTGCATGGCCAATAAACAGTCTTTGTCTTTTGTCTCTTTATCATGCTGGATGTGGTTGCTGTAAACTGGACGTTTTAACACTGTACCAAGAGTAGTAGTATATCGCCACCTAGCGGCCAATTAAATTATAATTTATCACATTCTCCATACCTGGTAAATACAAATGTGCTTGCATGAGTAAAAGAAAAATGATTAAGTCGTTTCTTTAAATTATATTGCTGAAGCCTAACCCTAACCCTAACCCTATCTGAGTATTGTGACAATATTCTATATAGACATAATATATATATATAAACAATTACATGGCTCAGTAAAAACATTCTGGAATCGTTCCTATGTATTGTTATATATACAAAAAAGCCTATGTATTCTTCAGGGGTAAACACTTATTTATAAAATTAGGCCTATTGGGCGTGAGCATTGAGGCCTGTGCTTAAAGCGGCTCAGTGGGGAGTGGGATGTCAGACACAGCTGCTGGGTGTCAGGGCTCACTGCTGCCTGTCCCCACCTCCACCACACTCAACCAGGCTGTCAACCTGGGGAGTTGGGTTTAGCTGACTGAAGAAAAGATCAATGTTGGAAAAAGGTGCAACTTGAAAGGATTGACCAATTCAGGAAAGGCACAGAGTATCTGATTACGCTGTTGAAAGTAAGGGCACCTTTTGTATCCTAAAATGTAATGGTTTTGATTGATGACTAAATGTATGGTAGGCCTACATCTCAGTCATTACATGGAAATGGATATTGTATCTTGTTTTGAAAAACAAAATAATTACTTCTCAGTACCTAAGGAAGCAATATGTGAAAATTGTTGGGTTTTTTCTATATCAACTTCAGCCAAGGTAAGGGTAAAGAAAAATACATGTTTAAAAAGTGAAACATCGCTTTAATGTCATGAATAATTTATCATGAAGTGTCAATCTACAGTATTTTGTCATTGAGAAAGTTCAGAGCCTAAAGGCCCCATACCTTCATGGGTTCTTCAGGATAGCAGGGCTATTTTGTATATTATGTGTGCAACACAGATAGAATATTACATACAAACACAGAGTCCTTAGACTAGAGGAGAGATTTTTGACCCTTCTCAAGAGACCATCTCCACATTGAGCAAACCTCCATCCAAATACCTTTTATGCAGTATAATTTATTGTAATATGTAAAGGCAAAACAACTGTATATACTCTATCCTTTTAGGGAGTTTTATAGAAAGTCATATTTTTTGTATTTCTTAAAAGAGCAGCATGTTTCACTTTTAAGGTAAAAAAAACAATTTCTCATTAAATCTGATTAAAAATAAATAAAAAATGAAAAGCTAATTCCATCTCACATTGGCACATTGCTGGGTGTTGAAGGTAAGGCTAATTATAGTATTCACACTTTTCAGATTTTGGGAGAATCTCATGCTTCAATTTGGGTAACATATTCCAGATTTAAATAAACCCACATTCTGTGTCCTTGAAAAAGGTGTCCTTTAGCAAAAAAAATGTATAATTTTCTAATATCTGAAAAAACAAAACCTTAGCCTATCATCTTTATAGGGACTTTATAGGGGTTCAATTCACTCAAACTCACAATGCAGTATTTATTCGGTAGGAAACAAAGACAAATCAGTGTAAGTTGTGCTTAGTGGTTTTAATGAGTCTCTAGTATACACAAAGGCAAGTTTTATTGTATCCATACCTGAGACTGCTGGAATGAGAGAGATTGTGCACATGGTCTGTTGTGCCTATCAAACGCATTATTGTTAGATTGTTACAGCCTGTCCTTGAAGAAGTTATTAGATTAGAGACAAACAATGGCTCAGCTACTGTTTTCACTCTCTACTGCTGACATCTCCGTGGCAACATTAGAAATGCACGATTCTATTTATAGGTCTCACTCATATGAGGTTATTCATACAGACCCCCTAGTATTTCAGGTGTTTATGACGGCTTGGCATACTAATGAGTGTTTTTGCCTGAGAACAGAGCCAGTGATGCAAGCCTTTCTCATACAATGACTCTCCTTGCCAGCATCTTTGTGAGGCTCAAGGCTTCATTTTAGATTTCAGCTGCTAAACAATGTAGCACTATATACATATATTTTTAGATCTGTAGAGTGACTGCACAGCACCTAGAAATACACATGATAGTAAAAAGAATAAGCAGATACAGAAGAGACCAATTAAGTAATAATAATTGTCATAAGAATCAACACAATACAGTAGTCACTGTTACAGTAATTGAGCGTTAGGCATTACATTTCCTTCTCAAACAAATCAACTGCCACTGGGATAATAATAATATATGCCATTAAGGTTTTATTCAAAGTGACTTAGAGTACAGTGAGTGCATATGTCTTTTTTATATGGCCCCAGCAGGAATCAAACCCACAACCTTGGTGTTGTTAGCATCATGCTCTACCAACTGAGCTACATTGGAAGGAGAGTAAGTTTAGTTAACTTTAGTTCACCATGGCCACATACAATATCCAATGTGTTGACTACAATAGGTGTGGTGTACCTACAAGGCTGCCATCGAGGCACCATGAGCCTGGATGAGGATGCCCGCTGGCTGGAATGGGTCACCAAGCAGTTTGAGAGCATCACTGGAGATGACAAAGAGATCGACCTGGAGGAGTTCAAAACTGCTCTGAAAGTCAAGGAGGTGAGTCAGGGATCAGCCTCTTGTCTGATGTTTAGCAATTGGTCAATGAAACAGAACTACTTGGTTTGCTTGCAAACAGGACTTGGGAGAAGAAAAAGGGTTAATGGGGTAGAGGGCTGCAAAATTGCCAAATAAGTATGAGGGTTCATATATAACGACCAAAAAAGGTAAACAGAACAACAAAGTATAGCAAGTAACGTTTGGTTATAATAGTTTTAGCTTCCACATCCCATGAAGATACCACTCTCAAAAGCTACACACTTTTACAGTCCCTTGGTGTGACTGGTGTCACTTCCACCGAATGATTTTGCTTCCTGGATATGTATTTTAGCCCTACTATAATGTGTGATGTGTTTGTGTGTAGTCGTTCTTTGCGGAGCGGTTCTTTGCTTTGTTCGACTCTGACGGCAGCAGCTCCATCAGTCTGGACGAGCTGCTGAAGGCACTGGATCTGCTCATCCATGGCAGCGAGACGGACAAGCTTCGCTTCCTCTTCCAGGTCTACGATGTGGATGGTAACGTTGTGGCTTGTTTTGAACCATAAATCTGTCACAAGAAGAGAGTGCATTATCAACCATTACAGTACATGTAACAGGAGGAAATCCCCACCAGATCTCATTACTATAGACTATTAAAAGAAAGTGTTGCGAAACACAAAAACTGGTGGCAACTGAGCTTGCCACCAATTTAAAGCGTTCAAAACCTTTTTTTGGTACTGTAAAACATATTTGTGAAGGTTTTGAGACATTTTTAGGATGTATGAAACTTGTATGTTGTATGAAACTTGTAACTAGGATGTATGATTACTTTGAAATGGTGTGTTGTTACACCAATAATTTGAGTTGTGAAGCACCATTCAGAAATTCAGAACTCTAATCTAGAGGTGTTTGAGCACCCATACAATTGTGTTTTGAAAGATTCCATGTGCAGAATTAGAACATCTCTTTTTTCTGAGCTCCAAGACACTCTTCCTTCTGAGGTTCCTGCTTTACTAGGGGTTTTTGATACACTTCTCATCAGGAGGCCCCTCTACTAGGATGTTTTGATACACTCCTCATTGGGAGTACCCTCTACTACGGTGTTGATGCTAATGTCTGATAAGATGAGATGATAAACTCATCTTGAGAACCCACTCATTCAAAAGGCTGGGCAGAAAAGTGTTTATAAAATAATGTTTTTCATTGGCTGGTGAGTTATATTTCACTCAATGTTTGCTCAGCTAATTACAACAGTAAGCATTAAAAGTACAGACAAACCTCTGATGCTGACAGAAAGAAGTTGTAGATTGCATCCAACTTTGGTTTTTGAGGTTTTACTACCGTGCATGCATAGTTGCATTGATCAAGTGTGTGCATAACCAAGTGTGTATGTAACGGTCAGACAGGTTAACCCAAGTGCAGAACACAGACTAAGAGCCAGGATCAGTGAAACCCCAAGCTGGGGTGTATTTATTGACAGAAGGCTGACTGAGTCGATATGTAGACAGGTAGTCCAGTAAGGGTCAGGCAGGCGGTTGGTCAGGCAGGCAGGGGTCAAACAGGTAAGCTGGCAGGCAGAGTTCAGGCAGGTAATCGGGTTGGCAGACAGGCATAGGTTGAGTAGGCAGGCAGGCAGTCATACACACAAGAGGTCAGGCAGGGAAGCGGGCAGTCATGCAGGGGAACAGGCAGGTAGGCAGATAGTCGTCCAGGCAGGGTTCAGGTAAGCAGGCAGGAGGGTCAGGCAGGGTTCAGGTAAGCAGGCAGGCAAGCAGGCAGGAGGGTCAGGCAGGGAAGGAGGGTCGGTAGCAGGAGGGAACTGAGGACACAGGAACAAACAAGGTAAGGAGGCTGGGAATGCTAAGAAGTAGGAACTAGGAATAATAGCTAGAAGCGTGACTAACAATAACTGATGTTACGATCTGGCAGGGTAGTGAAGGTTGAACCGGGTATTTATGGCAAATGCTGGTAATGAGAAGCCTGACTGGTCGAGAGAGAGAGAGAGAGAGAGAGAGAGAGAGAGAGAGAGAGAGAGAGAGAGAGAGAAAGAAAGAAAGAAAGAAAGACTGCCCTCTACCTATGGCACAGTGGCATTCTTTCGAGTCCTACACGCTCCTCTAAAAACAGCTTGGTAAATTGCTATAATTTGTGCAAAAATGTTGATACAGTATGACGTGTAAAAACATTGATTGTTAATAAAATTGCACTGCACTGAACACAGCACTCTCTTGCCACACTTTCTACACCAGAATGCAGATTTAAGAACCACTTTGGGTGCACTGTTAAGGTGTGTTCAACCACATTCAGTGTATCATAACACTTGAATTGGGTTTGCATATTAAAAAAAAACATTCAAACACCAGGTCTTAGCTTAGGTACACCACTTTTTATGCTCTCTTCTAACAGTGCATAAACTGATCAATGAAAAAGGACAGAGAATACATTTTGCCCTCAACATTGTTGTACAGTGTCACCCTTTGAGAAACCAGCTTAGTTACCAACTGCTATTCTTTTCCACATTGAAATATATCAGTTAGCACCATGCAAGCATCTATTGTGATTGATTTATCTTGATTTATCTGTAGGCAGTGGCTCCATAGACCCAGATGAACTACGTACGGTGCTCAAGTCGTGCCTGCGTGAGAGCGCCATCTCCCTGCCGGAGGAGAAGCTGGACGACCTGACCCTGGCCCTGTTTGAGTCAGCCGACAAGGACAACAGCGGTTTTATCACCTTCGAGGAGCTCAAGGCCGAGCTGGAGAACTTCCCAGAGGTCATGGAGAACCTCACTATTAGGTCTGGAAACATAACACAACTAGAAATACTGCTGTATGTTCATACATGAGCACATTCACAAACATCACTACAGGTGTCAAAGTCATTCACCCACTGGCTCACTAACAGAAACCATGGATTTAACTACTACACACTTAACAACTGTACATGTTCCCACAGTATCATAATTCCTCTCTATTTCTTAAATATTTCATGTGTACAGGACTGAATTAGTGGCCAGTTTTCCTTGAAAAAGGCCCAGCCAAAAGGTCAGTACAGGCTGACCTTAGATTGTTGAGATCTCAGTAAATGAATATTTTAAAAAGCTAAGAACAGCCTGCGTCTTGTGTGCGCACCCAACCTCCTTTATTCATTTGCAGCGTCTTTTGACAGACGGTTCACTACAGAAGTCAATTTGCTTAGTGCAGGGACCACATAGGACTGAAGTAGTGCCATTTTACACAGGCTTACACAACCAACCGTGTATCTCTGCAACGTAGTATTAATGGCACAAAGTCAGAGCTTACTGCAGAGGAAGTCCGCTCTGCCAACATGCTGTATTTTGCCAGCAAATCTTGTCCATCCTGCTAGCTCCTCTCACCCCTGTTGCGCCTCTCTCTCTGTCCGTTTCCTCCTTCAGCGCTGCCAACTGGCTGAAGCCTCCCGACCTGGAGGAGAAGAAGAGGCACACCCCACGCTACCTGACACCAGGCTACTGGCACAACAACAGCCGCAAGCTCCTCTTCCTGTGCAGCTATGCCTGCCTCAACCTGCTGCTGTTCACTGCTGCCATGTTCAAGAACACCCAGAGTGGGGCCTGGTACATGGTGGCCAAGGGCTGCGGCCAATGTCTCAACTTCAACTGCACCTTCGTCATGGTGAGGGAGGGAATGAAGGAAGGAGAAGAGCAGGAGGAGAAAGACAAGGGGAGAGAAGTGGTGTTGTCTTGAGCTGTTGAGTTAATACTAAGCTATGTATGTGTTTGTGTATGTGTGTGGGGGGCGTGGGGGGTGTGTGTGTGCGTGTGTGTGAATAGGTCCTGATGCTGCGGCGCTGTATGACCTGGCTGCGGGCCACATGGTTAGTGAGGATTCTGCCTCTGGACCAATACATCTTGTTACATCAGATGGTGGGCTACGCCATCCTCTTCTTCACCATGGTGCACACCACTGCACACTTCGTGAACTTTGGTACGAATATACAATCAGACACAGATTCCCTTTTGGCATAATTATGCCGACCTGAACCATATTGTGCTGGCTCAGATACATCAGACATAAGAATTGATTACAATGACAGACACATTGTTGACGCTGATAGAGTTGGCCCGATATTCAATATTCAAATTCAAATATTGTGATATTTAGAGCATATTGTGATATTGCAATGAACAATATTATCGTATATCATGATATTTTCTAAAGTAATATTGTGACAAAAAATATATATCGCCCAACCCTAGACAGCAGACACTGACCTTAGATTGGTGCAGTATATGCAGAGTATAATGTAATGAGCCTACAGTGTTTTGATCAGTGGACACTGCTCTTGCACATCTGACAGTTATTGCCACTACTTTCATTGCACCTTTGCACTATTACTGTAAATTATTGCTGGTACATACTCTTGACATTGTATTATTACTGTTATTGTTACAGCCATTACTACTGCTACTTACTCTACACCCTCATGCACTAGTATTGCCACTGTTTTATTATTACTATATTATATTGTATTGTTGATTTGTTGATTGTTGTTGACTGTTGTTGATTGAGGAGCAAGATCCCAAAGCATTTCACTATATCAATTCCAGCTGTATGTGATGTACTGTACATGACAAATACAATTTGATTTGATTTGATTTGTTTATGTCCGCTCTGCTCTGGCCTCCTTCAGGTGTGCTGTCTCAGACCAGCAGCTACAACCTGTGGGAGTATCTGTTCACCACGAGGCCTGGGATTGGCTGGGTGAGGGGTGCCTCCTCCCTCACCGGGCTGGTGCTACAGGTCATGATCTGTCTGATGGTGGTGTGCTCCAGCACTTTTGTGCGCCGCAGTGGCCATTTTGAGGTGAGTTGCAAGGTTGAATAATTGAGCAAATCATTTATCATCCTAAGTATCATGGGATGTGATTTTTCGTGATTAATCTGGAATATTTCGCTTTTTTACATTTATCCTGTATTGATACATCATTGGGTCATTCCATGTCAAATCAACCATCAAGCCCCCATTTCAGATGATCCTGAAATGATTTATGTAGGTAGAAACAGATAAGATAAGTATTCCTGCATCATTATTTTGTTGAAATCCCTAAGAAATAAGATAATTGATTGTACCCAAATTGGCCATTTTCATTTTGTGGGATTCATATAATATTCAATAGAATTCAAACAATATGATTTGGTCCAAATTCCTACCTGATAATGATTAAGACATGAGGAATCCAAAACAATGGTCAAAAGTCACCCATGACCTATCCAAACCTGTTATTTAGAAGATTTTATTGGTCAGAATCGATTTAGAATATCAGTTCTCAATGTCTGACAAGTAATATGATTCATCTGGTTAAGCAGGTTATCTGGAGGTTGCCTTGTCCAAAGGTATTTAGTCATTGATGTGTTTAACGTCCCATTATACAGTGCGATAGTCTTAGATTATGTTCACTAGGTGGCGCTCTCCCTGCTATTAGGTGAACAAAGTATGGAATTGTTTTATTGTTCTCAGTGTTAATTCACAACTTTACCTTCAAATGATATTTATACATGTAGAGTGAATAGTTAAGGTTAGAACAGTCTATTTGTCTTGTCTTCAATGCAACATCTGAAAGAAAATGCATAGGAAAGCAAACAATGTAAGGGTACAACACACTTTTTAAATGTCCAGTGACATGAGCAGCGTGATCAGAACTCTCCAAGTGGGGTGGCTGGCCAGGATGGGACAAAGATTTGTTGTCTCATTGGGTGGCCAATGATGATTTTTGAAAATGGAGAGAGTAGATTATATAGGCAGCTAAGCTATTGCTCCTAGGTTGTAACATAGCTAGCTATCTAACGGAGCTACCAAGCTAGGCAGGGGCGTAATTTCAGCTAAACCTAGAGGGTGGCAGAAATGTAGAATCTGAATTTCCCTGTAGCCCCGCCCCTGTATGACTCTCATTGAGTAGTCCTTCATATTGTTCCTGTACATTTTTTATTTCCTATAGATTTTCTTTTGTGAGTGACTAAGGACACACTCTAGGCCTCCAAACCAAATTATATTTTCGTATTGGTTAAAGTTTGGTTATGGTTAGGGTTAGGAGTTTGTTCAAATTTGGGGTCAGGGTTAGAATTAATGTTTTTCAGGCCCCCTTAGTAATTTTTCTTTCATATGTTTTATTGAAAAGTAATTAAAGGTGCAATATGTAAAATGTCAATAAATAACTGCTGAATCACGCAGTCTGTGACAGTGTGTGCATCTGCCAAGACTCTGCCCTTCTGCCTGAATTTGCTTTTTAAAATGTTTCTGGGCGTCTACCACTTGCTGTTGGTGTGTAAACTGTGACTTCCGTGTGTGTGGCTCATTGGCTGGCTACTGCTACTGCCGCAAGCATTTCTCAGTGCTGAAAGCTGACCTAAGCAAAGTTTGTAACATGCATTTTGATGATTTATCCTAGTAAACATCCTGCTTGACGTTACAGCCTTGTCTGAGGTGTGTTTTGGGAATGGGGGGATTTTGGGATTTGAAACTTTGGGTTTGAATGTGAGCGTCTCCACTGGATGGCTCATTTCCGTGTTCATGTTTCCGCAAACAAATTATTGACATATTTATTGTTTCTGTTAGATGTATTTTGCATTGAGCAAGGGGAGGAAGCAAGGAAGAGACATTGTTCTGAATTGTCATTGCAATTCCATTGGCTGGCTCATTTCCAACATTTCCAAACTAAATAACGTCTGCATTTCAACCACACAGGTCTTTTGCTAGTTTTATGGTCATGTAACTAAGACACTCGCTGGATAAAAACGTGAACATTATTGACAGATTTGTTGTTTCAGTTAGAAATAGTTTGCATTGAGCAAGGGGAGGGAGAGAGGAGGAAACGCTATTCTGAATTGTCATAGCAATTCCCATTGCAGTGTAAAGAAGGCACAATCCTGCATATGGTTCCTTTAACTCTTCACTCATCATGTATAAATCATTATCATTTGAAGATTTGTCCAAATCGGATTTACGTAAGTTATTTGTAAAATTTACGTAAGTTATTTGCATAGAGCTTTCTATCGGTTGATCTCTCTGTGTGGCAAAATCGGGGATTATCTTTGTACAATGTGTTTCCAAGTCGGAAATTTCCTAGTTTCCTAGTTCCAAGTGCACATGAATAACACATTAGTTTGGCTGATTATTTGGCATCAGAAAAACAAAGGGAGTTGGCTAAAACAGTCTGGCACTCAGGCTAGATATATGTGTGAAAGCATCTTTTCTTGCTATGGTGATATTCACAGGTCTAAAGCCTTGCCAGCTTTGGATATAGACTACATGGATTATATCCAACATGCTATAATTGTGTACCCTGTCTATGGCTTAGCTTGGCCATTAACACGCACTAGCATCCCTCTGTCACTAAAAAGAGACTACAGAGGGATTTACAACATGTCATTGTTCAACTTTTGTGTTTTCCCAGGTGTTCTACTGGTCTCACCTGTCCTATGTCTGGGTGTGGGCTCTACTGGTTGTCCACTGTGCCAACTTCTGGAAGTGGTTTGTGGTGCCAGGCGTGGTCTTCCTGCTGGAAAAAATAGTGGGCATCGCAGTGTCGCACTTGGGGGGGCTCTACATCGTCGAGGTCAACCTGCTGCCATCCAAGGTGCTAGTAGGCACATTTTCAAATAGCTGTCATGCTCCTTTATGTAGACACTTTAACATGAATACTGTAAAAAATACAATACACCACACATACAGGAGCATGTATTTGTTTACTTTACAACTAAATAACAATTTTCTAAATATGTCATTTGGTCAAGTTAATGGAGTGATCACTGTAATGTGATCACTTAATAGCTGTAAATATTGATCTGCAATATAAATTTACAGTGTTGAGAAAAGCCTTTGCCTCTCTTATTTGCAGGTCACTCATCTGGTGATCAAGCGGCCCCAGTTTTTCGACTTCAAGCCAGGAGATTATCTCTACATAAACATTCCAGACATCGCTAAGTATGAGTGGCATCCCTTCACCATCAGCAGTGCCCCAGAGCAGTCAGGTACTGTACATTCCAGTCAGGTACTGTACATTCCAGTCAGGTACTGTACATTCCACTCCACTCACACTGAATGATACTGTATGCCGACAACTGTGTTATCACTTATTGCTCATACTAACAACCACTGGCTAAGTTTCAATAACCTCACTAGCATACCATTTAAAATGCATTGTGGATGCATAACTTCATTCTAAGTCCACTGTCTCTCAATTGCAGCATGACAACTCTATCTTTATCTACCAGTATATATGTATGTGTGGTAGCATGCATTACGTAAAGTCTTTTGGATTACATGTCGATAGATTTAGTACATAGATTTCAGCAAGTGTGCTCACTTTCAACACAGATATTCTATGGCTGCACATCCGCTCCATGGGCCAGTGGACCAACCGTCTGTATGAGTGCTTCAGACAAACAGAGATGCAGGTAGTCAGCACCAAGAGACTGAGCACAAGCCTGAGGAACAGACGACACCAGAAGAAGACCCAGGTTCTGTGTGACTACCCACTGACAGACACACACACACGCACACACGCACACACGCACAGACACACAACACATGCATGCATACACACACACACACACACACACACACACACACACACACACACACACACACACACACTCCGGCTCAGACCAGCTTTCCCATATCAAAATGAGTAAAATTCTTGGGCTCGGTTCCATGACAATGCAGCATACAAAATACAATAATACAAATAACACAAATAATACAAATACGCAAATACACAGTTGTGAAATGAAATAAGGACAAGACAATAAGTGACATAGTACAAGATAAGTGAGACAGTTGGACAGTGACGATTGTTGGACACATAAGACAATAGGCATGACACAATTTACAGTATAAATAGTAAGTAAAAAAAGTAAAGTGGGTCAGTGGAATGTCATTGTTATTGCACTGTGCCGATGGTGTAAGAGGTGTTTGTTTAAAGTGACTGTGTGCTAGTGAATTCCATTCTGTGGGTGTGCTGGGGGTAAAGTCAAGAGTTTGAGGTAGGCTTGTTCATGAGCCTGATGGTCTGGGGGAAGTAGCTGTTGGTGAGCCTCTGAGTTTTGGCCCTGAGGCTCCGGAGGAGGCTCCGTCTTTTGGACGGCATCAGTTCAAACAGGCTGTGGTTGGGGTGGCTGGGGTCCCTGATGATGAGGCTTTGCTGACACATCTTTTGTTGTATATGTCCTGGATGGAGGGAAACTCACATCCACTAATGCACTCAGCTGTCCGCACCACCTTCTGCAGCGCCTTGCGGTTGAGGGCGATGCAGTTGCCGTGCCAGGCAGTGATGCATCCCGTCAGGATGCTCTCAGTAGTGCCCCTGTAGAAGGTCCGCAAGATCTTGGGTCCCATGCCAACCTTCCTCAGCCGCCTGAGGTGAAAGAGGCGCTGCTGTGCCTTTTTCACACACCTGATTGGTGTGCTCGTCCCAGGTGAGGTCGTCGGAGATATGGACGCCAAGGAACTTGAAGCTGTTGACCCTCTCTACTGCGGACCCGTTGATGGTGATAGGGCCTTTCTTCCCGGCCTTTCTTCCTGAAGTCCACCACCAGCTCCTTGGTCTTGTCGGTTTTGAGAGAGAGGTTGTTCTCCTGGCTGTACTCGGCCAGGCGGTCGACCTCTCTCCTGTAGGCTGTCTCATCACTGTCTGTGATCAGGCTAATCACTGTGGTGTCATCAGCGAATTTGATCACAGAGTTGGAGCCATGAGTGGCCACACAGTCGTGGGTGTACAGGGAGTAGAGGAGGGGACTCAGGACACAGCCCTGGGGGGCTCCTGTGTTGAGGGTCAGGGGGGTGGAGGTCTTCGAGCCCATTCTCACCACCTGTTGTTGGTCCAACAGGAAGTCCAGTATCCAGTCGCATAGGCCAGGGTTGAGGCCTAGGTTTCTCAGCCTGGAGGGGACAATAGTGTTGAATGCTGATGTTGAATGCTGATGTTCTTGCAGGAGGAGCTGTTTAAGTCAGCGTGCTGCGTTGGGACTGTTGCCTCCAACCAGGATGATGCTGTAGAGCTGACCATGTATCGGCAGAACGGGTCTAAACCAGGGCCAGGACCGGGGCCAGCACCAGGATCACAGGGGCCAAACCCAGACCAGACTGGCCAGGCAGAGAGAGGGGAGGGCCACCCAGTCAGAGAGGTGTGGCCTGGTTTGAAAGTTAAGAGGGGTTTTGGTCACTGGGTCACTGCTCTTATACTTAGTTGTAAAAATGACTTGTTCTCCTCCCAATCAACAGATCACAGCCAAGCTTAGTGAGACCCACAGGTTCTGCAACATCAAGGTGAGTTGATGTATGGTTTCACCTACTTTTGTAACATTACATTTTCAAGGCCAAAAATGTGTCACATTCTGAACTAGTAGTGGAACTGTTACTGCTAATTACAGTAATAAATGGTATTCATTGCCCCAAAATGGATATGTTCATTTTTGAATATTCAAACATTCACATAAGATCCCTTTAAGTGTCAGTGTCTCTTTGTCTGTCAGTGTTATGTAGATGGCCCATATGGGACGCCTACCAGGCAGATCTTTGATTCTGAACATGCCGTGTTAATCGGTGCTGGCATTGGGATTACGCCTTTCGCCTCCATCCTACAGAGCATCATGTACCGGTAAGTCAAGAGCAGAACATCATGAGAGAGATCTATATGAAACAGAAAATGTAGAATCACTGGCCTTAAAGCCTGACTTAAATTAAGTTAAAAGTATTTATTTTCACAATCAGTTGGAAAATTGGCAACACTGGTAGCTATCATTCTACAATGATACGATGGTGCTACTTTTTCCCACACACAAATGTATTTTGAATTTGTGCTGCTGCAGCTATCGCATGAGGAAACAGAACTGCCCCAACTGCAGCTACTCCTGGTGTGAGAACATTAAGGACAGCGAGATGAAGCTGAGGAAGGTGAGACTACCTGCAGTTGACAGGAAAATCTCTAGACTTATGTCTAATAGCATTAAGTTAATGTATGGTAAACACTTATGGCCTGTAGGTTGACTTCATCTGGATCAACCGCGACCAAAAGTCGTTTGAGTGGTTTGTCAGTCTACTGACCAAACTAGAGATGGACCAGGCTGATGAGGAGCCAGAGGGTGAGAGAGAGAGAGAGAGAGAGAGAGAGAGAGAGAGAGAGAGAGAGAGAGAGAGAGAGAGAGAGAGAGAGAGAGAGAGAGAGAGAGGGGTGTGTATATATAGAGAGAGAAACAAAAAAAATAGAGAGTAAATAGTCTGAGAAAATGTGTGTACTTTTGTTGTTTCTGTTTGTACATGATGTGTAAACCACCAGGCCGCTTCTTGGAGATGCACATGTACATGACCTCAGCCCTCAGTAAGAACGACATGAAGGCCATTGGCCTGCAGATGGCACTAGACCTGCTGGCCAAGAAGGAGAAGAGGGATTCCATCACTGGCCTACGCACTCGCACACAGCCAGGGAGGCCAGAGTGGGGGAAGGTGAAGATTTCAAATAGAAACCTTTGTGCCTTTCCAGTACAAGCAAACGTAAAGGTTTCTCTTGAAGAGAGATGCACCATATAGAAAACAGGTTTATTACGACCGCATATAGTGCATTATTCAGTGTATATGTGATGTTTTATGGATATATTTGTATACAGTGTATTTGTGGGTGCTGTCCAGTTCCATTGACTTCCATTGAATCTCTGCCTGTCTTATCCCCCAGGTATTCCAGAAAGTGTCAGAAGAGAAGAAAGGGAAGGTCCATGTGTTCTTTTGTGGCTCCCCTGCTCTGGCTAAACTCATCAAGGCACAATGTGAGCACTTCGGCTTCAACTTCTACAAGGAGAACTTCTAAGAGGGCCACTTCAACTAGATCCAAACCCATGTGCACTGTAAAAAATAATTAGTCAGCGGCTTAGTAAAGATAGCTCCCAAAAATCTATGATTTTGACAAAGAAAATGTAAGATTGTATTTGTGCATGAATATTTCTAGTAAGGTTTTCATTTGTTTACATTTGTTCCACAAACATCATATTCAGAAATAAATATACGACGTAGCCAACTGCATAATCTCAACATATTATGTTACATTTACTTACATGTATACATTTACTTAACTGAAACTCTCATGACCTGTACAAATTCTGTTATATCAAATACAATGAACATGAGCGCAGATGTAATACAGTTAGAAACAAATAAGGACCAACATCACAGGTACATTGGTTAGTGAGATAATGCACCACAAAGACCAGAAATTCACACTTACCCACAATTCCCTAGCAAATATGCAAATGTTATTCCTTCTTTTGCAATGGCATTGTGGGTAATTGTGAATTTCTGTTCTTTCTGATGCATTACCTCACTAACTAATGTACCTGTGATGTTGGTTCTTGTTTGATTATAACTGTATTATGTCTGAGCTTATATTCATGCAAGTGTTTTGTTAGGGTGGTTGGAACCACACCCATTGGCTGGACGTGTGTGCAAGTCTATAGGTTTGGCACAAATCATTCATGTACATGAATTAAGGTAATTTACTTTTGAGGTATTTTGTGGTACACTCAGAAAAAAATGTTTTTTTTTCATTTGAGGGACACCCTTTCAAGAACCCTGTTGGGTTCCATATTGACACACACACACACTTCTATTTTTTTGTTTGATTATAACTTTACATTGAAGTATGAATTTGATTATTTGTATAATTAGCTTAGCTTATAATTATTTGTGTATTAATTAGCTTATATGTTGTTACTTGATATTTCATGATGTTTCGATGTTTCGGAAAGAAATATATGACCTTTTGAAATGAATCTCATGCAAAATGAGTAATGGTGTTTTGGAGTCCATTTTACATTTTAAAGTTTTGGTGTGATGTATGCTGTCACACACAGGCCAACTTCAAGTCTAATTCTGCATATCCTAAGACATCCTAAGCTACGTACTAAACATTTTATCTGTATTGAACCACTTTGAAATGTTGACCACAATGTCACACTTTGGCCCCCTTATTTATGGAATGACCCACGAGCACTCCTGAATTTGCACTAAGCCTTTACTCTAACTGTCACTTTGGCCTGTTCAGTGTGTGTGTGTGTGTGTGTGTGTGTGTGTGTGTGTGTGTGTGTGTGTGTGTGTGTGTTCGCGTACGTGTGTGCATCCAAACTGTCTCTCACTCTCAACCAGGTAATGAAATGCCTTCCTTTATTCCTATACTGGATAAATGGATTTAACTTTGCTCACAACCTTATCTGTAGACTGCAGTCTTTCTCTCAATGTATTTCAAAGCACAAATAATAATTATAGAGATTTGTATATAGATGTAAGTAAGCACCCCTGAAATATGTTGGTAATGGGTCTGTATTTGAAGTTCCTGCTCAAATCTCTTTGGAAAATATGATAGATGATACAATATATGCATCTCTCAGTGGAACGGTATTGGTAAACTTATGTAGTTGAGTGATTCTTCCCCATTGCTGCTCAGGCTAGAAGGTGAAGAACTGAGTAGCATTACCAGGCTGTTTTGCTGGAAATTATAAATTACATGTTAGTTATATTAATTACATGTTAGTTAGTTGTTAATTGTAACAAACTGTGTAATTAGGAATGTATCTCTCTCTCATATAGAGACCCATATAGAGAAACTGTATGTTGTTTTACATCACTGAATGATGTATATGGGGATGAGTTATGGAAGGGAACTCACTGTAATCAACTGACTTAAAATCTGATTTAAAGGACAAATAAATCAAGTATGACAGGGTGTTTGTGTCTGAATGAGTTATTCACGTTGCTCCTGTATTAAAGCAGTTGGCACACTTATTTTTACCATCTATGCTTGGCATACTGAATCCTATTTGATCTGTATTCATTGTTGTGTCCCCAATAAACTGGACCTGAAAATGACCTTCTGTGCAGTCAGTGCATGGGACATGTATAGCTGGAATCCTAGATTTGAAGAAATGGTATGATTTCAAATCAAATCAAATCATATCAAATTTTATTTGTCACGTACATCGCATCCAGCCATAATTGATATAGTGACATGCTTTGGAATCTTGCTCCTCGATCAACAATAGTCAACAATAATCAATAAATCAACAATACAATATAATATAGTATAATAAAACAGTGACAGTAGTATTGCATAGTGTAAGTAGCAGCAGTAGTGACTATAATAATAACATTTGTAATACAATGTCAAGTGTATTTCACTTCCTAATTTTAAAAAAAGCCTGATTAACTTGTTTTGTATCACATACTAAGCTTACAGTGCACAATAGTGACAGTTCTATTTGAACGAATGATGCTTTGAACCAGAGATGGATACTATTAATTTCCAATGCACATCCACTCACTCTGTTTTCGATTATTTGGGATCTGGGCTCTGCTAATGTTACTGCCTGTTTCTCCAGTTTCCTGATCTGGGAAGCTAGCTAGTTACGCAGTACACGGATAGCTAGCACGACCGAAATAACTCCATGCCTTAGAAAACATGTTTACGTTGTTTTTCCAGAGGATATGAATGTAATCAGTTGTAATGATCGCAAGTTGGTAATCGTTAATCATATTAGTATATTAATTTATGTGTCAAAGCTAAGTAGCCATTTGCTTCCCGTACATTTTGCTAGCGAGTCAGCTAGCTAGCTATTTTAGCTGGCTAGAGTAGCTAGCTACGCCTATGATGACACATTTCAACAGAAATACAAGAAGGAAAGGTAGGCCATGGCCTCTCGGCTCAGTTGATCAGCTAGCTAACCGTGAACGGCAAACATTTAAATGATGATCTACCTAATATGTCCTATATATTTATTTCATCAATCGTAGTTCAAGCCAGATAGTGATTGCTACATAATATCCGTGAATGGAAAGATTTTCTCTCTCCTCCCCAGCTAGCTAGATCTTGCTAGCAAGCTTTTTGTATTGGCTAGTTACCAAGTTGAGCGGGATAACATGGCTAACGCTGGCTGTTTTCGCTGGTTATCCACACCGTTATTAAACATTTGAACAGCACATTTGCCCACTAACATTGCTTTTCTACGTTCGCTATTGTTGTTATCTTGATTGCTGGCTTATTAGTTAGCTACAGTCTTTCAATGAGAGGTTGTGTTTGTCCACATAATATGACGCGTACCTAGCTAGCTAGTAATTGCAAGCTACATTTGTTTATTTGGCTAGCCAGTGAGCCATATTACCGTGTTAGCTAGTTACCGATTGGACTTGGCCTGAGCTACCTTACTAGCTAACCTTTACCTAGTAATAGTAGTAGCTAGTATGATTTTGTTCTTGCATTGTTTGCAAGCTAACTTGCTAGATCATTGATTTTATTAGCGTATTATCTAAACTAGTTCAGTTCAGTGCTCATCAGTTCACTGCCTAGTTTATTTCATTTGTCTCTCTAAGTTGGTTTATTAGTTGAGTTATTTCAACTTAATTCAATCACCCGAACAGTCATCATGTTTATGTAATTGAAATATCACGTTTCTTCAATCTGTCTCTAAGCTGTTACTTGGTCTTGATAATCTTGTCTATCCCCAATCCTCATATTCCTATGACAGTTTAGCTGACAGCATTGCTACATTTCCCAAGAAAACCTGATAACTACTTACTCTTTTACTTTCTCTGTCTGCAGATGTCTATTTGATAATGTCATGTACCAACTGGACATCTTGCCTGTTGTTCAGTCAGTGCCAGCTCAAATATTTATATACAGCTTTACTTGAATAATGAACAAATTATTAACCTATATATGATATTTTCAACCAACTGCCTTTTAGACATATATTAGACACACTAGTTCAATGTTTATTTCATGACATATTTTAATTCATTGCTTTCTCAGACAGTTAGGCTAGTAGTGTTGCAACAATCCCACAGCCTAATACTGCAAGTAGGCTAGGCTAGTTGTCATTGTGACCGCACTATGTTCATGCTATTTTAAATGACCAATCTCCAGGCTCTTCGATACTTTGGCATTTTGAGTCAGGACACATATAACTCACTGAACACATAATCAATGGATCTCAGATTGTAATATAGAGAAAAGTCAAGCCACAGAGTGCAGATGAAGCGCCACTGGCTTTGAGTCCTGGAAAGCGAGTTGATGAAAATTCCATAGCACAATGATGAACTGTGTTTGGATGTCTGTCTTTCTTGGAATTGCAGTTTGGCCCACCCGTCATGGTTTTAAAATAATGTGGTGAGCCTGCCAAGGATTGTGTGTGTTCCCAATCTGACTCTTGCGTTGGTCATCTTTGTTTACTGGAAAACTCCCGCCTCAGTTTAAAAAAAATTATAATCATTCCCTCATTAGAAGTGCCTTTTGATTTCCAAGCTCAAGTTCAACTTTTCTTGTTCAGGGCATGCTAAAGCAAGCACCCAGGCAGTATTGTTACTGTCATGCTGCATGTTGCAGTGTTTTACCAGTTTGTGATCAAAATAGGAATGCACTGCAAAAGTGTGCATCGTTTTAGGCATCTTTCCAGTCGTGAGGTTTTGAATTTTGGCTGTGGGGTTAGCCAGGGAGTTGCAAGCTTGCATGTTCTTTATTAAGGATGCCGTTGCCAGATATTTCAGAACTGATCTCCTAAATGGCACCGTAGCACTCATTGGGGAGTGCTGCCTCTAGCTGTCAGTTTACATAATAACTAGGCCAATCTGCTGCTAATAAACTTCAACCTCCCTCGCTATGCCAAATATGATCCCCCAGTCCACCTCTTTCATTTTCGCTTGCTTTTCAGATGTCATGACTTTTTCTCTCTTCACACAATGTCCTGTTCTTGGTCCTTACTCTCCCCCCTCCTCTCCTCAGCCTAGACTCTGCATGGCGAGAGTGTGGCAGCAGGAGTGACTGTCCCTAGAGCAGCGGAGGCCAGCGGCAGAGCGGTGGTGCAGCCCCGTCCAGGAGGACCATCATGGCCTCTCGACAGAGGAACTCTGTGCGGATCCTGTCCAGCCGAGAACGCGGCTCCCAGGCCTTCGGCTCCCAGCGCCTCCTGCAGCAGCTGGTGGAGGAGAAGGTCCGCTGGATGAAATGGCAGAGTCAGGTAACACAATCTCAGGAGGAAGACGCTATCCGATCAAGGATTACCAATTCACCGCACGGATTCAATACTCGTGGAATATCTGCTCCACTTTGCCCACTCTCCGGAGTGGGCGTTTTGATCTGGGGTAAAACCATTGCCTTTAATGCATCACCATGGAAACATATGCATATCTTTAGCTATCATCTTTTAGTCTATTTTGGGAGTTGTACATAATCTCTAAACATGTAGTCAGTGCAGAACAATTTGAAAGAGGACCGGAATTAAGTCGTAACGTAAAAGGAACCATTGGTTCCAATAATTAGCTTTCTAACACTGCTATACGATTTTATACTTTTAAATCCTCTTACCACCATGTAAGGTTGGCTCAAGCCATTGTTTGTTTGTGCCTCACAGAAAGTGGAGCTGCCGGACAGCCCTAGATCAACGTTCCTGTTGGCTTTCAGCCCAGACCGGTAAGGAACTCGACTGACCCGGCTAGCTGCATGAATGGATTCATGAGAGCATATGAGACATGTTCACAACAGCTGTACATTCATTCCACCTCCTTTTTCCTCCCCTCCCTACTCTGGCTCTGATAGGACCCTAATGGCTTCCACTCACGTCAATCACAATATTTACATAACAGAGGTGAAGACTGGAAAGTGCCTGCATTCACTGGTGGGCCATCGCCGCACACCTTGGTGTGTGACCTTTCACCCCACCATCCCCGGCCTGGTGGCTTCTGGGTGCCTTGACGGAGAGGTCCGCATCTGGGACCTGCATGTGAGTGCTGCCTTTACGTTGATGCTATTTTCTCTATTGATGGGATTTTTTTTTTTTTTCATGGATTTCCAGCCAGGCGCAAGGTTGGAAAGTTGCATTTCTGACCAAGTCCTTTCCTCCGTAATCTTGTAGGCTACAATTTCATACACATTGTATTAAATGATTAGTAATCTTGCTGTTTTCCATCTCTCAGATCATCGAATATTCCTCAATAACAATCTCAATATGCCTAATACAGTGCCCTGCTTAAGTAATTGGACAGTGAGATATTTTTCTTCTTTTGGCTCTATACTCCAAAAGTTTACTAAGTTTATTAAAGTAACTAAAACAATTAGTATGAGGTTGAAGTAGATATTCTCAGCTGTTATTTGATGGTATTTGTGTACATATTGTTTTCACCATTTAGAAATTACAACACTATACATAGTCCCCCTATTTCAGGGCACCATATGTAATTGGACAGATTCATATAATGTCCAAATTAGGCAACTAATGTTTAGTATTTGGTCGACAACCCTTTGTATGCAATAACTGCCTGAACTCTGCAACCCATCTCTGGTGATGCTACGTCAGGCCTGTACTGCTGCCATCTTCGGTTGTTGTTTGTTTTGATGTCTTTTTGCCTAAAATCTTATCATCAGGAAAATAAATGCATGTTAAATTGGATTTAAATCTGATGATTGACTTGGCCAGTCAAGACCTTTCCACTTTTTGGCCCTGAAAAACTCCGTAGTAGGTTTTGACTATGTTCCTGATAGTTGATTTTTTTCAGTCTAATAATGTTTTGATGTGATGGAACACACCTGACTTACCAGAAACACCTGTCAATAGACCTGTCAATAGATCAATAGTGTATAAAAAGTGTCATTTCTTAATGGTGAAACCAATATCTACATAAATACCCTCAAATAAAAGCTGAGAATCTCTACTTTAACCTCAGTAATGTTTTGGAGTATAACCAAAAGAATATAAAATGCTTCACTGTCCCATTTCTTATGCCGGACACTGTATGCCTCATAATGATCTCAATATGCTTTAACAATCTCAATATACCTCATAACAATCTCAACAATCATGCACATTGTGAATTCTAAATAAGTATTGCTTTTCGCTAATTGTTTCTCTGTATCAAAACCCCCTCTCTGCTCTCGTAGGGTGGCAGTGAAAGCTGGTTCACAGAGAGTAACGTGGCCATCGCCTCACTGGCCTTCCACCCCACTGCTCAGCTCCTGCTCATTGCCACCAACAACGAGCTCCACTTCTGGGACTGGAGCAGGCCCGAGCCCTTCGCTGTGGTCAAGACTGGCAGTGAGACGGAGAGAGTCAGGTCTGACCCTCTAAACTCCCAGGCGCTCTGGGATAATAAGCCCTAGAGGGAGAGAGATTCTAGCAATGGAACTCAAATTCGTTTTGATTGATGCGTTTCGTTCAATTCATATTTGTGTCATGATAGTCCAATGGTTAGAGTGTTTTGGAGTTCATTGGAAGCTCTCCTGTTTCTATTTCAGGTTGGTGAGGTTTGATCCCTTGGGGCACAATCTTCTGACAGCTATTGTGAACCCCTCCAACCAGCAGGTGAGTCTTCTCTTTGCATATTTGTATTACTGTACTATCTGTACTATTATGTATATGTACAATTATTCTATGTATATATTATATATTTGTACTATTGCCTAAGGATTATCGTAGGAGTTGGGAGGGAATGAGGTGTTTTAAACTCATTAAAACCATCAAACTTATGGAATGATAGTTTTTCTAACCCTAACCCTAGTATTAAACATGACAATGCCTTCATCTCCTTGTCCTGTAGAATGATGACGACTCTGAGGTGCCCATGGACAGCGTGGAGATGCCCCACTTCCGCCAGCGCTCCTTCCTGCCCTCCCAGCCAGTCCGCCGCACGCCCATCCTCCACAACTTCCTCCACATCCTGTCATCACGCTCCTCAGGGGCCCAGGCTGGCGAGCAGCCCCGTCCCAGTGGGGAGAGTGGCAGCGACCCTCCTAGCATGCCTTTGGGCCAGTACCCCACCACGCACGACCGCGGTCCGCCCTACCCGGGCTGCACCCAACACTTGGGCATGGTGTGCCTCTGCAGCCGGTGCACCGCCAACCGCAGCCCCTCCGTGGGCGAGGGCCCCTCTCCCGCCTCCTCCAGGGCCCCCCTGGAGCCGCCCCATGCCTCCACCTTCTCCTCAGCCCGCACAGAGCCTCGTCAACCTTCGGATCCCAGCGGGGCCCAGCAGCGACCCTCCGCCTTCACCACGGTCTACTACAGCGCTGGCAGCTCCCTGCACCGCGCTGTGCCTACTGCCCACGTAGCAGGGCAGCCTCTGAGCCAGCAGCTGCCGGCCAGCCACGAACCCTCTGGGCGGCTACCAGGGCCCGACTGGACACGCAGCCTGCTGAACATGCGCACAGACACTGGGGCAGGAGGGAGTGGAAGTGGAGCAGGGGGCGGGGGAGGGGGAGGGGGAGGGGGAGGGGGTATGGGTAGTGTTGGGGGTGGGATGTTGCCCCCCAGGACCAGCTCATCCTCCGTCAGCCTGCTCTCAGTGCTCCGCCAGCAGGACGGCTCCTCCCAGTCCCCAGTCTATACCTCCGCCACCGAGGGGCGGGGATTCTCCCAGCAGGGCTCGGAGCCGGGCTCCGGCGGGGCCAATCAGAGGGGAGGAGGAGGTGGTGGAGGAGGAGGAGGAGGAGGGATGGGCACCAGCAGCGGACACCACCCATTCTGGGACGGCACCCGCAGTAACCCGGCCTCCTTCCGCAACGTGCTGCAGTGCAACCTGAGCCGTTACTTCATGGAGTTTGACCGCATGCAGGACTTGGAGTCGCCCTTGGGGGGCACTAGCGGAGGAGAGGGCAGCCAGGAGCAGACTCAGGAGCTGCTTAACAACAACATGGACCCGGAGAGACCCGGGCCTTCCTCTTCCTCCTCCTCCTCCTCCTCCTCCCACTACCAGCCCCCACCTTCCCATAGCACAGAGAACAACCCCCCTCCCCCTGGGGCCCACTCCTCCCGCGGCCACCTCAACCGCTGCCGGGCCTGCCACAACCTGCTCACCTTCAACCACGACTCCCAGCGCTGGGAGCGCACCAGCCAGGCCTCCTCCACCTCCGCCACCACCCAGGAGGGCTCCCCTTCCTCCTCCTGGCAGCAACCCAGCCCGGCCTATGAGGACGGGGGCCAGGGGGCACCGCGGAGGGAGCCCCCCCAAGCCCCGGAGAGGATGGCCCCGGAGCCCAGCGAGCAGTCCCCAGACGGGGCAGTGCCCTTCCCCATCGCAGCCTCCAGTGCCCAGCCCGGTGAGCAGACGGTGGGGCTGGTGTACAATCAGGAGACGGGCCAGTGGGAGCGAGTCTACCGGCAGGCTGCCTCGAGCCGCTCCGGAGACACACCGCCAGAGGCCTTAAGCCAGGAAATGCCTGTTGATAACCCAGACGAGGACTCTCTGAGAAGGTAGGGACCACAAGATTGTTTGCCTCTTGACTGGTGTTTTTGCTAAAACTTCATCTTGTGTTCCGCACGCATCATATTGTTTTGACGTTGCCTTGTAGCTAGATATTAAAAGTCAGCTGTTTTCACAAAAATGTACTTATTAAAGTTGACTGACATTGTAAAATAAGTTATTTGCACATAAATAGCCTCTGCTTTCTGCTAAAAATGTAAGTATATATTTTTTTCTTGTTTGCAGGAGGCTGTTGGAGTCCTCCCTCCTCTCTCTCTCCCGCTACGACATGGCAGGATCCCGAGACCACCCCATCTACCCAGACCCTGCCAGGTACTGTAGAATGGCATCTCACCAACCACTGCCAACCCTCATCACCTAATGAAATAGTCTTGTATTTGAAATTCTATTCACAGGATGAAATGAACCATCCAGTTTCGGACGGAGTCCTGTATTTACATCGAGAGTACGATTTAGTTATAAAAACCTCTTTTGAATGCATGTGTCTGTTGTCTGTACTGTAGGTTGTCCCCAGCTGCGTACTACGCCCAGCGGATGATCCAGTACCTGTCTCGAAGGGACAGCATTCGCCAGCGCTCCCTGCGCTACCAACAGAACCGCCTGAGGACGCTCTCCTCCTCATCAGACAGCCCCGCCAGCAACCCCTCTGCATCCATGGAGAACAGCGACGTTGACTTTGAGGAGCTAGAGTGAGTCTGAACCCCCCAGCCCCAATCCCTTACCTTTGAACCATCAGCCCCTCGATTTAATCACAGACTCTTTCAAATGACCTCTGGTATTTAATTTAATTTTAGTTGGTCCCGGAGATTTTGTTCAAGTTTTGCTCCTCTTTTTATTGACCAGTGGTAAAAGTTTGTTTCTTACCTTTCATCTCACACTTGTATTTAGAGATTATTTGGTGAAAATAACATTGTTGTTGACACTGTCTATTGATTGTCTGTTTTTAATAGTGACAATGGTGACAGAACGAGGCACAGAACAACACGCAACGCCAGAATGTCTGCCCCTTCACTTGGACGCTTCGTTCCGCGGTCAGTGAGCCCCCCCTCAAATGGATTTTAAGTCATGACCTGTGTTATAGATCTGAAAATGGGTTTGGAGGCATCTATAAAATACACATTAATCAACCAACTAAGCTTGCTTTGTAGTAGGACAACATTTATTACACGGTGGACAGGGCTGAGGTTCCACTAGGCCTACTATTGTCAAAGTGGGTTACGCAGATCGATCTAGGGGGTACGCGAAATAAATCTGTGATTTACCTTCCAGAACAGTCCTGTTGAATAGCCGACTGCAGTCTCAGTACCAAAAATAAATGCATGCACCCTGTCCAACAGAATAATATTATCACAATGTCTAATATGTAAGGGATAATGTTCATAGAATATCAATTAGACTACAAAATAACCAAGACGCGCAAGGTCGTTAAATTTAACTGGAACGCATTTCTCAAATGTTGCCTGAACATAATCCCGCCTACACAATCCATTCATTATGTTAAATAAGAAAACGAAAATAAATATATGGACTTTAAGTGCTGTAGCTAAATTTAAGAATATAAATAAATATTCTGTTTATATTCTATTCTTCTAAATTTAGCGCAAATATCTTCCTGTGCCTTTGAATGCACGAGAGCAGACACCTCTTGACCAATCACAACAGTGTTTATGCTCTCACGTGCTGGGGGTACTCAGTAGGATGTAGAGTGTCTCAGGGGGTACATGACTGTTAAAAGTTCGGGAACCACTGCACTAGGCCAAAGTGGTGGCCATAAGTACAATGTAGCTGTGAGAATAGTTGTATTTGATCATTGTTGTTTTTTTCCTCTCCCTCCCAAAGGCGATTCCTTTTGCCTGAGTACCTGCCCTATGCTGGAATCTTCCATGAGAGGGGACAGCCTGGCCTGGCTACCCACTCTTCTGTCAACAGGGTCCTAGCAGGTACAAGCTCTCACATTTCAATGTTTTCTAGTCAATCTCAGGGCTCCTTTGCCCTATCCCTGTAACAGTGTAGTATTCACCCTCGTTAACCTCACTACTGACCACTGGCTTTGCTCCTGTGTGTCTCCCAGGTGCCTCCATCGGGGACGGCCAGTCGGCTGTGGCCAGCAACATAGCCAACACTACCTACCGGCTGCAGTGGTGGGACTTCACTAAGTTTGACCTCCCAGAGATCAGCAACGGTACTAATGGGGCTGCATTCAGCAGTGCACAACTGTTGCGGGATGTTGACATAAAGTAGATCTGACACAATAGAGTAATGAATAATTTAATAATTTTCATGACATTTATATTCTTGCAATGTAAAGCACCTCGTGTCGACCCTGCTCTCCTGGTTGACCCTGCTCTCCTGGTCGTTTGTACAGCCTTGAGGGATGTTTACTGGACCCTGATTGTGTTTACCCTTAATTGGAGTGTATTGTTTTGACATCCTCTCTTTGTGACATTATCCCTCAGCCTCTGTCAACGTGCTGGTGCCAAACTGTAAGATTTACAACGACGCCAGCTGTGACATCTCTGCCGATGGGCAGCTACTGGCCGTCTTTATACCCAGCAGCCAGCGGGGCTTCCCCGACGAGGGCATTCTGGCCGTGTACTCGCTCGCCCCGCACAACCTGGGAGAGATGCTCTACACCAAGAGATTTGGTGAGTCTCACAGCTAGTAGAGGAATTCTCCTTCAGGCTGGATGCTAGTCATAAAAGTTTAGACACATTGTACTAGAAAGCGTATTAGAAGACCTGTAGGTTAACCTCGTCAATCAATCTCAACATCAGACTTTTTCCCCCCTACAGGTCCCAATGCCATCTCAGTCAGCCTGTCACCCATGGGCTGCTACGTGATGGTGGGCCTGGCCTCCCGCAGGATCCTGCTCCACCCCTCCACTGACCACATGGTGGCGCAAGTGTTCCGGCTGCAGCAGCCCCACGGTGGAGAGACCTCCATCAGGGTGAGTCAGAGCCTAGGTTCCAGGGAACGACCAGCACAGCTGATTGTCTGTCTGTCTGTCTGTCTGTCTGTCTCTGTCTCTCAACAGTAAGGGAGAAGAGTATGGGGATATTCCAGGCTATGTAGGGAGAATTGTAGCTGTAATGTTTTTGCCCAAACTTGTGGAGTTACAGTTGTACATTTTATATAACCATATTCTCCCCCTCTACCCATAATGACAGTCAATGAAAAGATGGCATCCTATTAAATGCCTATTATTTCACACACAGCTGCTTAAAAAAAATAATATCCAAACAATAACAATGATGTCCTTTCTATTTGCTGTATCAGCAGCACCATAAAACAACTGATTCGTCATTCAATAACTATTAAAGAACTTTCTGCTAGCCATCACATGCATTATTAAAATATTACAACTGTGCCCCCCCCCTCCCCAGCATGAACAGTTAAGATGGAATATATGAATATATCTTTTATTTCTTTACATTTCACTCCTCTTCAATGGCTACTGTTTTCTGGGAAATTCAAAAATGTGTTGATTGACGACAATTTGTTGATTGACAATTTATCTGGGTTCTCTTTCGATCCCTAGATGGTGTTTAATGTGGTCTACCCTATGGCACCAGACCAGCGGAGACACGTCAGTATCAATTCAGCCAGATGGCTTCCAGACCCAGGGATGGGGTTGGCTTATGGAACCAACAAAGGAGACCTGGTCATCTGCAGGCCTGTGTGAGTGCCCCTCTGCCACACCTGGAGAGCTCAAACTTCTGCATAGTTTCTATGTGTGTTACCATGTACACACGCACACTTAATGTTGAGATGTTGAGGCCTCAGGCTACTTGACCAGTGCAAAAGTGTCATATGTTTCCTGGAATTCAGTGAATTTACTAGCTACCACCTCCAACACCGGTGGTCTGATTTGCCTCTGATTTGATTATGATAAATAGTCATTGCAAACAGGAAGCCTCTGGATTGGAGACGGTCAATTATTGGTCGATAATGAGATCATTGTCTGTATGATTACATGAAGGAATCCCTCCTCTGTGAGGAAATCTGATCTTCAGTGCAAATTAACAATGTCTTTGCTCAGGTTCTACCGGAGTGATGGTGAAAGCCCAGCTGAACCGAGCGCAGAGCCCATATTTACAGTTAATAACAGTGGTGGAACCAGCCGGACCCGCGGCACGGAGAGGCCAGGGTGAGACTCTACTTTCATCTCCTTTATTTGATACTTCTTCTAACTTCATGTAGCCCTCTTGCTGTGCACTGAACTTGTCATATGTATCCACAATGTCATACTTATCTTCTTTCTGCTTTTGTTGGATTACAAGGCCGAGTCGGTCCAGCTGGAGACTAGATCGAGACATGGGGCTGATGAACGCCATTGGCCTTCAGCCTCGACACCCCGCCCCCTCTGTGACCTCACAGGGAACCCAGACGCCAATCGTGCAGTTGCAGAACGCTGAGACACAGACGGAGAGGGACCTTCCAGGGCCCAGCACCTCCCATGCTGCTTTAGGTAGGACAGCTCTCATTGGCTGCCTCTGAAAAGGCGCACAGGTGCTCTGTCAGACCAAGATACATTGGCCCTCGTTTATCAAACGAGCGTACGCTCAAATCTTGATTGTAAAGTGAACTTTCTCACTGATCTCATTAATTAACTCCCTGATCGCCTCATTGCTCATTTCGCACTCATGCAACATGTGTTGCATATAAATGAAAAAAAAAAAAAAGTATATTTTCAGGTATATAATGTTGGTGACAGAACTTTAATGTCTTAATAAAGACTCACTTGTAATGTTTCTCTCACGCTCTCTCAGCGGAGGCTCGCCAGGAGGTCCCATCCACCAGCGGTGAGTCTTCAGGGAGCCCACAGCAGCCACAAACCAGTCGGGCCGAGGAGGGTACCCTGGGGGACTCCACCGAGGCCAGCACCTCCACAGCCAACACTGGTAAATCTCACACTCAACTGTCCTTCTCAGAGTTCCTGAAACACCCCCTGCTATATGTTCTACAATGTATAATATACATTGTTTCATACACAATCAATATGATGGCGTATGGCAACTTTGTCAGGAAGGGATGTTTTAGCTGTCCTCTCCTCATACGAGTAAAAGAAATCCTCTGCGTGATTCCCTTGAATTGGTCGACTGCTGATCTGTTTCTTGTTTTACTAAAAGGACCAGACATTTATTGGTCTGATATTACTTGCCACAGCAAGCCTAATTGAATTTCCCCTTTTCTCTCTGGGCTGTCATTTCCTATGGCTGGGAGTTCTCCACTGTGTTGTCACTGTCTGTGGGTGGAGTTTCCATGCTGCATTGTTGGAGACATTTTAACGTCGTCCCCCAAGCCAATTAAGCTCTATGTTGTTACTTAATATCGTGACCAAACGATATTAAAAAAGCAATCATGACACCATCCCCACATTGGACGCGCTCATGCACGAACAAACGTGTGCTGACGAGCTTGCCATATAGTCTCAAATAGAACCAGTTTCTTTTTGAGACGCGGGGAATAACAGACGCAAGCGGTGTGGATGAAATTATTCAATAGAATGGGAGCTTTAAATAAATGTGCATGTCGTTGGCGCACACTGCAATCAGTGTAGTTTCTGTGTAAGCTTTGCTCCTAACATTAAGGATCATTACCATTCTGCTCAGATTAGGCTCGAGCATTTAATGTAACTCCCATCAGAAGTCCCATTTTAATTCAAGAGAAACTTGTTGGATCAGACATTGTCTATCAGACATATTTCCTTCATGCCCTCTCTCTCCCTTCCTCCACTCTCCTAGGGGAGGCTCCGGAGTACACCCCAGGAGAGGATGCCCTGGCACGGATCCGCCGGCTCATTGCTGAGGGCGGCATGACTGCTGTGGTCCAGCGGGAGCAGAGCACCACCATGGCCTCCATGGGTGGCTTCGGCAACAATATAATTGTCAGCCACCGCATCCACCGCGGCTCCCAGACCGGCATAGGGGCGGGCCGGCCCAGCAGCAACCCAAACCTGTCCACCCCTGGTCCCTCTATGTCCCCCTCCCCCTCCTCATCCTGCCCCCTCACCCTCACCATCACCCAGCCCCAGCCAACCCAGGCCCAGGCCCTGCGGCTGACCCTGGAGCCCCCCACTCTGTCAGAGCCCCCTCACCAAGCCCCCATGTGGGGTTCACCCTCCCTCTCCCGACCACAGCCTCCCACCCTCCACTCAGACGGAGCAAGGCCTGGGCTATCACTGGCCATGGACATCGATGACGTGTTTGAAGGAGGCCGAACGGACGATTCTGAACCAGGCCCCTCCTCCCTGCTCTTCTCCTCTTCCTCCTCCACCTCTCACAGCACCTTCCCCCCTGGCAGCAGCAGCAGAAACGGCAACAATAACAACAACAACAGCCGCAGTAGCAGAGATAGTTACCCAGGCGACCCTTACAGCAGGTAGTTCTGTGACTACTTCAGCCCTTATTGCCCAGGAGGAGGAGAGAATACACCACAGGAGACATGGGGTGATTGATAAAAGTGATGATGCTGTCTGAGAGAATTTTGGCAGAGACGCTGTTGTATTAGAAACCCAAAGGAACTTGGTTTAGCCCTGTCTTGCTGGTCCGCTTCTCCTGAAAGCCTTATCTCACAAATAATGGGTGCTTAGACTCTGTGGGGTCTCCTGATCTGAGAAGAAAGGACATATGTCTCCCCCCCCCCCCCCCCAACCCCTGCACCCATCAGTTTCAGTGGCATTGGTCCCCTGCATTGGTGTGCGCTTACATTGCACTTAAAATGGAACTAGTTGTATGATCATTCCATGTCAGAAAGGGCTTCTACTTGAATTGTGTGAGTTTCTCGGCCCTTTCTCTTCACATAGGCGTGACTGAAGACAAGGTTACTCCATTCAAAGTGCCATGTAAGGGGTATGGCAACACCACAAAAAACACAGACACAGAGGTTTCTCCAATGTGCAGCATTTAGTGCCATGTGATTGAATTGGGCATGAAATATTGTGTGTGTTTGAGGTGAAGCGGAATCAGCACTGCTATATTTTGAAGCCTCGTTTTTGTACCATGTTGTATGACGTGTAGTTATATGATTATGATGCGTAAAGCAGAAAATAATCCTATTGTTGTATGAATCATGAGGTGATGTGTGTGCCACTGACATCTGGTTGAAGCCACCCCTCTCTAAAGAGAATCTGCAGCTAGCCCCCCAATCCCCCCCCCCCCCCCCCCCCCCCCAAGGATCATGGTCCTTACCCAAGGGTCCGAGTGTACAGAGCATCTGGTTCGAAGTAAAAGACTGAGCCCCCTATTGCTTCAAGTTCAAGATACAGTGGACAGACACAATGTGGATGTAATGTTACATGTATAATCAATCATTTCTGACTATCATTGATAAACTGTACTTTTGTTCTACTGCATGTTTTCAATAATGCTGCATCGTTCCGACGAAAAAGGGAACGTCATCAGTACAAAAGTCTCTCAAAACTACAGAAAATGAAAAAAACAAAGATCTGCACACCCACTCGGAAAGCGTTTGCCAGCCTTTGCGGGCTCGTTTCATGCTGAAAGCACCATCATTCCTCTCCTGTTGCACTATAAGTGACTGTGTTTGGTGCCAAGAGGAGTGCAGCGAGTGGAGGACTGGATCAGAACTTATTTTACCACCTTGCTTCATCACCCCGCCACCCCCCACTCCGGGCCTTAAAGTGTGATGGAGAAATCCTGAACACAGCAGAGCCCCTGTCTGCACCCTCCACTGGAGCTCCAGTGACAACTTGACCCGAGTCCTTACCACTAGGATTTAGTGAAACCTGACTGTAGACTTGAATTACACCCATTAACCTTCCCTCCCACATCCCTATCCACAAAGACTCTGAGGACCAGAGAATGGGGGGGGTGTCATGGCTGTCTGTCAGAGGGAGGGGGAGGGTCTTCACTGAGGTTCTTCTCAGTCAAACCCCAGCACCAACACACCCAGCGCTTGAAAAGCACTGAAGAGGAGTTTTTTCTGTGTGTATGCTTGTCTGTCTGTGTGTGTGTGTGTGGGGGGGGGGGGGGGAGGGGGGGGAGGGGGGGTGGTATATGTAGCACCTCTCAAGTCAAAGTTACTTTGCCCTAATCGTGTGGTCGGGCATGCGGGCAAGTGAGCTTCGATTGTAATCTCAACCAGCCCCCCTCACCCCCCCACCTCCCCTGCTGAACCAGGAAATGAGAAACAAAACTTGAATTCTTGATCACCATTCATTTTTAGATGGAGTTTTGTACTGTAATGTCTTCAGAGGTTTGTCTGGCCTATTGTGACAGGCAGAGTGTCCTTAGCATATCATTTCACTAAGCCCTAACCATGTTGGGAGCTGACAGACAGAAGAAAGAAATGCCCTGCGCCGTTTAACAATTTTCGTTTTAACCCATATGCTTAGCTATTCACATTTTTAATCGCTTTGTAGGGTTATATATTGATATAGTTTAAGTTGGGAAGGGGGTGGGTTGTGTGTTTTGCAAGGGTGGGGTAAAGAAACATCACCTGACAATGCCACATTGCGAGTACTGGACCTATGAGAGTGAATAGAGCGTGGAGCGAGGACCCTGATTGGTTGTTTTCGAAGATGTGCAGTGAGTCCCATGTTTGGCTGGAAGCAAGCTGTTTACTGCATGTATGAACTGCTAGACCTGTCTTAGTGATTAGAAAGAAAGTGAAAATGCCTGGCAGGTGAAAAAGAAACGTTGAATTATCTGAATGCTCCTCCTGGCTTTACTTGATTTAATGAAGATTTTAAACAAACATGTTTTTGGCTGTTCATGTGTCTGTTTTGTGTAAAAGTGCAGTACCGCATCACTTCTCCCATATGTTCCCCCACCCCCTGAATGATAAGCATACTGTAGGTCCACAACTACAACACATACATACAAACGTAAACTATCTCACCAAATATTACTGCTATATCAAACTGTCAAGTTTGTACAGTACACACTTCAATTGCTCTTCTTGGCTTTGACTTGTATGTGATGTAATTAAAAAGAGAGCTTTGTTGACATAAAGATCAAGAATTTAATAACTGTGTTCTGTGATGAGATGGCGTTCTTCTCACTTCTCACAACATAGTTAGTTACTTATAGCATTCAATACCTTAACTTAAGTAACCAAATACCATCTATACAGATACATGTAATTAATGTATGCCTGAAGTGAACAAATTGTACAATTGGTATACAGTAGTCTACATTTTTTATATTTTTGCCCCTGACAGTGGTTTTGCTGCTGTGGAATTGATGCAGTGGAAGCACATCTAACAATAATGTTAACATACATAGAAACTCACTTGAAACGTAACATTGCATTTAGCTGCTAATAACATGTAAATAAACAAATCAAGTTTCCCTATTCTTGGCAGCCCAACCACAAAGGTGTTTGTAAATGTTGAGTTTAAGTGGGAGGACCCCCTGAGATACTGCTGATGGAAGCTGAATGAGTGCAATGGTCTCTGTGTACGTACTTTATTTTATTTTAATATCATGTTCTACACTACCTTGTTCTTTACGTCAAGGTACTTTTGGAGTCATCTGTGACGTGCACAAAATGATACAGATGAAACCTCTGTTTTACCCACAGATTTGATATATATTTGATTGATAGTGATTACAGCCAATAAGGTCCTATCTATACTTACAGCCATCGTTGTACCAATCATGTTCTATATGTTGACCTTTGGTTTTGATCATGCAATATATGTCATATGGTACAACAGATGATCCCATTGTTCTGAGATGGGGCTGGACTGTCTGTCTGAGCCTTACTTTGTTGTTATTTTGCAGAATTAATCTACTTTGCTTAGTGTCCATGTGACTTAGAATTCTTAATGCTACCGCTTCTTCTCAATCTCGGTCTAAATATACAAAAAATCTTGGGTGCTGTATGGTAGCCAAACTGTGACTGGTTGATATACTAAGTACACAAATTACCTGTCTAATAAAGGAGGTAGAGTAGTCTGGTTATGTGATCTGTCTTGCCTGAAACTATCTATTTGTTCCCCATGTTTGGAAGTTTGATTTGATAGTGATTGTGGTGGATTTGTGCTTAAAACATTTGTTTTAGAAAGACTTTAGTTTCAAACTACTCATGAGCTTGTGCTTCTTCAAGCAGCTTCTTGTACAACTTCTTTCATAAAGACTTATGCTGCATTCTAAAACAACGAATAAAAGCTGGTTGAAAACCGTGACTTCAATAGGTGGACTACAGTATGTAATTCTCCAGCAAGGCTAATTTCGAGGATAGAAGGATACAGATTTGCTGCCACAAAACTCTACACAACATTAATCCCTCGTCTTCTTCCCTTCAGGACCCTGTGATAGAGTGACTAGTTAGGTTTCCACTGTTACTCATACCTCTCCAGTCCTATCGTCAGTGGTTCCCAGGTATGGTACATGGTTGCTATTGGTACAGTCTTTTAAAGACAGCTTTTGTCTCCCTCCCTAAGCTGTTATCAATAGTCTCAAAGTGTTGTAGAGTGATAATGTGATGAAGATGTTCTGTTATTTTATGATAAATCGAGATTATAGATTCCAAGTCCAACAAGTGCTATGGGAACACCAAAGATCCTGTGTAATGTTGACAATGAAAAAAATAAATAAAAATGGGATACTGTTGAAAAGTTATTCAGGATTTGTGGTACTTGTTTTGTTAGTCTAAGTTGTAGTTCTAAATCTCATGCATTAAGATGTCTACTTGGTGATTGAAGTGGCTTTCAAATCATAACCTACATGGGTAGATCAGTTCTTGAAATGGTGATGGTCTAGTTATCCACAGGAGGTGGTGCTGAAATGTACACCACTGGCTGCTCTTGAACAAAACAGATAACATGGGCCGTTACAGTCCATGTTCAGAAGAGTAGGTTCATGTATGATGTCACTGGAGGGTTGCCACGGTGCTTAACTGCGAGGAGGAGACAGAATAAGAAGAACTAATGCATCAGAGAATGCATCTGGTAGACAAGAGCTTTCAAAATGACATCGCTGCTGTGTGTCAAAGACTGAGTGATGGCAGGGCTTAATCTAAAATGTTTGTACTTGGCGACAGTCATAGAGAGCATTGAGAGAATACAGGCAGTCCAATTTTCCATATAAGCTTTATATAAATATATATATTATCCTCCAGGGAGTCATGCAATATGGATGGCACTGAATACACCGAAGATTCTAAGAGACTTTCTTTCAACTTCAGTGGTAAGTTATCAATGAATTCCTGACAATTTGAAAATGATGTGACTATTGAATAGAAGACAGAATATATTCAATGGGTAACCTCTAGTACAATACCTCCTTAAATAACTGATCTGATCTGACAGGAGAAATTACATGAAAATTACCCTTTGCTGCAATGCATGTGAATAGCCTATTCGGATTATAGACAAACCTCTCCATACACAGTAGCTTTTGGTAAATATACTGTAGGCTGTACTGTGGTAGATGATGTACTACTGTATGTAATACAATAAACTTATAAATAGTCAGACCAGAGTATTACTGTTAACAAACTGATCCCATGGAGAAAAAGCTTGAATTATGAGAACCAAAAGTTATTGCAATGACTCATTTTGTATGAAATGTGAATGATTCAAGGTGATTTAGTTTAGTGTGACCCTTCATTTGAGATTAATATTTTTTCAACAAAGACATTTTGAATGCATTTGACAAACAAATGTGTTTGTGTGACATTTTCTTCACCAGGCGACTCAGGGCATTCATCTGGTATTGAACCCAATGTCAGTTTGGTCCATCCATGTGGTAACAGCTCCTGTGAGAAGTACAGGAGACCGGGATGCCCATACAGCACTACTGAACTGGTCCTCATCGTCATGGTAACTGGCTGTATCAGCCTCACCACCATCCTGGGCAACGCTCTGGTGATGCTGTCAATCAAAGTCAACCGTCAACTCCAGACTGTCAACAACTACTTCCTGTTTAGCCTGGCCTGTGCTGACCTCATCATTGGCCTGCTCTCCATGAACCTCTACACTCTCTACATCATCATGGGCTACTGGCCCCTGGGACCTGTAGTCTGTGACCTATGGTTGGCCCTGGACTACATGGTCAGCAACGCCTCGGTCATGAACCTCCTGGTCATCAGCTTCGACCGCTACTTCTGCGTGACCCGACCGTTGACCTACCCGGCCAGGCGGACCACCAGACTGGCTGGACTGATGATCGCAGCAGCGTGGGTGGTTTCCTTCATACTCTGGGCCCCAGCCATTCTCTTTTGGCAGTCCTTCATGGGGAAGCGCATCGTCCCAGACGGGGAGTGCTACATCCAACTCCTCTCCAACCCCGCGGTCACGCTAGGAACCACCCTCCCCTCGTTCTACCTGCCCGCTGTCATTATGATCATCCTCTACACACGCATGTCTCTAGCCAGCCATCGTCGGTTGACTGAGATCCAGCCTGAAAGTAAGAGAGCGAGGACCTCTAGTGGCCTACTGAAACACTGGAGGAGCTGTGTGTCGTCCCAGCCAGACATAGTCACAAAACCAAAGAGTGATTCTGATAAATTGACCGAAATTGTCTCTGTTGAGGGTGAGACTAGTGTCTGCCCTAAGCAGAGGGTGAAGGAGAGGAACAAAGCTAATAAGATTACCCAGCTAAGCATTGTCCATAATGGCTCTTCTACCTCTGACAATCAGCCCAGAACATTATTGTATACTGCCAGCTTCAGTACATGCCAAACCAAAAGGAGGAGACGATTTGAGACAAGGGAGAAGAAGATGACCAAGATCATCTTCGCCATCCTCCTGGTCTTCATCCTCACCTGGACGCCTTACAGCGTCATGGCTGTCATTGGAACCTTCTGTCACTCCTGTGTCTCAGACACTGTGTGGACCATGGGCTACTGGCTGTGTTATATCAACAGCACCATCAACCCTGGGTGCTATGCACTGTGTAATGTTACCTTCAGGAAGACATTCAGGAACCTTCTGAGGTGTCAGTATAAAAACATGGGTAGGAAGTAAGGATGCACTCACAACACACTTTGCATAAAATCAAATTCTTTGAGGAAGAGGTCTTTTATCGTTTGATTAATGGAGTTCCAAGGGGTTTTGTAGAAGATGCTTGAATTGGGAAGATTAGAAGGGAAATGTTCAACTTGTATTTCATTTGTTGTGATCTTTAATAAGGCATAGACTTGTCTTTTATAAGTTATGCTGATGTACTTACCTTTAATGCTCTTTATTCTTCTGGTTAAAACTTTACATTAAGTTGTCTTATACCTGTGTATTAACCTCTTAACGCTGTAATTACTTTATATTACATACTCCTAATTCCACTTTTGTAATAACACAAACTGCTAAACTTTATAATGCAGTTACAAAACAATTACTAAATGCACTGTGTAACAGCATATTAATAAAAAAAATCTTACTATAATAATGACAGTTACAACACCATTATAGGGGGAACATAATGTGTCTGACCTTTTTCTTCTAAGAATTATTTTGAAAAATATTAGAATGCATAGAATTCACACACACACATTTTGTTTTGTTATACAAACAACAGTACAGTATTTAATTGTTGTGCTTTTATACAAACCTTATGTTGCAATGGCAGTGATTTCTACAGTTCAAAAAATACATTTTGCAGAGGACTTATTTTATTCTACATTGGTTTTCTTGGATTTCCATATTTACTTACAAAACCTATTACGCTAACATCTTCTAAGATATAAGTCATTGAATATATTCAATAATACCCTTGATCACTGAAGAAACAATTGTGTTTGTTGTTTTGATGTTAATTTTGTTTATATCTATCAACTTTATCACTTTCTATAGAAATTGAGTTCTTGAAATGTTCAGTTAAAACATGGGATAGACTATGAACTATGATGGCTGAATTCATAGTTACCTAGTGGAAGAAATGTTCAACTTTTACACCTTTAATCAAAATAAACATATAACTTCAAGAAAAGACACGAGAGTGACAGAGTTGAGTTTTGCCTTGAGGAGGACAATTCACTCAGCTGCAGAGACATTGGCTGAGTGTTTGGCAAGGGAGAGAAGACGATTGTGCTGCTGAAGTAAGCCAGAGGTCAAACCTGTGTCCCAATCCTCAAACTCTCTTTAGTTCTCACCCCCTTTTGCCTTCTTTCCTGGAAAAAGAAAGACGGTGTGAATGAATTGAACTCTTGTCAATGCAGTCATAGGCAAATGTCACCTCTATTATTATTATTAACTTTAACATTTATTTTGATTATAGCATATAAAGTGCTTTTCTCCTGTCATTTGTTGTGAGTATTTGTTATATATCATCAAATAAGAAAAACAGAAAGCGAACCAGTGCTACTTCCCTTTTTCAATTTGCTCTTGGAAAAGGCAACTCCTAAACTTTCTGTTTTTCTTATTTCATGATCAAAAGTTCATCTTATTCTGCAGTGCGTCCCATTATTGCTCTAAATTGAGGACCAACATCCTTGTAAGCAGCATTAAGGGATGTCTAAGGGTGTATTCCAATCAGGCAGTTATTCCCTGCACTACACAGGGTATTCAGCCAAGGGAACAACAGGTGTACATGATACAAGAAATGGAAAAGTGTTCCTGACAGTCATTGGTAGAGCTGAGTGAGGATTGCAGGAACATTTTAATGTAAATTGTCATATTTTCAGTATGCATTGGTTGTACAATATAGCTATTTATCTATTAAAGTCCTATGTATAGCATTTTTGAAAGTAATATTCTGATATTAAAGGTGACACATAAATAGGGCTATACCTGTCTGAGAGTGATGTAACTGAGTGTTGTTACCAGGGTGTGGAAATCAAAAAAAAACACGAGGCAAAAGTATGTGAATTGAATAGTGGTCAAGTCATTGAGATCCAACATACCTTTGGCCTTCTTGGGCTTTGCGGCGCATGGCTTGGTCACCTTGATGGTGTCCAGACACTCAGCATTGAACATGGCTTTCTTCAGGGTCCCTGATCGGGTCTTGGTGCCAGTAGCCGAGTCACACTCCCCCCAATGGCCAAGCTTGTACTTGCAGTCAGCTAGAAAGAGAAGTCACCACATGAATCTATTATGTGAATGTTAATAATGACACAGAATGCACATACAGTACTCTATTCAGATTTATCGGGCCCACAGTCAATGTCAAACATTGGGCTCTTACGGAAGTCCTTCTTCCAGTTGCAGGGGATACTGCAGTCATGTTTCTGGGTTTGCCCGTTGCACGTGGCTTCGCGGACGCCAGCTCCACAGTCCCCAGAGTTGGGCACACATTTTCCATAGTGCATGTCGGTACAGTCTGAGCCTGCTTTGCCATCCTTGCCCTCTTTTTTATGACCTGGGCCTTTTTTATGCTTGTTTGCTTCTGTGGTGACCATCAAGGCCACAAGCAGCACAAGCGTCACTGAAAACACACCTTGCATTCTGTGGTGAGAAGAAAAAAAAAAAGAAAATGTCTTAAGCAATGGGCAGAAGTTTCAATAGCAGCCTATCATGCACCTGCACTGTTGTCACAGATTCTCCAATGTTGTATTGTAAAATAGATTTAACACACTAAACTAGAGCATTCACTTTTTTACATGGGAGCGTTATTTGGTCACAAGCAGAACATCGCAATAGGCTAGCCACATCTTCAGAGCCAGACATAAAAAATAATAATAATGTGCTTCTGCTCCCGACTGCTGCTCCCCTAGCCTGTAATTAGTCTGGGGTAGCTTCTTGTGACTGATAAGCAGGACAGGTCCAACCAGGTGCGTTGGTCCTTCTAGGAGTGTAGCTCTTCCAGGAACACATCTGTTTTCTGGAAATTGCTCATCAAATCATGCCCTGGAGGAACTATGACACAATCCACATGTTTCCTTAGAGTTTGCCTCATCAACTGAACCAAAACAACTCCAGCAGCAAGTAGCCAAGAATGGGAATACATTCCCTAAGTGTTGCTAAGAGTTACTGCACTTCACTTAAAGCGAAACACTTATTTTTATAGTACAGCCTTTTGAGACTCAACTTTACTTAGCACTGCAGTTAATTAACTGTCCTTAGAAAATTACCTAATGTCTTATATATAGCCTGGTCCGAGATCTGTACGTGCTTTAACAAACAGTCTGACATCTTCTAGTTTGTATTATAAAAGTGAATGTATTCTGATATCATTCCTATTCGATCAAAATATTTGGGCTGGTTAACATTTGTCTCATTGATAAAAAAATAAAAAAAGCCCTCTTCCATTATTTGATGAAGGCTCAATCAACAAGCACAGCAGTATCTTCCCCTAATATGTGGGCCATGGGCACACCCTTGAATACATTAAATGTGTCAATAACCCATAAATCTCTCCCTCTCTCCATTATTGGGCTGAAAAATACAGACTCCTCTTTCACAGAGAAAGAGCCTTGATTAAACGAGACCCCTTCTTTCACACGTAACAGCCGGCGGAGCAAATCCCGTTCCTCTCCCGGTCCTAAATGTGGAGGGCTTCTCCGGGTATAGGGCTTTTGTGTGAACAGAACAGGCTCTCAGCAGGCCCCCTCTCTGTGCTCCAGCCATGCGGAGGGGGAGGCCAAGCGCTCCCTGAAAGACTCTTTAGAGTCCCCCTCAAAGGAATACTGATTCATTGGCCCAAAACAAAGCCCCTTCTTGCCTGTTTTCATTTCTCTCAAAAGCCCTAACACAGATCCCATGCCATGTCTTAGGAGCAGGCCTCTCCCCGGACCGGCTGAATATAAACTTATTTGCATAAGAAGACAATCAAGTCTTCAGATGAAGAAAAGAAGCGTGATGCTCCCTTTGGTAAATGCAAGGGCAGTACATTTTGAGAACTTCCTCATGAACCGTAGAGTTCACTCTCCCTCGAGAGGCAAACTTCATGAAAATCATTTAGGGATGATGTTGAGTGCAGATTTCTATAGATTTCTAGAACTAAATTATCATATCAACCAAACACTATGTAAACAATTTGAATGGGTGTTTTTAACTGAGACATGACTTGATTATAGCCATTGACATCAACGTTAATTAAATACTGAATACCGGGAGAAAGAGGCCCTACTATATAATGTTTTATTGACAACATGAACCAAGACTTGGTCTTTTTCAACATTGATGTACATGACTACAGCCATACATATATGCTTTATCCTTCAAAGGGACAAATGTTTGATCTGACCACTAAAAGGCTTGAATGAGAGACCACAATAGCGGACCTGAAGAAAAAAAAATTGGATTAAAGTTGGGGTGCATTCCATTCTTCCAGTCATTCTTCAACCATGACTTGCCTATTTACTCTCTGAAATGTAGGATTACCAAAAACATGCATTGTGCCTTACACTGTCCCTCATCTTGATGCGATTTAGTTTTGAGGAGTTTGAAAATATCTAACAGTCTGTGACTATTGCTCAGTCCTTAGTCCATTTACTCTGTTGGTAGTATTAAAGCAATACAAGTGCAAGAGTGTTGCTTTAATTGGAGTGAAATACACCACTGAGCCGGCTTTGCGCAAACAATGAACTAGCCATGGTGACTTCCTATAGGGCCAGATGAATCTGAACATTTTGATGGCTTTGACAGGAGAAAAAAACATTCAGAAATCACACAGGTTGGTGATGTCCCCGAAAAATTTGCTTGGTATTTCTCTCATTCTTCATTGTCTGTTTTTTCAAATACCTGATGTTGAGAGGAGTCTCAAGTTTCTTAATATGATTCATGGATCTACAATTCGTCTGCTATGGGTTCAGATGGCTGGCTACGGGCTGATAGGGTTGGAGTATGTGGTTTAAACAAGTGGCACCATGATGGAGAGACCCTGTCAAACACCTGATTAAGGTGGGCTACAAGGAAATGATAGGAATGCGACATTAATGTCGACATAAAATGACCAGAGGGAGATTGAGAGGATAGGCTATTTACCAACACACTGAATGAAAAAGTACTTGGGGGTTAAAACCGACTCCCTAATGTATACTTTAGTAACAGCGTAAAAGCGCAAATGGGAGCTTTGTGCGTAATTGTCAAAGCATCACTCGCTTTGAACATTCACAAAAACACAGTGAACAGAAAATAAATTATTTAATAATGAGAAATCGTACATAAAACAAAAATAACGAATAGTACATAAAACAAACTTTTATCAATCATCAATAATCATAAACTAAACCGACAAAACAATAACTAGCAAAGTCGTAGTCTATAATAAAAGCTGCTAAATAAAAATACATAATCAAACTTACTTTATTCTCACAAGTGGGCAACTTCACAGTCACTATACCGGCAGAGTTGTCGTTTGCTGTCCTGCTCCCAGACTACAGCTCGAATCTACTGAGTCCACTCGCTTTTTTGGGGGGAAACTCGTTTGGGATGACCGCATATGAACAATGTTTAAATCAGCCACACGATGACATCACTCACCCACGTGGCATTATTTTAATCCACATAATGAGAGGCAAAACAAGACCAATTGATTAGCATAACAGGGGTTTTAAGCCTACTGTAAAGATTATTCCCATTATTTTCTTTTTGAGATAGACAGTATTTGATTCACATTATTGCCTTTCTGCATTTGTAAGGAAACGTTTCATGTCACAATCCAAGACAATTAAGGTAAGAATACAGAGTGATATGGGGAAATTCTGGGGCAAGGAATGACAAGTGACCTAGGCTATAGAGATAGGCCGATGTGGAATCACCTGGTCACTGGGGTGTGCTTCTTGACTATTATTACACAACAGACCCAGCCATGTTTACCAAGACCATAAACATCCCAAGTGAGGAACACCTATTTGATTAGGGATTCAGTCAGGTGAGTAAATAATTGTTCTAGGTAAGAATTAGTCCAATAGATCATGCAGTGCATGGGTTTGGCTCTGTTGCAGGTCTAAATGCAGCCCCTGTACATGCCTAGCTGTGTGTTCCGTGTTGTTAACATTGAGTTTAATTATTGTAATATTGTGAATTATTTTGTGCTGTTTGAATTTTACTTGGAGTTTATAGTTATTTTAGCATAATGTTACATGATGTTTAGATATGATTGTCAGAAGTCTGTCTATCCACTCAAAATGATAACTTAACATACGGTAGTTGATCCTATTCATGATTCAGCTCCTTGGAAACTCAGCTTGGAAAATACATAATCAATAACAGGATGTGTAAGCACAATTAAGGAGAGTGGAATTCTACTCCCTATTAGTTTGTTTGACAGGGTAACAAATGAAGAGGAGTCACAGAATTGAAAGTGGTAACGAGTGTGTTCCAACCTGGGATGCCAAGGGGACAATGTGTGTCTGGAGACAGCAGCACTATCACACTGCACCACACTCCTATATCTATAATCTTCATCTTACTGCTTTTAAAAGCTATAGCTATTATTCTATTTTACTAGAGGGCCTTTGTTGGTTGTTACTTCTTAGGGCACCACCACCCAAGGTTGTCCGTTCCCTCCCTGTCCTGAAATGGATCAGTCATGCGTTGCGGGCATTGTTAGCCTGTTGCTATTGGAGCCTGCAGCTGGGAAAAAGTCACATGTAGGCCAAATTGTGGAAGAAGGAAGTCTTCCCCTGTGGAGTCCTACAAAGTCTTCGCCCTTCACGATGGAAGACAAGACCAGCCACCAAGCTGGAGATCCCTACTCTTCCAAAACAAGGAATGAAATGATCAGCAAATGTATAACACCAGAAAAGAGGAGTCTTTCAAAAATAGAGCACAAACTTAAAAAATAAAATAAAAAAAAGATCCACAAATGGATGTGTAAAAGCATATGAAAAGAAACAAAAACAGTGTCGGGAATGTTTATATGTTTATTTTTCTTGAAATAGACAGTAATAAACAGGCTTGAAGAGCAAATATACAGTACAACTAGTAATATATATATTATTATTTTTTTACATTTCATACAGGTCTGTCCATTATTTTGGTCGCTGTTTATAAGTACAAAAATTCAAACATGAAATCTCTGTAATTACAATGACTGCATACTGGACAGTACGTTAGTACAGTCATTCACACATTTTTCAAATGCTCATTGCTAATTCTCTAACCCTGAATTGCACAGCAACTCAAAAACTAAGCAATGATAATAAGAGAAAACTAATGTTGTTTTTTTATAGCCTCTTACAAATCTAAAAATGAGGCAGTTATAGTAAGGACTTTGATAAAGCAATCTACATTTCACAATAATCAAGCCATAATACTTGTACAGAGAAAGTAAACTGATCTTGTAAGATACTTGACTCAGCAGTCAGGTTCCACACCATCTTAATAAGTGTCTTCATAGGTTCTCACATTTCAATACTAAATAAATCATGTAAACTGGCTAATATACGAAAGATACTTATAGTACTGAAATAATTGAGGTGGTAACTATGTGGCGTTAAAATATCAATTTTGTTATTTTTCATGGTGAGAGATAGACGATAATCTTTTCACTTGTGTTGCACCGTGTTTTAGGATATAATATTATTTGAATACTGTAGTACACCATGATTTGAAACAAATTAGAAGTTGTAGTATCACAATGTCAAGTGCAATAATATAATCATTTTTATCCCAACCGTTGGGGAAAATACAGATCTTGTGATTTGATTATTTTTGTCACATTGTTATTGCAAACTCTATATTGCCATGTCTCTCATTCAAAATCTACAGTATGAGATTTAGCAGAAGCAGTAAAAGACAACGAATGTAACAAAAAATGGTTTGCAGAATCAAACATTTATCATGGTTTGTAGAATAACATTGGTCTACTTCCTTTGGCGGAAAGAGAGTTGACTTTCAGATGTTCTCTTTTTTACAAGTCCACTCTGTGGTCATCTTGTCACCCAAAATGCTAACAAGATTTATGCATTTTTACATGGGCCAAAGACCCCTTTCCAAGAAGTAAATACAGATTTTGCTTATTTACAGAAACTATACATTGCAAAAGTACACATTTGGAAAAATACATAAGATTTACATAAATGTAGCAAACGAGACAGAATACAGAAAAATATTTCAAAGCTGTATTATATACAGTAAATATCTAGGAACTGAAAAATGTAATGCACCATGAGGAAGTTTAAGCCACAAAGAGAAATACAAAGCATTGGAAAGTGGCAGTGCAAAAACAGCTTTTCGATGAGTTACTAGGATGCTTGTTTTTTTGTTTTGTTTTTTAAATTTGATCATAAGCAAATATGCAAACCATTATCTCTATAAATAAGCATAGTATATTATAAATAACTCAATGTATCAGTGATAGACATAAATCTTAAAGTTAAATATCCAATGGTTGAACAAATATATTTTGAGTATAACAAACATAATTCGTAAACAAATACATCCATAAGTCACTAAAATTAAAAAGGAAATTCTGAGTCGTCACAAGATATGGCAAAGCAACCACCTATCTATTTCAAGCCCACACAGACAAATCGTATTCCATGGTTAAAAGGAACCTCCTTTCAATGACACATCTACACTCTATACATTCCTAAATATACCATGTCATTGCATATGGGGGTATAAAATAATAAGAGGTTTATAAAGCCATATTCAGATAGTTATTCTAGCCCTGAAAATCCCAATAGTGTTTTGTCATTTGCATTTTGATTTACATTCGGTTGCTGTGAAGCTGTGGACTTGGACCCATTTGCAACAGAAGAAAAGCAGTTTCATGCACCCAAACATAGCACTCAACACTCATCAACTGAAGCATCGCGAGAAAGAAACGGACCATTCTCAACCTGGCTCCACTGCCACAGCCCTACAAATAACGTCATTTATAATCCATGTCTAGGCCCCCCTACCCCAAGAGGCGTAGGTTGGCAGTGAATGTACCAGCCTGGCTTGTGGTAACCTCACTCCCTTTAACCTGGTAGAGAGCTCCCTTTTATTAGAGGACGGTTTGGCAGAGAGAGAGAGCGAGAGAGAGAGAGAGGTGTGTGTGTGTGTGTGTGTGTGTGTGTGTGTGTGTATATATATATATATATATATATATATATATATATAGAGTGAAGAGCAGAGGAATCACACAGCGGTCTCCTGGTCCTCTCTCTGGATCATCTGGTAGTGCTGGCGGTTCTCCAGGTACTCCGCCAGCTCTGTGTCATTGGCCTTCTCTGCACGGTGCTTTGGTGTCTCACCCTGAGAGAGGCCAAGGAGGGAGGGAAAGAAAAGGGGGATGAGACGGGGGGGGGGGGGGGGGGGGGAGGTATTGAGACAGAGAGGAAGGGGATGGGAAAGAGAGAAGGCCTCTACATGTGACACATGAATCCTCTTTATTGGGATGAAAACTCAAATCATATTATGGGCTGTTTACTGTTGCCAGTGAGTTCACCATGGCGACTGTGTACCAAGGCCATTGTGGATATATGAGACCAGCCAGGAGTCCTGCAGTGCTACATTTCTCGATGGCAGAGAACATTAATCACCATTACAGAGTAAAGACAGCAATTTCCCCCTGAAATAGGCTGTTACAGGGCTTGAGCTAATAAGCAGACGGATATACTGAGGCCTCACCTGAAGGTCAGTCTTCATGAGGGAAGCCCCAGCCTCCACCAGGTAGTCACAGATTGTCCTCTGACATGTAGCGGCGGCTTTGTGTAGGGCTGTCTCCCCTCTGTGACACACACACACACACACCCCAACTCTTAATTAGTCAATGGGCATGAGACTCCATACACACACACACACACACACACACACACACACACACACACACTAATTCTATACATGTTTTGTTCAAATACAACACATTGTATTCATGCAGAAACACACAGTATATAATGGTTTGCAATATGACTTACGTCTCTTTTTCTGTTACATCCAGGAGACTTGTAGGTGCTGTATGTTGAGGAATCAAACACAATTTCAATGTATTTATATGGGGTTTACATGGCAGTTGGTACAGTGCATTTTCAGTTATGAATGATATAGTATAATTCCTAAATTGAACTTTTCCCACAAACATTTATTACTTTGGAAAATCTAAAGTAGGTTTGCAAACTAATAAGGCAGACTGCAGAATCTTCCTTTTTAATTTTTATCCAAATAATTCAGCATTCTTGTAAATTAAGAAAGGTCCGAGTTGAATGGTGCAGTTCATGTCTCACCATTGTCTATGATGTATTTGACAATCTCCTTGCTGCCCACGTCTACTGCGTGATGGAGTAATGTACAGCCCAAAGAATCCTGCAGCAAAATGTCTGCCCCCTCTTTGTGTAGCTCTGTGAACTAAAAGAAACAGAGGGGACGATTACTTACAGGTCAACATTACATGCACTCATATTTGTCTACTGTCTTAGTTTTCACTACCTTCACTTGGACTGTCTTCTTTAAAAAATATATCTGTAAGTTTATGCAGTATAAATGATTGCTGTGTAACCAACATGACTTACCCTTTCAAGGTCTTCTGTCTTCACACACTCAATTAACTCAGAAGCTGCAAAACATTGTTCGATATATTTAATCCTCACTATATACTTATACTGAAGATCTTGCATAATCTAATAGCGGACATTAAACAATGTTACATGAAATTAAAATACATGTAAAAATGGGATCTTTACCTTTATCAGTGTCACATAAAACAGCACTACCAGAACTGGGAGAAAAGAGTAAAGAGACAGATTTACACTACAGCCATTAAAATGGCAAATCTAGGTAAAGGACAACTGGTCACTGAATTGAACGATGTACATTCATATCATATGAAAGTGATAATGTGTGAACATGCGGCACTGCTCAGGTCATGTAATGGTACAGCAGAACACATACAAAAACAGCATACCTAACTATGGGTCTGAAATCAGCTAGAGTTGTGCTGGACCGACGAACACTCACAATCTTAGCCCCCCTCCTTCAAGATGAAGACAGGACAAAACAAGACAACAGTCTATATGTTACACAAGCATAAATGGGTGAGGGAGGCTCAAATTAGCTTTAAGGAACCATGTTGAGGCAAGTTCCTTATAAGAGCAATTGTTGGTTTTCAAGAGTTTCAATTTTTTTTATTACATATATTTGAATTTTAACACTGATGGGTATGTTTACACAAGTGTTGTCTATAAACTAATGATGGTTTAACATTGAAATTCAGTTGAAAACGATAATACGATATAACCACTACTTTCCAATTTATCATTTTCAATAAAAAAATCTCACAAAATATGTATTTGGTTGTAATTGTATTTGGTCATTCTTAGACTCTTTCAGATGCATATATGCAGTGATAAATCTAAATGAATGACAATTTAAGGAGCCATGCGCTCTTTACTTGATCTACTCCCATAGAAATAGGACTGTTGCAATAAGTTTGAAAAAATGTATTGCTTTAATTGGAAGCCTTTGGGAATGCATACAGAGGTTACCCTGTATGATCCAAGGTAGTATAACCTGGCTATGAAATCTAGTTAATTCATGAGGCAATTCTCAACACATGCATACCCCGTTAACCATGAGATTAGAAGGCACAAATGTGCTAGGGATGTTTCTTTGTAAGAATTGTGCCTAGTCTTACCACACACAGATTTGACATTGCATGTGTCCTATTTCTTCAGCCTTCTCCTGAAGTGTGCACTTGTGCACTCCCCCACATGCTTTAGATGGGAATAGCCTAGGACTGGTGTAAAAGCTCATGTTTAGACCAATCCTATGTGTGTTGGAAAGTGCACAAGTGCACACTTAAGAAGAAGGGTGGAAAAAATGTCAGAGGCATTATTTGATTTCCTCAAATAATTACAATTCTGAAATAATTTAGACTGTAGTATAGTTTATTTGTAAACTATTTTAGTGCAGATGAATATATCCTAACATGTTATTGCATCTTGCCAAATACCATTGAAAAACACACACCCTAACCATAAGTATAGTAGGCTAGAACCCTAGGGACAAGGTTATATGAATGTGCGTTTGTGTGTCATTTATTTTCCATGAACTCTGTAATGTACCAAATCTTTGAAATACCAAATGTTCCAGATGACCTTGGAAGTGTGAGGCCTCTAAGCCTAATCTTTCTGTTTAGAACAGGTGGTGGGCATCAGGCCTTCTCCACTCGCACAAAGCGTATTAGGAACGTACTAGGATATAACATTTGCGGGTTTTTCTGACTCAGAGAGAGACTATGTGCATTCAACTGTGGTTGGTTTGGTGTACTCTCTCTTGCAGATCGGTAAATGGACGAAATAAAGACTTTGCTCTTTGTTTCTGATTAAATTGACCACTGGACTTACGTCATCATTGAAGCACAAAGAAGTTGCATTTTACACTACAATAACACTTACACTGTTATATGAGCAGTGTAAAGCGGGACCCAACATCTCATTTTAACTAAAAAGAGTACAGGGCACTGTATATTATATATACACATACCATAGAAATTGAATTACAGGAGAACACTATACTAAATATTAGCTGTTAAGACTCCAGGGTTCTGACCTGCACAGGCCAGACTTGGAGGAGCCCTGGGAGTTGCTGTGGGCCAGTGCCTCGGTGGCTGAGCTGTCGCTGGAGATCCTCTTCCTCTGAGAATCCCTTATCCTGCAGGAGGAAAGGAACAATCTTAGATAAACAGGTTCTACCGAGAACCAAAAAGGGTTCTTCAGCTTGTCCCTGTAGGAGAACCCTTTGAAGAACCCTTTTTGGTGCCATGTAGAACCCTCTATCTGGGAAGAGCTCTACATGGAACTAAGCAGGGTTTCCCAAAGGGTTCTCCTACAGGGACAAGCCGAATAACCCTCTTTTTTTTTCCTTATAATAATAATAATAATAATAATAATAATAATAATAACAACAACAACAACTTTATTTATATAGCGCTTTTCTAAACAAGGTTACAAAGTGCGACTAAACAAGTGAAGAGATCATAGAGAAATACACCAGCAAGTAAAATCCCAAACAGAAAGAAAGCAACATTCAAATAATAAATATCATTGAGAATCAGGCAAGAAATAAGGTTTGAAATAAAAAAATAATTAACTAATTAAAACCATTACACAATAATACTTAAAACATCTACATAAACAATTAAATGCGTCAATTAAAAGGGTCTGAATACTTATGTAAATGTGGAATCAGTTTTTTATTTTTAATAAATTAGCAAACATTTCTAAAAAACTGCTTTCGCTTCGTCATTATGGGACATTGTGTGTAGATTTATGAGGAAAAAAAATAATAGAATCCATTTTAGAATAAGGCTGTAACATAACAAAATGTGGAAAAAGTTAGGGGGTCTGAATATTTTCAGAATGCACTGTATAGTAAGAACAACATGGGGCCTAAAATGGAACCCTGAGCCACTCCCCAATTTAAGAGATAAGATGTAAACCAATTTAGGGCAGTGTCTGTAATTCCCACACAATTTCTAAGACGGTCAATTAAGATGGTATGATCAATTTTGTCAAAAGCAGCACTAAGGTCAAGGAGAACTAGAATGGAGCACTGACTTTGAGCAAAGCAGTCTGTGCTTAGGGGGGGGACTTTGTCTTTGTTGTCATTTCTAAATGGTAAAACCAGTATGTACATAAATGCCATCAAATAAGACAATTTATACTCTAACCTCATAGAAATGTTTGATTTCAAATCCAAAAAGTTATTCACAAGTTGAGCCAAGACAGGTTAGAGAGGAGAGGTGACAAGACAACATTGCATTGATGAAGCAAAGCTGCCAGGAAGCCTGCTGTTAGAGAGTGCACAGACAGACTACTGTTGGGACCCTGCCAGTAGGCTGGAGGGGCTGTGGAGTGTGTGTCACCCTCAAACAGTGTGTGAAACAGTGTGTGTCTGGCCCTGCCTGCCTGTGACCCTTCTGACCCAGCCATCATGTCGTCTTATCTAGCCTGGGGGGTCTGGGGCAACAGGAGCTAACATGTTTTTCAGTATCAGCGCCATAAAAGAAGATGTGTGTTAGACATTGCACCATCACCACAGTATTGACTTAACAGGGAGGGAAGGGGAGTGCTGGCGGTGTGATTTAGGAGAGTAACAAAAACAGCTTTTAAAGTGTGTGTGTGTGTGTTTAGCTAAATTCATGTGTTTTACTAATGTTAGACTTTAGTAGTTATGGCTCCATAAAATGTTCAATCGTACACCACTCACCTAGTTCCTGGAGAGGAGGCAGGAGAGGAGGAGGAGGAGGGGAAGGCAAACTGGTGAGACTCTAGTGGGCATTCCCCGTACGAGTCCACCAGATCTGGCATTCCTGGCGAGGTGCCCACTGTCTCCTTGATGACCAGCTCCGGGTCCAGGATGAAGAGCTCGTCTTGGGAGATCTCAGTGACGTAGTTCAGGTGCTCCTTGAGGTTCCAAATGTTACATACACTGTGTTAGGAAATACCTCACCACAACCCTTGACAACGACAGTGACTCTGACTAACTTGGAGCTTAAGGCACTTTATGTTAAAGGGACACTTCAGAGATGGTGACCTCCAAATCATTGTCCAGGTCACCTTACGAACATGTAGGCATGTGAAAACAGCTTCCAAATGCATTCTGTAGATCAAAAGCTAGGTATCGCTAGTTTGAGGATTTTACCCTGAGTGATGTATTTGGGAGTAATCACATGGTTTTGAAAACTAAAAGGCGCTTTAGGGAGGAGTGATCTCTTACCATTTCTGAATTAGGTATTGCCTGGTTTGTTTACATCCATAAGCACTGCACTAGAGCATCTATCACCTGTGTTTATTAACATGCTTAGATAAAAGGCTATTTTCTCGCTTATTTGCTTGATTTGTATTATTTTCCAGAACTATTTAGGCAACAAAGACCACTAGTAACTTGCTGTTGAGTTGTAGTGACTATCAGTGACATTTTCCTTCATTTTCCTAACATTTACAGTGCCCTGCGTAAGTAATACTCTGGTATGCCTGTAGGTACATACAGTGCCCTGCGTAAGTAATGGGACAGTGAAGCATTTTTTCTACTTTTTGCTTCACAGCTGATGAACAAGACTACAGAGACTGATAATGCCATTAAGTATTATGAGATTGTTGTTGTGTAGTCACTATGTTGTATGTTCTGTTGTTGTGTTGGACTATTGTGGTTTGTGTATATTTTTCACATCTTGGAATATGATGATTTTATCTATTTATTTGTAGTGTTCCTACATAGAATTCAATAGAAAAACCTCATTCTCCACTCAATGTAGACATTTCTTTTGGCTTCACAGTTGCATAGCCATAAATCAAAATATATCAAACATTAAAAACATCAGGCACTAAACACTATAGTACCTCAAAATAAAGTTCATTAGATTGTATCAAATGTGCAAAAAAATGCAATGTTTGTAATGTACCTGACCACGGTCTATCCTGTAGAATCGATCTGCAGTTGTGCCTAAAAACAAAGCAAACAGCATTGATGACGTGGCATTGTTTTGTTATTCTATAGAACCTGTATTCCACCATCCTACATAAATATATGCCAACACAATGCTGCGCCTGATTTGTATCAACAACAAGGAAGTTAATCTTCCGTACAAAATGGCTGAAGTCGTTTGTGTCTATAATTCCTGTAATTCTGTACGTGCTCAATCAAATATATTTCACCAAATGCATTACTTACAATCAAGGAAGCACCATTTAGGGGAAAGCTTTTGTGAGGAAAGTTCTGATTTCACAGCATCACTTTCCTGTAAGAGAAAAGGAAAGAAAGAGAGAACAATATTAATACTGTATATCAGCTGATTTCCAACTTCCATCTTCATTACACAGAAACTTGCAAGTCAGGAGTACTTTGTAAAACAGAAGTATTTTGTAGAGGTTCATCACACAAACACAGTACATTTGAACTCCACAAGGGGGCACAGAATTACTATCATCTCTCGCACATACTCACACAAACACGCACACGCACACACACACACACACACACACACACACACACACACACACACACACACACACACACACACACACACGCACACGCACGCACACGCACACGCACGCACACACGCTCTTGGGTCAAGTTGCTCTTAGGCACTGAGGAGCCTACCTTCGCAAAATCTTAACTTTAACGGTTTGAGGGGGAAAAGAGCAAAACTGACCTGAGACCAGTGCCTAGGGGCAACTTCACCCCACTCCCACAAACACTGTGATCAGTATCACAGCTCTTGCTCTTCCTTACCTCATCCAGACCGTCCTGTAGACTCTCAATGTGAGTGCGGCACGTCTCCAGATCACTGTCTCCTGGGACTATGATGACTCCCAATGGGATCGCTGAGAGAGGGCAAAGACATTTTGTTCGATGAGGTTCAAGTGTGGCACAAAAGCATGGACCAGGCTGAAGTATGTTTAATGTAGTGGCCTACAGTAAGGGGAAGAGTGTGTATTTCATATGTGTACTCACAGGCCTCCTTGAGCTTGTCCTTGTCATAGTGCAGGGCTTCGTAGGCATGCATGCTGATCCTGCTCACTCTGATCTGTAGTTTCTCAGGGATTGGCTGCTGACTGGGAGGGGGAAGGGAGGGGGAGAAAAGGGAGGGAGGGAGAGAGGAGAAAAGTGTTACTAATGTTATACATGTTTTGGTATGTGTCATGGATGGCAGGAGGCTCCATACTGTAGATAAGGGTTACACGTACTCCACACTGACTGGGACTGAGATGTGAGGGGGGGGGGGGGGGGGCGAGCGAACCCATCTAGACCTGATAAACAGCTCTGATCATGAGAGCGTCGCATACAGTTGTCAGGTAGGATATATCAATCCCAAATCATCAAAACCTAATGAACACCTTTACCGCATCATAACACATTTCAATACCATTGTGTCATGATCGTCATTTTCGCGCTGAAGTTGTCATGTCACATTCTATCATTCACTCCAACTTTATGGGTGCGTGCATAGACTGCTTCTGTAATCAGAGCATGCTCTGGCACACTCTGCACCACGTGTAAATTCTTAAAAATATCAGAAATGTGTTTGTTAATTTACAGTGCCCACTCTATGGAGACCTCATTTATCGAGGCAGGGCTAAACAGAAGGTTATGCTAAATTAAAATGATTAGGCGAGACAGCAGCACTCACTCATTGAGCTGGGGCATTGAGATCCTCCTCTTGGTCTTCTGCACCATGTTGGCCTGGTTCCTCAGGTTGATGTGGATGACAGAGGGCGCCAGCTTGCAGGGCTCTCCGTCCACCTGCATGGGGATGGACTTGTAGGTGGTGAGGGTCACCTCCTTACACTGGTTCAGCCTCTCACCGTGACCCCCGACCTGTAGAGTCGCCTGGAGAGACACAGAAGAGAAAATGCTTTGCTTTTGTAACTGAAATGGAAACTAGATTTGAACATATATATTTACACAACGGGTTGATCAGAACAAGAATTGTGATTGGCCGAGAGGTATTCAAAGCTGTGCTGTAGATAGGATAGATTCAATGGGCTACAGACACTTTCCTTCACGTGAATATGGCCAGAATTGCGCCATCTGTTGTTGACAAATACAGCAACTCCTCTGCCTCGCTTTTTGCCCCCTTTTGCTCCCTTTTCTTCATCCGTCGCTTCACCCCCTCTCTGCTCCCCGATGCCGTCTCCTTATTTCCTCTGGTACAGCGGGCCGTTGGCAAACAACCATTGCCGGCTGAGCCAACGCGATCAGCTGTTCTCGGGAGTAAACAATAGCAGTCTTGCAGCACGCAAATCCACCAACAATCCCCATGAGTAGTAAAACGGTGAAAAAGTAAATAAAAAGTTTAGTGTCCATGGTTATTTTGGTTAAATTTTCGATGTCTGATTTAACAAACAGGATAAAAACTACTATAAAATAACTAAAAAATACGGAGCTGCTGAAACAGGCAGCCAGCTCTACCGGCGCCTCGTCACACTCACTGTTTATTCCCTGATAAAGTGACAGCTATGGCATGTTTTTCCTGTTTACCATACATTACAGTAATATCCCTGTGCAAACACTCTAATTATGAAGATTTGTTTGTCACGTTAACTTGACTAAACTATATTTCCAAGCACAGGGCTTATTGCTTAAATTTCATTGTAATGAAAAAGATTACCCTCCCCCATGAACATACATCAGCCATAACTTTACTGAAGTGTGTGAATATGAGATGCGCCAAAAATGTTTTGCTTGGATCTCTGTTGTAATGACACAGGTTGTCATAGAGAACCATCACCAGTAGGCTAAATCTACATTTTTAATTAAAACATGGAACACATAAAATAATGTAATTTAATCTTGTTTTGTGCACATGATTTTTTAGCATAATGCCATTTGCCAACCTCTTCCCCACTTCACCCCAACCAAATAGGGGGTGAAAACCTGAAGCGTGTCGTTAATACACTTCGCACCCTGGCCATTGTTAACAAATGGGTGGGGGAAGGTGAAGGGGGAATTAAACATCCAGAAAAATAAATCTATTTTGCACACTATGCAAGACGCACAGGCATCTCTGTCACAGCCACGTCCTATATAGGCTACTTTTTTATCCAGTCTCAAACCCACTGAAACAAAAAATCCTTACTACTGTCTCCTAACTTTATTCTGTAATCCATAAATTTAATTTATCAAAGCCGACTCGCGATAATTTATATCAAATGTCCGCTCAAACATATCCCCTAGTTCTCGCTGTCGGGTGTTGGTCGCTGCCTGCGCATATGGCCTATGAGAGAATGTGCGATGACTACAACACGGTACAGTATGAGAGTGCAGTAGATGGTCCCATTGATTGGTCTCCGTTAAGATAACTTCACATTTCCCCTCTTCATCTCCCTGTAATTCATGCTGATCTGATATAATCAACATTTTGCCAAATATAGCCTTAAGCCTAGGAGATATTGTATTATTTGCAGAAGGAATATCTTTCTCTCTTCTCTTCTCCTTTTTATTTGAGTGATTATTTGGAGGGAACACCAATAATGTGCATCACACATTATCAGCACTGTCGGTATGAACAGATGGATGGATCTTTTCAAACATCCTTCACAGCCCGTCACCACCTTGTGGTGGCTTTTGGCAGCTCTTCACATGTCTTCACAACTGGAGTCTGCTGCAGCAGTGGCATTGAGGAAGCCCACTGATGCGATGACAGTATGAACCTTTTAAACACTGACCAACTGTAGAAAGTAGATGATTGCATAAATGGTGATGATGAATCTGTCATGAGACGTCAGGTGTGATTGAGAACTCACCAGAGAGGTCATGGTGAATCCGATGACCTCGATACAGCCATCATCGTGTCTCTGCGGTTCAAAGTCACAGTGCTCACTCGGGTGACCCCAAGGCATGGTGCCAGCACAGTATCTACAGCATAGCACAGCACATTGGGGAAAAACAGTCCATTATGTTTCCCATCATTACAGTATCAATTTCTGCCAAAATGCCAGCACCTGTTCATTAGTGTTGGATGTTTTCCATCATATTTACAATCATATTTATATCAACGCTACCATATGTGTATGTGTGTGGAGAGTCAAGTTGAAGGAGTTATGAAGTGACATACTGTAGATTCAGAATGTTTACCTAGGAATGTTGAGGAACACTAGACACTGTAACTTCAGGTCCTGGACTTTTGAGGTGAGGTCTGTGCCGTCACACTGATGAGAGGCATTTTTAAAGAGACAAAAGTTTAATCAAATGAGACACTCAAATATAATGATATAGTATAATCTCTCTCTTTAGGTGTGCTGTGGGTCTGGAAGCTGGGCAAAGTGCTACCAAAAGCTTTGTAGTGGTCAACAGACATGGCCCATATTAAAAGGTGTAAAACATTTTTAAAGTACACAATAAAAACTAGACCCTCTGATCTAGACCATCATTCCACTCACCACAACTTTAATGTGCTTGGCCAGGTCTTTGGAGCTGCCGCTTAGGAAGTCAGAGAAGGCCGTCTGCAATGAAGCGTCACACACAGATATATACAGTATATATCCTTCTCTGGTGGGTGAAAAGCATAGAGAGGTCTTATAAAAGCACTCACCCCTGCATAGAACATCTTATTCCGAAAACGGCTGTTGAATTTCTCCGGGTTGGCCTCTGTAGAGGAGAGAAACTATATACAGTAAGCTTGCATCTCCTGCATTGACTTCTGTTGCTGCAATATGTATATCATAAAGTTATTTCTAAGATTATGAAAGAAACAGAAGATTCTGAACATACCTCGGGACTCGTGGAATCCGAGTGTTACATGTGCATCAAAGCCAAGGCTGAAGTAGTTGTTAAACACATCTATGGGGAGCTGATAGACAAAGTAGACATGATATCATCAGTAAGTTATGGATATAAGGGTGTCTTTGAAAATAGAGGGGGGGGGGGGGGGGGGGGGCAGGTTGGCCTCGGGTTGTGAGATTTTTTTTTTTTTTAAAAGCATGCAATGAGGAGGGAATTACCTAGATTTGTCCAATGAGAATACAGATATTAGTTTTCCATTGCAAAACTTGTGTTTTTAAGTTTAGGTTGAGCCTACTGAACATGGCCCAGGTGTGAGACAGTCACATGGCATTTCTGGTCGGATTGGTTGGCTGGTTAGTGTGTTGACCTTGTCAGTCTGGTGCTCATCCTTCTCCTCCTGACTGGCCTCTGGATTGGGCTCCACCTGGAGGTTCCAGCGGTCCAGCTGCATGATGTTCCCATCCTCCACGTGAGACAGGATCTTGGTCACCGGCTCATCGGTGTAACCCTGGGACAAGAGAGGATGAATTAAATGGTTTTCATATACACCTCTAATGTTAAAACATCACAAATAAATACGTCTGATTTTCAATCATTTTGTGAGAATCATTTTTGTTCATAAAGGGGTTCCACACAGTACAGTCCTCACCCCTCCCCAGTTGAGTGTCCTGGCCAGGTCATTCCCCGTACCCAGGGGCAGGACAGCCACAGCAGGCTGAGGGTTCAACTGGAGCTCATCCAACACAGAGAGGATCCAACCCACCTGTACAAACACAGACAGGGACACTTATCATTCATCCACTCTGAACCAAAACAACTTGGTTGATGTAGCGATGTTGGTAATCAAGTTAATTTGTCAATTGTTCCACAGCAGGAACATGTGTACATTCTGGATATGGTGGCAGTCAGATACAATATTCTGCACTGTGGATAGACAGTAAAGGACTCCTCTCCTCAGTCCTTATATTGTCCAGTATTATGTTTAGAGTAGTAATTAAATCAGTTAAAGGGCCAATCTGTAACAGGTACATACATTTTTTTTAACTTTTAAATTAATGATATATAGCCATTGAATCTTGAAGAATATAAATGCTTCATTGAGCTTCAACTGTCTTACCCATCAGAACACAAAATATAAGCTTGTTTTACTCTATTGTTTGTCAACAATGCAATTGTAAACTGCAAATGTATAGCTAGAAATCATGGTTAAAACTATAATTGTTAAATCATGGATGGTCAGTCCTTGCATCCATAGCTCTGTCTATGAAACTGAGAGTGGTTACATTTCTCCAGCCCTATCCCTCATCTGTTTACCCAAATAGTAGCAGGGAGTCCGCTTTGTTGTTGTTTGAATTACAGATTACACCTTTAATGACATTACAATTGGAAAGCTAATGTACTTGGAAAAAAGAAAAGAGGTGATGAAGGACTAAGATACGATACGACACGGTACCACTTTATTTATCCCCTTAGTTCCAGTATTAATTAATCAAATTAGCTGTACTGTGCTTACCGTTCCATCTCCACCGCACGCCAAAATCCGCAGGTTGGGCACTTTGGAATACATTTCTAACCTTGAGGAAAAAACATAGCCAGGCACACCAATAAAAACTCAACAGCTGCTTTATATTATAAATAATAAAAAATAAAATAAAATAAAAATGGGTGATGCAATGGTAGCCATTATGTGCCAGAAAGCTCACCACACATCGGCTGTTTGTGGAGAGGTGAGGAGAGAATAATGCCAATGATACCCTGCTTAGCTTCCCAGACAAGCCAGCAGAGGGATGTGGCTGCTAGTATAGTATTCTCTCAAACGTGATTAAAACATTGAGGGTTGTGAACGTAGTGCATCATCTCTTACCCCTCCCTGGGCCCTCCCTGACTGAGGTCAAACACCTGTCGGGGGTTGAGGTACCACATGAATGACTGGATTATCTTGGCCCCCTAGAAAAGACCAGACATTTACTGTAAGCAGCAGCCACAAGGCATGTGACTTTAATTTATCCAGAATGAGAAACAATCATGCACAGTAGCTCAACCCTTGGTGCAAATCTCCCATTGAGTATGAGCTGGCCTACCTGGTTTCCTCCACTCTTTGGGTTGACAAACACAAGCAGTGGTTTCATGAGTTGGGAGGGAACGGGTTTCACAATGAAGGGCTTCCATCGGCCATCCTGGAGCTGAGAAACAGACAGATATTGACTGGTGTAGAAGAGCTGACATTAAGATGACTTTTAAAGTCGTATTGTTCAAACAATTTGGGTTAGTGTACTGTAAAACTGTTTAGGATGGTCCTCCCCTTCATCCTGTGAGGTGCCTCCACTGGTGTACACTGTAAAATTGTTTACAGTGTACACCAGTAGAGGCACCTCACAGGAGGAAGGGGAGGACCATTCTACTCAGTGATTTCAGAAAAATAAAAAATTGTGAACCATTTAAAAAGTTATCCTTTTTAGATACAAGTACTAAATATATTCACATCACCAAATACCTGATTAAAACACAGTGTTTTCTGTGTGTAGTCTCAACAGCACCCTCTAGGGTAGCACCATGGTGTAGCTGGACGACAACTATTGCTACAGAGTCCACCTCTGGCTACATTGAGTTCAACACAAAACCTAGGAGACTTGCGGTTCTCAACCCCTATTAATTAACCCCCTAGTAATTATTACAAGTTCTGGAGGACGTCCTGCAACCCATCAGAGCTCTTGTAGAGTTAACTAATATCTTCTCCATCCAATCAAAGGATCAGAGAATGTATCTAGTACTGTAAGCATAAGCTACAGCTTGCACTGCTAGTGCACAAAGTGTGGTGAGTAATTGACTCAAACAGAAAGACAAAAGTTAAACAGTCTTAAAGAAATTAATTTCTTGAAAAATTAAGAAGGAGCAGAAAGAGAGAGAGAAAGAGAGAGAGAGCAAGCTATATTTCATTGTATTTCAAGGGAGTTCACCTTTCACTTACTTAGCTTAATGGAGCTAATTTAGCCTACTCAACAACCTGACTCAAACAGAGAGCAATACTTTTTATGTTAGCTAGCTGGCTAAGGCTATCCAACATTGCAACTCCTCCAAATCAAGGTAAGCTTTCTGTTTTATTAATTTATTGCCACCGGGGCCCGCCGGTGTAACTTCTTAACTGCTTGTTGCTTTCCATGATTGTAAACATACATTGGAATTATAGGTTATGCGCGTTAGTTCTAGTTTCTTAACTACAGTTACATGGTGACGACGTAGGCTTTGTAGCGGTTATGTATGAAGATTTAGCTTGGAGAAGTGTTTGTCCCCAGGCGAAGGGAAAATGTGAGAGGAGGAGGAGAGCACGTAGATGTGAGAAGGATTTATATAACCAGAAAAGTGATGCTGTATGTGGCTGTTATGAAAAAGTGAACGGTGTGCAGGTGATCAGATCAGCTAGATGCAGGCAAGAGTGTGCACCTGCTTTATAAACTTTCATTTGTAGGCTAGGTTGTAGCAACCTCATGATGGGTATAGGGTGGGAAAATGTGAGTATCATGCCCAGGTGGGTACTAAATAGCCTAAACCTATCGGTGTTACATTGAGCTGGGTGAATGGAATATAAATGACAGTCATCCAATGTGCTGTAATAGAAATAAGGCCATGCTCATAAGCATAATCTTGAATGGCACCAGCAGCCACTGGTGTACACATACGGTATACACATACGGTATAGTACACATTCTTACCTCTGGTCCCTTCTTACTGGGCTTGCATTTCAAAGATGTCCGTTTCTTCTTTTTACTTGATTTTAATGATGTCTAAGAAAAAAAAAGAAGGAATACATCTCATAAAGACTTTTTGTCAGCAAAGAAATGCCCAACCGACTCAAGTGAACTTGTGTGTGTGTGTGTAGTGTCGACAGTATCAGAGTTATCTGAGACCATATTGATGTTAGTTATAAGACACCTAAACCCATGCTTTGTGTGTTAGTAAAGTGATATGGTGGTCATTCATCGGGTACCTGTGGTCTGCGGACACGTATGATCCAGGTGGGCGGTACTATGACAGAAGCGTGAGCTCCCAGGGAACAGCACTCCTCGATCTGCTGCAGCATGAAGCACGTCACCTTGTTGTGATACTGAACACAGAAGGGATACCAAAATCAACACAACACCCTTCCAGAGAGGCGACCACAGTCAGGGTTACGCTCTATTCTCTGACCTGAAATATACTCTGGTGAGGAGCCCATACTCAACATACTCTAACAGTCCAGCCAATTAAATGTAGGTAGTGCACTTACTGCCTGTTTGCACCAGGAACAACTGATGGCAACAATCTCTTTACTGTGGAATGAGAACTTCTGTTGGAAACCCTGTGGGGGAAAATGAGAGAAAATAAGACACTGATCTTTTGAGAAACTTACATTGAATGTTTGTACAGATAATCCACCCTTTGAGTGAGGCTGTAAAACAGTATCAGAGACTCGGTGTGTTTATCAATAACATTTCCTGAATGGTTCTCACTACCTTCCCACACTGACGACACTTGCCAGCCTGGCGCCTCCTGTGGACCCAATGGTGTCGGACAACGTTGGGCTGAAATAAACAAACCTTAGTGAGTCAACCTTTTTTCATTTCTGACTTGTGAAAGTTCAGTCATTTGAAGAGAAGTGTAGAGGAATGTGGGAAGCAAAAACATACTGACCTCTCGAATGTTTCTAGATCCTGGCTCCCTAAATGATGGCTTACATCTGAAATTAATCTATGGAGAGAAAATAAAACATTTATAAATGACAAAAACACAAAATCTTAAATAATAATTGTGCCAATCGGTATTTCATCAGCTTTATCAAGTTTACCCAGTGACTAACCTTTTCTAGTTGCTCGATGCACATTGTGTGAACCGATATCTTGCAGGCAGCACATTTCTTCCTGGCCACAGATTTTTGCTATGGGAAATCAAAAAGAGGATGTCTGGCTTTATACATGACCACCATAGATCTTGCATCATTGAAAGATAGTATAAGATATCACACCCAGAACAGTAGTCAAACATAATTTCCTGCAGATTTGTCTTTCTACCAATAGAGGGTGTTCTAACCCAGTGTTCTGCCACTATGCTTGCGATGGCTCACCAGTGTCTTTGCGATGCAGTACTGTTCTCCAACGTAACAGAAGTCTCCTGAAACGCTTGTCTCAAACCAGATATGGTCCCCAAACTGGGCATTATCCTGTGAGAAGAGAATATGGGGTCATTATTAATGAGTCCTTTATTCCCCACTAACTTCTTCAACTTAAAAGCTATCAATCATTTCATAATAAAAGTAAAATAACAAATCCTTTGACTATATTCAAAGCATGGAGGTAAGTATGAGGACATACATTTTGCATAGGCCTTCAGTAAAAACAGTGTTCCCAGCCTTGAATAGGACTTAAGAACCATGAGGTCACTCACACTCCAGTCCACAGTGTTGCGTATCTCTCGGAGCGGCTCGGTCTTGCCAGGGGCTGAGGCGCTGGGTTGGGCTGCCAGGTGCTGAAGACCTGACTTAGCGATCGCTTTCCTGAAACAAGAGAGAAACAAAGGTTTTTAAATCTACCTAATACAGGTTAGGGTTAGGGACATCAGACCATAGACATTTCAGCAAGTCATGATGAATTTTCTGAACATAGAAGTGTGTGTGTGTGTGTGTGTGTGTGTGTGTGGTGTGTGTGGCAGATACACCAGATGTAACTGTCACATCAACATTTCTGTTCACACCAACCGAAATCATAACCTGGCCCAAAACATACCAAACTGACATTGTATAATAGTTAGGGTTAGCCTCTGTGATTGCTTACAACTACAGCGCAATAAAAAATAACATGTGACAAACGGTAACCTTTGTCACATGTTAATACAACGTTTCTAAGAATACATCATCAGAACAACATCTAAGTGGACCAGTGGGAACTAATATTAAAACTGATATCTCTGGGACATTATAATGTTAATGTCTTGCAAACTTTATTTTTAGATGTCTGGTTGACATTTGGTATGAGACATTGCCTCAATGACACACTGATTGGGATCCTGAAATAATTTGTATGAGACGATGTTACCACATCCTACTTCATGTCCGTGCAATGTTTGGGTCTTACGTTGTCACACAGTTAATCTTCCATCGTCTGTTTATGGTTGGCATAAGACAGTTAATCAAAATCCTTTTTCATACCTTTTATAAAATGTGTGGATTTAGACATTGCTGCACCATAACATTTTTCATCATGACGGATATACAACCAAAAACAATGTAAATGCAACATCATTTAAAAAAAAAAAAGGCTTTGAGACCTTTATCCCCACGAGGTATCAAGCATAGCAACGCGGTGTTGAGCTACTGACTGGGAGATCAATGCTGTGACAGTGAGTCACTTTGCACAAACAAGCTTGTCTTTGTGAGCAGAGCTGCTAATGAGGCAGCTCCATGGAAGGCGTCTCTATGGGCCAGGGAATTAGAATGTCACGGCAGCCAAAACTCTCGATACAATCTGGTGGCAAGGACGTGATGACTCACATCATGACCTGGTCTGACTAGTTATCTTAGGTCTCAGTGGTTTATGAGGAGTAAATTGTTATTACTTCTTGTGTCAGCAAACTCTGGAACATGTAGGAATTATTAGTCATCCCCTCAGACTGAACCATAACCCTAAATATACTTTTAGATAATTGAAGAATATCCATGTTAGTATTAGTCAATCCATGGAGATATTGCTTTTGGAGAAACCATCTATTTACAAATGCTCCTCTACAAATCAGCTCAGCACAGTGAGATACATTAGTGGCTACTAGCACAACATAACGGAACAGCTAGCTAGAACAAACCCACAGGATGGGGGAACGGTTACAGTGATGGGACCCTGATGGAGGTCATGGACTACATACAGTAGGAACCCACTCCACGTCTCCAGCCTGGGGTCGTAGTAGGCCCCGGGCCCAGGACTGAGGGAGCCGGGGCCCCTGTAGATGGCTGGGTGGTGGAGGAAGATGGAGCTCCTACGGTTGGGCAGCGGAGGCCCTCTGCCTGGCCAGGGGCTTCCCGCCTTGGAGATGGTGGAGATGCGCCGCCGTTTTCTCTGGCTGGAGCGGCAGTACAGCCCGTACGGCACCGCATCGCCTAGCAACATGCGGGACGAGTTCCTCCGCAGGCAGCGAGGGGCTCGGATGAGGGGCCGCGATGTTGGGGAATGCAACGGAACGCCCTCGACCACAGCCCCCAGTGGAGAGGAGGATGAATTCTTGGTAAGACAACAGGAGGTGTCTTCGAACTCCTGGTTGGAGACATCCACCTCAGCGAGGTGCTCCGTCTCAGAGAGCTGGCTGTTCTCCGATTGGCTGTCATGGTGGCTGTCGTAGTCGCTGCTGTCTCCCTCTGAGTGGAGGGTGTTAGAGCGTGAAAGAGCCCTGCTGCTGCTGCTGCCCCCCCTCACCTCCACCTGATGCTCCCCAGCTGACAGGCCCCAACTCTCCTCCTCCTCCTCAGTCATCTGGATCAGGCTGGCCAGCAGCATGGAGGGGCCCAGCAAGTGGTTTTCGATAGTGTGCAGCTTGCCCGTCTTCCGTCGACGCACGGCGAAGCGTGGGTTCATGCTGGGGGTAGTGGTGCTGGAGCGCCGGCGCGTGTGGCCCGAAGACTTGTCGTAGTAGCCTGCAGCCCTGGCCAGCCGGCCTCCACCAGCACAGCGCCCCCTGGCAAGCGGGAGGAGCCCCTGCAGCTGCACACTGGAGCGCCGGCGCTGGGCGAGTGCGATGGAGGGTAGGCCTACACTGGAGCGCCGGCGGGCCTTGCTGGTTGGCACAGCCACGCTAGGCCGGCGGTTATAGCCATACTCCACCTTCTCCTCAGCCCTAGAGCCAGTCTCCTTCCTCTTAAAGTGGCGGCGGAAAAAGGTGTCCATGAAGACCTGAGGGAGGGACTGCCCTTCTTAAATACTCCTCTGTGGCTGTTGATGCAGAAATTAGTCTATGAGCTTGGGTTATACAATTAGGTACTTCCTACTGCTATTTCAAGACACAATGCTGTGCGCAAAAGTAGTGCTAACAGGAGAGCTGGACAAAGCATGTACCCAAAGTTGAGAACTACTAGCATAGTTCTGAAATAGATTCAGACCTTTACTAAGTAATAGAGGTTATTCATTTGCATAATATGAATACAGACAGCTAACCTTGACTCAACCAAAAATATCTATCAAACACATTGTTATGTCACGCAAGTCAACAGTAAACCAGCCTCCTATTATCATGCATCTAGTGAAGGCCCTAGTGGACCAACCAACATACACTTCTCCCAAAATCTCATCTCTTGATCTGTTAAGACTCTGGGGGCGCAGGGAGTAAAAAGTGTTGTCGGAAGTTGTAAGCAAGTCCACACCCCTTGAAACAATTGCTGTAGGCTCCACCTGCATGAGATGATCCTCCTCATCTGCCCATCCTATTGTTTGCAAATCGATGTGCATGCATTGAACGAAATGAAAACATGGAGTGCATTAAATTATCCATTTAAAAAATAAATTGAAGCACTCCTCTTTATTTGTCAGTAGAATCTGCTTGTCGCTCCCATCAGCACTTTTGATTTAAATGGAAAGTCTGACTTAGTGAGACCATCAGTAAAGTACCCTACAAATAAGCCTACATTCCAATTCTTATGTACCTCACACATCCATATCTCTGTGCAGCGATGTAAGTGCCGCAATATAAACATTTATAGAGTGCTCCATTGGAACTGTATGTCCCTGGCATTTGAATATGTCAGAAAAGGTCAGCCAGTCAAAAGTCCCGCAGATGACACGTGGCTGGTGATGGTTAGCGGTGGGTAACTACCAAGTGGCTAGTCTTTGGCCTCAACTAGATCTCTATGGAGGGAGGCTGTTTATAGACCAGTCCCCTACCGTCCCTTAGTCTTAGTCTCAGTCTCAGTCTCAGTCTTAGTCTCAGTCTCAGTCTCAGTCTCAGTCTCAGTCTCAGTCTCAGTCTCAGTCTCACCAAGGATCAGCTTGAACACTTCAGACAAGGAAAACCTTAAAATTGTCTCAGACAGTCTTCTTTGATCAGGTAAAAGAGATTTGTATTGTATGTCTATTGCGTACAGCACGTCTATGGACTTCAATGAGAGATGGGTGTATAGGCTATACAACCTGTGTACTGTACTTTTACTCGTATTTTATTTTTGATTTCTTACATTCTCAAATCATTAACCTGGAAGTTAAAAAGGACATCAGCACTGAAATTAAATTTCACAAACTGCAATAAACAGATAACCATCTGTATTGAAGGATCTTGTCCATCTGTGCCACATCCCGAGCCCTCCGCCCACGATCATCTCCATTCAAATCAAATGCTAAACCTCTTGCGCTGCTGCGACTTTGATCCACCTCATCTCTTGCTCCATTGAACAAGTACACACATTAAATATGTCTCCTCGGCACAAAGGACAAGTGCAAAGATGGGCGGGCGAGGACAGACACGACGAGAGGGCCGTGAATAATGTGAAAAGCAGGAGAGGAAGCCATTTCCGCTGCGCCCGGCCAGGGTGAATGGCCTGGTAATCAGGATCTCGGAGAGACCAGGGCACCGGGTGGGAGGAGAGAACACATGAAAGGAATACATCAGCCACAAATACTGTAGGCAGGAAGTAGAATGTACTGTTGATTAACACAGAAGAAGAGACTCAGAGGCATTGTGTGTATATATGTATTTGGGTCTATTGTATTTCAAAAAAGGTTGGTGGTCAGCGTTTCCTAATCGACTACTCTCCAGAGTGACTACTATGGCTTAGCAGAAGAGTCACTTGAGTGCAGAGAAAGGGAAATATGATATTTGCCTTACTTTTACTTAGACAAGGTTGGCAGGTTAGATCTGCTACCTCATAAAATATTTGAGTGTCCCGTCTATGAGAAACATACAGTGCTCCGCGTAACTAATGGGACAGTGAAGCATTTTTTATTCTTTTGGCTCTACACAAGATTTTCAGCTTGATGGTATAGCTGCCACTATAACTGGCTAACGTGTTTTGATTGATACCGCTGACGGCAACAGCAGAATATCACCATACGTCGCGCTTCACCATACAGTAAGACAATGACCAAAAACATACTGCCATAGCAACTACAGTAGGGAGTTTTTCAGGGCCAAAAAGTGTACGAGTGGCCTAGTCAATCTCCAGATTTAAGTCCAATTGAACATGCATTTCATTTCCTGGTAAGATTTTAAAGCAAGAGGGATGCATGCAAAGTGTTGTAAACCAATATGTAGACCAATACCATCAAATAACTTAATAAACTGAATGATAATATAATTAATATTCCAAAAAGATGTAAGGAGTTTCCTCAGATAAATGCTCTTTGTCACTGTCATTAATAGCAGACCAGGATAATTCTCTCTATGAATAACAATGTGAAAAGTGACCCTGAATTATTAACAACCAAAACAGTCCATAGCGGTTGTCCTCTGTGGGGGTTTGCTTGGTGCTAGGCCATCATATGGAGCACCAGGGGACCTCTGAATAAAGGGAAAACACACACCATCTTCTCAGCGGTAGAACAGCAAGCTGTCACCACCACTGTGAAGGAAAACATGGGCATGTCCATCGACAACAGCAATTAGGGTCTGGACTACACCATGATTGCAAGGGATATAAATAGATTCTCGCCAGTAAGTCTCTCTGTATGTAGTTAGTATAGGAGCAACTAAAGGCAGCTTTTGTACACATTCAAAACAACCCATGGAAAAGGATGTTGAGCCGAGAGGTTATAAAGCCATCATCATTGATGTCCGAGGACCTCTTCCATCCCAGCCAGACTTCATTATAACCATTATGTGTCTGCCAAGTGAACCATCAAACCACACAGACAAGGTCAGAGAACATGTTATCTTAATGTCTCCTGTATCGATACAACAAAGGGCAAGTAATGAACTGAGTAACCATTCCTAAGGGACCATGACAACGGTTATTTTAGGCACTGCGCCAGTGTCCCAGGCCGGGAGAGCGACTGAATCAAAGTAGATAGGGACCCAAAATAGTACACTATCGCACTAATGTGCTATTTGCACTTATTTTACTCATATTTGTCAGAGGAAGTGGGCCAGCAAAGAGGTACCTGTCTCCGGAGACACACATACGTTATACATATACACATTTATGGTGACCACAGCTGACCTCCTGACAGTGACGTTGGCAGCACTCTAGGAAATTAGGCTAGGTAAACCTGCTGCTTCTCCTGATTATCACCACAATGACGTGGTGATGGCGACAGGAGATTAGCACAGGCTTGTTTGACCTGATACTGCTGAGAACTTCACTATTTTTAGAACTTTCTCACTTTCATTTGGCACCTATACCTACAACCTGCAGTGCCAACAGCCAATAGTGTTAAAGAACATTGAGTTACCATCCTCAGTCACACAGCTACAGGAACTGAGAAAAGTCAGCCATTTCGTTTCCTAACCTGCATAATGACACAACTAAACACTCAGCATCTTGTTTTGTCTGAGGAGCAAAAGTAGACTGAAATTCCTCCTTGAAATCCCTGATATGCATAAACTGGTCAGGTTACTACAAAACTATAAGGACACTAACAGAAATGTTTGTTTGACTAGATCTGGTTTATCTCCTTTGAAGGAAGGAAAACTATGCTAAAAATCTAGGAGTAGACCATTTTAAGCAAACCTAATAAGTCTTGCTTTTAGCCTGGCTGATGCAGTGGTCTGTGGGCTCAACTAGGGAGAGAACCATTGAGTTTGTTGAAACCTCAATAGCAGTTCATGTTAGTGGTATTTTCTTAACACCACTGACTATATAATATGGTTTCCATCAGCTGTCCATTAAGACTTATCATGGTAATTTACTGTGATACAAACTGCTTTAAAAAGCAGTCACATAACTTTTACACAACATACTTCCCTTCCTAAAGAACAAAATATGGTGACAACAGGTAACAATACGTTAATACACTGAGCATCACTCATAATGCTGACAGTTAGGCTAATTTACTATTTTTGGAAAATCCATACCAATAATGTTGAATAGTCAATAGTAATAACAAAAGCTAGGTCAATGCAGCAAATACTGTTCAAATTAAGGAGGAACCAAAAATCTCACCACTGCATTTAATACACAACTAAACATTCAGTGACACAATTTTACGCTGTCACTACTTATATTCCAATTGTTTGAAACAAGTAGTTGTATACAACCTGAGAGGTGGGAGCTCTATCATTCAAGCCTTCCTGCAGACACAGCATAAGCAGCAAGTGCAAACTCTGGACAGAAAGAGCAAGGAGAGAGAGGAAAAGAAAGAGAGAGAGAGAGAGAGAGAGACCTATGGAGTAGGAGGGCTGATCTGAGGGTGGGGAGAGTGATCGATTGGTCCCCCTGTGAAAGGCTTGTTAGTGTGGGAAAGCCAGAGAGAGAGAGAGAGAAGCACAGTAAGCTGCTGTTTTAAAATAACTCTTAGAGAGATAACCGGATGATCTAACCCTGTAAGCTTGTGAGCTACACGCACGCACGCACACACACACACACACACACACACACACACACACACACACACACACAATTGAGGTACTCTTACCAATTTTCCAAGAGAGGTCTAGAAGGTCTACACACTGCACACCACCTGCTTGTCTCACCATTCAAATTTACAGTATCCATGGATATTATCCATGATAAATCACACTTATCTACTATTTTCAGTTCATACAGATATACACTATATAAACTATCTGTAATTGTTACTGAACTGTGTGGATATAACCGTATATAATAAACCGGCTCCATTACTGAGCTGAAAACAGTTGTGAATATATCTGTATATAAACTGGCTTCATTTGTTACTGAACTGAGAACAGCTGAATGTTGATTCTGTACACTCTTTTGTGTTGGTTCACTTCACTAAGGCCCTTTTATAGATAGAAAAGGCCTTGTAGCACCACTCCAACACTCCTATAATGCATTTCATTACCACTTCAAGGCTCTCATGCTGTTGCATTATGGATCAGTTAAAATCAGGAAAGAGTTTGAATTTTAATTCGGCAAAAAATATGACTTGGTGTGTTGCAACAGAATCATATAATTTTTCACAGCATGCAATTACAAATAGAGTACTTCATTAAGTTATCACCCACTGCAGCTCTGCTACCATTGTTCCAGCCAAATTAACGGAACAGAAAGGTATAATTTCCAAATGTATCTAATTACTAGGTCTTTGAGAAGAAAAGCATGCTGTTGGTTGCCTTTGCCGTTACCATGGAGTGAGGAGAATGGTAACCAGACCCTCCAAGTCAAAAGCAGGGGGTTTAATTAAGAGTCACTGTTAAATTAAGTCGTTCCTCCCTTTCCTTAGGTCACTTTCAAATGACTAGCACCTATTCACCATTTCCCTAAATCTGCAGCTAGCTACGGTGTAGAGTAAAGGGTCTCCAACTCTAGTCCTGCAGGGCTACTGGGTGTGCTTGGCTGGAACAACTTCCTCAACACTCAAAAGCTCTCAAGCCAAGGAGTTGGATACCGCTGGAGCATTTAAGCTACCAACAAGTTCAGAGGTGATGTTTTGATGAGTGAATAGCCAGACTCTCGCCTAATTTCCGTCTGTCCTCAAGATGGACGTTAATTCTTAATTCCTAGGTATTCGGTTCTCCTTAACTAATGCAAGAATCCAGTTCCAGTTTAAATGCGACGACATCTGCGGTCCACTCCTATCTCCTTAGATTTCACCATAGAAAACAAAACATGGCCACACAGAGAGAGAGAGTGAGATATAGGGTTTCTGTACAACCGGCTTTACAAAATAGAAGGGGGTAATAAATGATTTAGCCTGGTTCTTTCAGCGGGTCCTCAACAGTAAGCACACACTCATCCTGTTGAAAGACCCTAAAACTTCCTACAGCCAGGTAACTCTGATTGGTTGATGGGATAGAACAAGGAAAACCAATTAGGATCCTTACTTATGTCCGACAAGTCATGTCATTTAATCCTTATCTGGTCAATTTGATTCAGTGGGTTGGCTGAAGCTGCCATACAAATGCCTTACTTGAATGTGGATACAGGATACATGTAGAAAAAAGGGGGGAAATATCTAAATCAAATATTGTCTAAATGCATTTCTTCATTGTAAATTCATATGAATATCTTTGCTTTTACAAGAGTCAACTTTTCATCGTAAAACGGAAAATTACACTATGCCTGTTCAAGCAAGTAAGTTGTTTTGATGTAGCAATGCTACCATCTAGTGGGTTATAAATGTACCCAAAGATCCTTCACTTCTCAGTTCAAATGTACAGTAGAAAACTGGACTTCTGTAAGCATGTTGCGTTGTGTAAATGTATCAAGTATCTGACATGTGGCAGCGTTATGGAAGAGATGTGTAAATAGGTATGTGGGCCCTACTTCCTCTTTTCTATTTTTAGACCCATACACTCACGATCTCCTGAATACCTCCTTTTCCCGGTCCCTCCTCCCTCCACTCTCTTTGTACTTCAGCTTCTCTACCCATCCCTCCTTGCTCCATTGCTTTTCAGTTCTAACCTTTGCCTCTACAACTCTCTCCCCCCACAGTGACTCTCCTCATTCCCCTTACATGACACAGGAGAGCTGCCCTCCTGCACCGACCCTGCTCCCCAGTCACCTAACCAGGCTCCTGTGCCTTCCTCTGTAACAATGACCCCCCATCTATAAATAGAAACAGGACAGAGCGCTGACAAAGATAGCCCAGGAAATGGGTCCGTGTAATCCCTGGGTCCTGACTGCGTCACCAGAGTGACACACACACACACACACACACACACACACACACACACAGTGATAGCGGTTCTAACACTCCAATCAGGTTTCACTTTACCTCATCCATAACGGGTCTACCCCAAGGGACAGACAGGCCGGCCGGAATCATTTATCTTCAAACACCATTAGACACATCAAACTGTGTTTGTGCATGGTGTGACAACCACACAGTTTTTGTAAGTCTTTCAGTCTGTCTTTGAGTCTGTCTGCAATCATAGATGCAAGAAGAAGTGATGACACAACCCTGCGTCTTGCCTAGTCAGTGTCAAAAACAGGGGCGGTGTGTTAGCCAAGTTCCTCTTTCAGCACTACACCACACACACTCTGTCCTGTGCATTGACATAAGCGCAAGGAGCGCTGTGTTTAAGCACCATGAGGTAGAAAGTGGCCAGCTGGCCCCACACACACACACACACAGTGACTCTGCTGTCACACAGGAGCCCAGGTGGCAGAGCGCTGGATGGCATTATCAGATTACGCCAGCTCAGTGACTGGGCACAGACATCAAACCACCCCACAGGTGCCACATCACCAGCACCGACCCACCGCCAACTGGTAGATAAGGTTATTTCAGTTGTTGGGTTTCAATCGGGAGAAGCTGTGGCACTATGGTGGTTGAGGTGTTCTGGAGGTCTGATGTCAGGGCTAAGAAGAGGTTGAAAATACTGTGCAAGAAAAGTATAACTGAAGTAGTGGTAAAGCTTAACTCCTATACCTGGGTAATTATTCTGTAATTACTGTAATAACGAGCAGCATTGTATTAACATGTTACGACATAGCAATTAGACAATTGCATTGTATATTGACTCCTTATTCTGTATAACACAAATCGTTCAAGGAGAGAGTTTAATCTACTGTTTGGATTTGAACTTCGCTAATGGGTTTGCATACATATTTGCATTTTCAAATCTAAAACCAATAGAAGTCAAATGTACCCTAAAACTGCTTTCAGGGTAAGGACACAAATAAGTCATTTCATAATTGGGGTAAACTATACCTTTAATGTAAGGTGTGACCAAAGCATTTAAGAGTTACATTTACCTGTCAGGAAGATGATAAGTGTTTAAGTATCCATGAGAAGAAACAAAGCCGGTCAAGTGTTGTCTGGAGGTCACCAGTCCAGACAGACGTTTCTCAGTTAAATGTCAACATTCCATGCAACACAATTGACTTGGCTATTAGTCATCGCTTCCTAGGGTGTAGGCTGTTCTTTCCAAAAAAGTATGGCCTATGATGATTCATTGGGCAGAGGTGATTTGGACTAAGCATGGTTTGTTTTGACAAACTGCAGAGCTTTTGGTGAGCAGTGAGGACCAGGGAACTAAAGATGAAGCTTCTTGGCCCAATTCCTGACTGTCCTGCTCTCCATGTAATGTTCCCATCACACATTTGCATGACACTAAAATAAAAGCAAATGATCTGTGCCCAGGTCAGCAGGTCGCTTTCGATAAAGCCGTCTGCTAAATGTCTAAAATGTAAATGCATGTCTTGTTCAGGAACCACGTTATAACACAAAGGGATCACCCTCTTGTTCACGCGCACACGCACACACAGCAGTTCTAACACTCCAATCAGGTTTCACTTTACCTCAACATTAGCGGGTCAATAAATATTCAGTTCTATGATCTCCTTTCCAGAACAAATCCCTTCAGGTCTTAAAGGCGAGTGGCCTGACAGCGGAATAATAAAAGTGTGGACTCTTATATACAAGGAAGTTTTCAACTCATTTCCTCCAAACATATACATGATGACAATTAATGATATGTCCCATCTTCATGTGTTGATCTGATTAGCGAGTGTGATAAACAAACTATGCCATTCACCTGCAGCTGTGAGGGGGACAGCTATTAAGACCAAATCACAGGGGTTCCTGTCAGGCTGCATTACTTTTATACCCAACGATAACTGTCTAACCTACAATAAAAACAGTAAGTAACACACTATTCTGACACAGACAAACATGCTACAATACAGCTACGCTATAGGCCTATAACCTATTCAAAAACTAAAGAGGCTGCTTAATTTGAAGTTTAATCAAATCAATATTATGCAGGTGCCCCATAAGCATTATGTTACTAGGCTTCTGTTATTGAGTCGCCAATGCACATTTTTTTGTTGTCAAGATAGATGTCAATGTCAAGATAGATACACATTTTCAGTTTCTGAAGGAACATGAATCCAGATGATTTATAATCTCTGTGTGACAAGGCAGCCAAAGCCTGGCCTAATCACGATTTTAAAAAGTATTCTTTAATATTACGAGAATCTACAAATGTTTGGATTACCTTTATGGGGATTGAATAAGTACACGTTAATTGCCATTGATATGTATCCACCATTTTAGGTGAGCATGTTCTTAATGATTGCTCCCAGGTTAATTACTCAGGTTTAAGATAGGTGTGGTGGTGTGTTAGATAATTACTCCTAGTGCACAGCTCATCATGTCCTTAGTCTCCTTGAGTAGCACTGTAGCAGTAACATAGTTCTAATATAACGTATTTTAAAGAATTTCATATCATAAACATTTTTAACAAACATTTATTCCACTTAAATCATGTCATGTTAGATGGTCGACAGCAGGGTCCATTAATTGATGTATTTCATTGGTCAGTAATTATGGATGGAGTTACAAATTAGAGTATAGAAGTTCTCTTTCAGTCGACTCAGTTCAACATCTCACTGTGGGATATGCACCCCTGCCCCAATGCCCCATTCGCTTGAAACCCTATTCAATCATGCCTAGTACAGGCCGGGAGCACTTTGCATGGCACTTTGCCACCCCACTCTTCACTTGCTTATTCGCCAGCCCGTCTGCAGTGTTCCAATAGAACTAGCTACCTAGCTGTTGCAATAAAGGATGGCAATGGTGCTCTGGGCGTGGACACATTGGCTCACCAGTAACCATTCCTTCCTGTCTGCCTCATTTCTCCCACTCTGAACAGAGTGAGGATAGGCGGCCTCTCTTTTCTCCTGATTGCCCCACATTGGCCAGGGAGACCTCACGAGTGGAGATAGCACGGCTTTTTGACGCACGGCCTTGGGCGAGTTAGCCTGCGAGAGGTGCAGCTTGTCGAGCCGAGTCGACTGAAAGATAACTTTGGGTTATGGTGGATAACGACAGTTCTCTGAAGGAGATGAGGGAGACATCTCACCAGATTGCCTCTCTTTTACGGGCTTCTGATGAGGTGGTTTGCAGAATTAAATGGGTGTGACTTGCAGTGGACTTCATAGGCCGGGCTGGGGCAGGGTCAGCCATGCAAAGCCATGCTCCCGGCCTGTTCCAGACATGATTGAATAGGGTTTCAGTGAATAGGGTACGCAGGGGTGCATATCTCATAGCGAGATGTCTCCCTCCATCCCTTTCAGAGAACTTGGGGTACATACTGTAACCCGAAGCTCTCTTGCATTCCCTGTTTCGGGTCACCATTTGTAATCTTAGCGTTGTAGCAGAGTGTTAGTCTGTGTCGTGTATATAGGCAGTTGCTATTGCTGTACTGGTAGACTCTCTTTAGGACTGTAAACCTGTAAGGAGAGAGTGGACTCTGTTTACAGCTGGTAAGGGTTAGTCCCTGGTGTTCACATCAAGTCTTAGCTGCAGTTAGAACCCTGTTGAGAGGGACTGAGCTTTGGACTTTGTTTTTTTGTATGCTGAATGTTTTCTGCTACGGACAAGACTGAACCAGCGTAAGCCATATTTCCTGCAATCCTGCTCCTGCAATAAATTGAAGTAGTCATTTTCTACAAGTTTGGGTCCTTCTCATTCCCACCCATCATCTCCCTTGGCTGTGAGGCATGTTATGTTCACAGCATTGCTTTTGCCACATCAGTTATATAGGCCTGACATGTTTGAATTGTCCTGAACATGGCTGAGCATGTTGTAAGAGCAATCACTCTTTGCTTGTAGCCAAGGTAGATTTGTGAGGAGAAGTTGGTGGGTGAGGTACTGTAGTAGAAAACGGTTCTCGAAACATACAATTGTGTATTGGTTTCAAAGGTCAAATACTGTAGTAATGACTGGATACATCTTTGGTCTTACTGACTGGGGGCTGGATCCAATCAAACCTGTCATAGCAATGTTTATGCAGTATCTTTGTTTATACAACCACAGCCCTACTGGTGGAAAAAGTATACCTAATACTTTAACTCTACTCAAAATCATCCTGCAGTTTTGACTACATTTATAGGCTTCAGTATGTGTTACTCAAGTTTTTTTAATGATATAATCCATGAATGCAAAAAAACAATGTCCACAAATTCCACAACACTAATCTCTGCAATACTGATGCTCCCACAACAATGTATCTACAAAGATCATAACTGTAGAATAACTCATTACAGTACATCACACGCATCCTGTCCATCTAATCAAGAGAGGAAACAAGAGCTAGTCTTGAGGAGTTGTTAAAGTTACTACTCTTTTCATACTAGCTTTGGAAATAGAAATGCATCTCAACCATCTTCCATCATAAGAATAGTGCTCTGGTCAAAGGGTCTGGTCAAACGTTGAAGAAAACATCTACCAGAAAAAGTCTTTAAAAAAAGGTGTTTAGACGTCAAACCTCAATAATGTTCAATTATAGACCCCGGTCAACTGAAACATATTTCGTTTTGCAGAAATGGTTTGGCTTCTGCAGGGACGTAGGAAGTATATTTCGTGAGGGGGTGCAGCAGGACATGTATATGGGGGGGGGGGAGGGGGGGGTATAGTTTTATGTCACATGTTTTTTATCTTAATTTGGAGTAGATATTTAAAAGAGTTCTAAGGAAATGTGGTTATATAAAAAAAAAAAACAGGGAGATTTTAGGGTAATTCTGTTACCGAACTTTGAATCTGCAGTTCTTAAAGTAAATATTATTATTTTTAAATGGGAGTTGTTAGGAGTAGTCATTGTGCATAGAGTTGTATAGTTTGTCAAACTGCTATCAAGGGTTTTTGTTTTATGGTTTTCCTTTTGGTTTATTTCTGAACTGGTTTAAGAGGGTAAGGGAGCTGTGGGGCCCTCCTCCTGACTGGGAGCCCAACCCTCAGCACACAGAAGATTGACAGATTGAATTCCCTTCTCTGTAGCAAAGGGGCTCCCAGAAGGTCCTAAAAATGACCGTTTTTAATTAATTGCTCCGCCAATCCATTAAAGCCCGCTATATTTAGAGAGCCACAGGAGATCGCTGCGAGATTAATGCAACTGCTTGATTAAATTTGAATATGCACTTGTTATCTTTTAATTCACGACAGCCTGAACCTATCTAGGATATGATGTTGAAAGCTTAATATACTGTACATTAAGTCAAATCATGTTACAATAAAGACTGAGAGAGGCAACATAAATAATTGTTGAGCAGAACAGATGACACTCTGGGTCATGGCCCTTTCCCACGATAGGGAAAAACATGCTGTCATATACTGAACACAAACCACATTTTTTACATTAAAAATCATCAAAAATGACCAATGGAAGACCAAGTACCCATGGAACAGTATCTAATGCCAAGTAATTAAATATAGATTGGTAATACATTCAATGTTGCAATATCAAGGGTCACTCCAGTGACGCCACTGAACAGCTCAAAAGGATGAAAGGGTCACCAGAAAGAGAAACAGGAAGTTCTCAGACAGTAAACTGTGGCTAAGAATGAGACACTGGGATCTGTGACTGCAGTCCCTCTGAAGTAGTGATGTGCAGTTCGTGAACAAATAGTTATTTTTGAACTCTTTTTAGTGATTTGAGTTAGTCAATTCGCCATTCCGTCAAGCACAGCCCACAGCCAGAGATTTGAGTGTACTAAGTCGTTCAGGGCACCTGAATGGCAGTTAGTGCAAGGTCCCACTTAATGTGGGCTAATCATACGCTGTGGCAGGTAACAAACTGTCGCACATCATTTCATTAGAGCAAAATACTTTTATATTAGGAATTCACAAGCACGATTTGTGATGAGCTGTGATACTCAGCTTGTACCTTTCCTACTACAACAGACCTCCAAAAGGGGGCTCTCCACATTACCAATTCAAATGCACAAAAATAATAATATTAGAATAAATATTAAATTCTTTCAATTGAACAGGAACGGATAGCATAGAACCGATTCAGTAGAAAGACCCGAACTTCCCATTACTACTCTGAAATGAGTTTTTATTTTAGTTCAAGGGAGGACTGAGGGACTCTTTGTTTACTGGTTCTGTGATTTGGCCACAGTTTTTGGTGCTGTAAAAGTAGTCCAAAATGTCCATGATTCTCATAGATACACTCTTTTAGATCAATGCCTTGCCAACATTGTCTTTTGTTGCTGAAATTTCACTTCAGGATATCTAGAGCTGATGGTCACTTTATAGTAACCTTCCAACAACAAAATGTATACACTGCCTGGATAGAGCATACACCTGGTCCCTCTTCTTGGAGTTGGGTTTGACTGTGAGATCAATTTGAGAAGCATCTAAAATGTTGCCCTGTTGCAGCAGAGTGGTTGTGAAAACCACTTGGTGAAGGCGGCGGAGGCAAGGATATGAAGAGCAAATAATGTTGTTCCGATACTCACTCTTAGTGGAATCCGCTGAGGGTTGCATTGCTCACTCACCTCCTGCAGAACATTCGCAGTCCAGTGAAGGTCTTGCTGGTGTGGGGGCAGCGGGCGGCGGGGGTGGCAGAGGGCAGGTCCGAGCTGGAGGAAGAGGAGGAGGAGGCTGCAGAGTTGGACGTGAAGGGCTCCTCTCCATCCTGCACGGTCTCGGGGTTTGGGGACGGCCCCGCTCCCTGCTCCTCCTCGGGCTGCTCCATGGCAGACGTTCTCTCTGTCTCTCTTACACACACAGCTTTTCCTCTCCACTCAGAGGGTTCTCGCAAGTCGCAGAGTCCATACAGCCCCAGGCCAGGCAGCAAAAAGCCATTACAACAAACAAAAAAGTTCTCAACAGCAATTAGGCTACACTGAGGCTCCTTCCCCCGTTAAAAAAAAAGGACGGAGAGGGAAGAAACAGGAAATCAACAATTAGTCTTCCTCATCTCTGTTTACTTTTCCATACATTCAAGTTTCACACAAGACTGCAGAGCATAGGAGGGTTACTCTACTGAAGCAAAACTTGCATTCCTCTGTCGTAATATTAAGCAAGTCGCTCACCACACAACTCTTCTCCAGGAAGTGGAGCCCTGTTGAGCTGCAGAATTCAAACTGAATTTCTCTCCCCTGCTCGACACAGACTGGGGGTTGGCTTCCTTAACTCCCTTCCTTCCCCCTATGCCCCTCTGTCTGAGGAAACCTCTCTCCCCGCTCCGCTACTCATGTTTCCTGGACGAGTTGCTCTTTCTCTCTCCCTAGCCTCTGGAGCTCTAACCAAACACACACACACACTGGCTGCAACAACAATCCAGGAAGTGTCAAAACCAGATGGAAGTAACAAGCAATAGCAGGACCCGCAGGTGTCTCACAATCTGCCTTTTCACCCTACCTGTGGCTTCTCGCTTTCCCACTTTCCCACTATTGCCTCAGTCATCTCTCTCCCTCACTCCCTTACACATACGTTTATCTCCCACTCATCTCTGTTGCTCTCCCTCTCTTTCTCTCTGTCCCTCCCTCCCTTTTTTACTCTCTCCTATTGGTCAAGAGTAGGATGTGAATGTGTTGCCACCTATTGGTGGCTCACACAAAGTGCATAAGTTGAGCAGTGTGAAAGAAATGAACCAATGTTCTACAAATATCAGTAGCAGTAGTAGTAGTAGTAGTAGTAATAATTGTATAAAGGAGCATGCCCAAAGTCAGCAGCATACAAACAACTATTTCTCAACCCAGACCATAGTTATACAACCTATTATTCAACCACATATGGTATGTTTACAGGGGACATTGGGGAGTTTCAGGAAAAGGTAGCACACCTTCCCTACATGAGGACATGAAATGAAATCAAACACTCTTCTTCATTTGGACATATCACCCCATCCCTCTCTTTTAAAACCTCTGTTTGAAAACCGCTGCATTTCAGGACCAAAGTCTTGCCTCTCACTTGGATCACATTTCCAGTGCCTCACTCTTAAGCCTCTGCAACGTGCTCTGGCTTGCCTCCCACATGCGCTTTACATAAAGATGGGTGAAACAAGCCCACGCCATCCAGCGCTTTCACACCACCCCACTTTTAGAGAGAGCGATGCAGTGGAGCTGAGAGTTCACACAGCCGCGGCGAGTCCCACGCAGAGATCTTCACCACATGCGCGTGGCTGGCGCATCCCCTGGGTTCCGGTTATGAACTGGAGTTCAGCTTGGTGCACACTCTGAAGGATATGCCAAAGTTATTTTCTGACAGCCAATTAAAATGGAGGTGCAGTGGGTGGAGGTTCAGTGTGATGATTATCCGTCTGGTTCCAGGACGGTCTCGCTCCACAAAATGTGCAATTCTTGGTTGTAGGTTTTTTCTTGGGTTGGGGACAAGGGGGTCATTATGGCGCAACGGCACTGGCGTGTGATACCTCCAGAGATGATGATGTGCCCCAGTTTCTCTACGGGTTACAGGTTGTCATGACAGCTAAACTGGCCCAGATTGGGGGATGCCCCCAGTAGATATCTTTAAATGGAGATTTGCAGAGCGTCAGGCACAGGCCTGGGTTTTACAATAGGACAATGAAATAGCACTTTACATTGGTTGTTTGGGAAATTACATGCATTTGCGAATTGCAAGAATCTCTTTAAAAACATTTAATCAAACCATTATATTAAGTAATGTAGCACACACTATTTAAAAGGCAATTTAAAGGCTATACAACAATGTATTCAGACTCTCTCAATAGGAGATGACAAATTACTATAAAATAGATTAAAATAACTATAGGCTACACAGTATGTGATACAAGTGCATATCATTCTCTTTACTCCCACAGTGGGATTGTTAGATAATGTATTGCGCTTCTCAGGTAATAGAGGGACTGTATAAGTTGAAAACCCTAGAGAATGTTCCTGATATCAGCCCTTTCTCTGTGCCCTAGGCTCCACCACCTTCAGGGAAATTTAACAGGAGTTGGTGATAGCATCAGATATTTGGGGCAAACCATTCTTGAGGAGTTGGGGCTCCATCTAGTGAAGACACAGTGTAAAATCACTGAAGGTACTGTGTTATAATAACTCATTCAAGAGGGTCATGCATAATTTGTGTGTGTTCAAAGCAGGCTATTGGGTTGAATGCAAATAGCTAAAAGTGATGAAACCAGTCAGGCATGTGATGACTTATCGCTCTAAGAGGACACAATACAGAACCTCAAAAATACATTGTGCCAATAAATTAGCAAGACAGACAAATAGTAAGTAAACGTGAAGTGGAAGATTTTTCTTTTCTTTGCGAGAAAAATCCATATCATCCTCTCTTTGTTCCACCATCACCCACACATAACCCCATGCAGACATAAAAGACTCCAGAGAACTATGTTTTCACTGCTGCAACAGCGCGAACAGCAAACAGAAAGACAGGGAAATATTTTGCGATTGGATTTCAGCTAGTTACATTATTCAACTGGTAAAGTTTGTCTTAAACACATTCATGCATCATTTTCTGGTACAAGCCGGAGCCCACCACTATATCTGTGAGAAACTTGGAATTGAAAGTGGTAAGACCGTACTGCACTGCTGTTTCTTAATGTGGGTCATTCCATGTCAAATTAACAAGCCATGATACCCACCATCTAGATTGTTCTAAAATAGTTTATGTAGTTAGAAACAGTTAAGATTAGTTATATAATATTCAATAGAAATCAAACCCCAAATCCGATTTGGAACAAAGTCCTACCTGATAATGATTAAGACACAAGGAATCTAAATCAATGATCAAAAGTCACACATGAACCCTCCAATCCCCTCCTTTGGAAGATTGCATCGATAATATGGAATGTCAGTTCTGAAGCTGCAGCTTGGGAGTTTTGTTTCTTCATACTATGTAATGTATTTCTGGTTAATTTGGTAATCTGGAGGTTGCCCTGTTTAAAGGCATTTCATTGAAGGTATTTCATTTAATTGAAGTCATTGAAGCTGTGTCTAATGTCCCATTATACAGTGCAATAGTACCATTTCTGTCCACTATATGGAGCTGTCCCTGCTAATAGTCTTTTGTCCATTTGATTTGACATGGAATGACCCATGTTTAATATGTCCCCCTATCTCTCTCGCTCAACACAGTCCACAATTCATAAAGAGGTCATACCTTACAAGTAGCCTAACCAACAGTGAGCCGACAGGGGGGTGGGAGGGGGGGGTTTGGGTAAGTGCCCCGAAGCCATCTGGTCGGCATGGCGTCCCTCTCTTGGTGCAGGCTGATTCATCACTGTTGTGCTGCTGTCGTATCGTAGACGATACATCTATGCGGACATATCGCTTAAGTCTGTTGGTGCAGAATGGTGCACAACGTGTGCGGCAGCTCCATCATCAAAGCAGCACTGAAGGTGGTACAACACCGCCAGTTGGTCCTCTTCGTCTGAGGCATTTCTGAATGATGTGTGGTCCTTTCCAGCGTTTGCATTTTGCATTATATGCGTTGTTAAGCTATACAAGATCACCTTCGTGGTAAGGCAGAAAGGAAATGCTGTGGTCATCATGCTCTTTGTGTTTCTCCTGAGCTTGAGAGGTGTGGTGCAGCTGTTTCAGAGACACATTGCAGTTTGTCTCTCTGCATAGTGGCCCACGCTCGAGGCAACAGGTGCGTATGCCTGGTCTGTAGAGATTAGGAGATGCACTGGTAACCTAGCTTCACGTCTGTGCACCATGAAGTACCAGATGTATCCTGTGGTTGAATGGACACTGGTATTGTGACTTTCCCACCACACCATCCCCTGGTGGGTGACAAGGGCAAGGCCACTGGCATTGTTCGTGACATGGGAGGCAATTGTGACATAATTTCTCAATGTCAGAAAACATGGAGGGCCAACAGCAGATGTCTCTGGCAGTATTTTTGACCCCAAAATGACCTACATAACCGTGGCCATGCAAGAAATGCAGGATTTGGGGAATGAATTTCTGTGGAATTACCACCTGCATAGAGGTGACCTTCTCAGGTTGACCATCAGACTCTTTACACAGCAGGCCATTGTGAACTGTCAGAGAAGGGAATTCACACACCAGTTTCTCTAGAGCAGGTGGGCCCTGCCTGATTTCCCATCATGAGGGACGTTTACCTCTCTTTTGCCACTGAAAGGCCTGAGCCAAAACTGGGTTGTTCAGTTGGCACTGCAGGATGTCCACTTCAGGTAGACAGCAATCTGTCAGGTTGCCTTCACAGTAACCTTGTCCACAGGCTATTGCGTACAGCACTGATAAGCTTGGAATATCAACCACTCAATGTTGGCCTTACTGGGAGTGGCCATAGAATTCTATGGGCATAACCTTACTGAAGTAAATCATTGTCAACAGGCACAATGGTGAATGGCTGAGTAGACGGATAGTTGAAAAGTGGTGTATAGCCCATACTATAGCCCAAAGTTCTCTATCAGAAGCTGACCATTTGACATCTGAAAATGTAAGGACATGGCTTGCATACAGTAGGCCAGTGTTTAAAAGGTTCATACTGCCTTTGTAACGGTGGTCTACCTCAATGCCACTGCTGCAGCAGACACGAGTTGCGAAGACATGTGAAGTGCGGTCAAAAGCCACCACAAGGTGGTGACAAGAGCTGTGAAGGATTTACTGACGGTGCTGACATTATTGGTGTTCCCTCCAAATAAATCATTCAAATAAAAATGAGAGAGAATGGTTGGTGATGGTTAAGTTTACTATAGCAGCTCATGAATTACAGAGATAAAGAGTGGAAATGGTTTAAATATCAGGTTAAGAAAGACCAAGCAATGGGACACATTTAAAAACATATATATATATATATCCTTATCCATTTTGCAGTCATTGTAGGTGTTGTTATCAGTTATTGATCACAGTAGGTCTAATTGCTTCTTTGATAACTGCAAAGTGCCCTATTATTCTTTGACCAAGCGGAAATGGGAGACAATACATTATAGCAATGACGGAACAAATCTGTCCCATTTCTGCTGCTCACTGCACAGAACAGGGGAAAGAAGAGCGCCAATAACGATTCATAACAAAGTGCAAACAAGCACACAATAAATGTGAAGCAATAATGACAAGGAATAAACGGGTAAATATATTATACAAGTGGTAAATATATGAAAGTTATTTGTTGATAATATTGGACACTGCTGCAAGTCAGGCTATGCACCTTTACACAATGGCTTTAGTGTTTGTTCATCCACACTTATCCTCCTCCTGGTCCTTCTGCTCCAATACTTCAACAATAAATTATGTTTGGTTCGGCACAAATTTCTGATAATTAATACGGGTTTGGTCAGTTTTGGGTATTGTGTGTGTGTTACAGTAGGCCGAATTTTGGTGTGGGGCCTGGCCGAAGTTGGGAGAAAGGTATCCGTGCCCTTATCTCCCTATGTCCTCCTGGTTTTTTCACGGTTCCGATGTGAGGTTCGATGGCATCATCATAAGTGAGGGGACAGGGAGATAATCTGCAATCTAGAGGCCTTGAAGGAAGCCAAAGTTACTATACATTAACACCGTAGATACAGGGGACACCCCTGCAGTTGGCCTATTTAAGGACTTGTTCCTCTTTGAGCTGTTATTGTGAATCTTCAGGTCACACATTTGATCGGCCTATATCTGTCTCTGTCACACCATATTCAAAGTAGAGGCATGGGACTGGCAGGGGGAATTCTCTGCTCCCATCATGGAGCCTCGGCAAATCCATCTGAAATTAAAAACCCTGTCTACTGTCTCTATGAAAATTCCTCACTTCATTTAACCACAGGCGCTGCAACATCCTTCAAGCTGCGCAGATAGTCCTCCAAGGTTCTCTCAAAAACAATAATGCCATCCAGATACACAAGCGTTTGCTCCAGTGAAGGCCCTGTAGCACCAAATCCATCAATCTTTGGAACAATGGGGGTGCATTAGTCAGCCCCATAGTAATCACCTTGAACTGGAACAAACCATCTACTGTCTTAAAAGCAGTTCTCTGTCATCTAGATTCACCTGAATCTGCCAATAACCACTTGATAAATCTAACATACTAGACAGAGAGGAACCAGCGAGAGCATCCAGGCTATCATCCGCCCTTGCCAACGGATGGGCTTCATTGAACTGTGCATTTGCAGCCAATTCTAGTTTCCCAGATGTGGGGGTGGGGTTAGAGAACTGCACATGGCGACAGTGTTCCACATCAGGGCTTGGTGAGCGTCATTGCACCAAAGTCCTCTCACTCTTGTGCAGGCAGAGCTGCACCATGATGGTCTTGTCCCTGCCTAAGAATAATCATCATGTTGGCGTCTCCACCTTCCAGGGAAGGAGAGTGGTGTGCAGCTCTCCCACCCTCACCCCCGACCGCAGATCTGCCTCTATTGCCATTCATGTCACCAGGTACAGTAGTATATTCTCTCTCATATTGCCATGAGCCACATCAATCCTGACTGGGTGCAGTGGTATAGTCTCCATGATCATATGGCTGATACTCATCCCTATAGTGACTGGGCGCAGTGTTATAGTCTCTCCCATCTCTCTATTTTCAAAGAAAATGTGCGCCTCACTTGTATCATTTTACGATAGACTGTGACTTGGAAGGGGGGAAATTCAGGTCAGAAAACGTTACCTCAAATGAAGTCACGCATTTACTAGACTTAACAAAGATTTACTTCAAAACTGGGAAAATTTATGCATCATCTAAAGAGAAAATCTGGCTAAGAATCTCAATAAATACTCCCAAAAATAAACTACAAAAAAAGAGTTGCTGATTTAAAACAAAGAGCTAAAAGATAACCATTCAAAGATATGCTCCCATGAAAATGGCGCCGAGGGTGAGTGAAACCCTGAGCGAGGAAAAGGCTCGTGAACCAAGTGGCCAGGAACAGCCTGGGTATGGAGGGTGTCACTCAAAATCCTGATGGATAATACATAAGAGCCATCAATAATATGTTTGTTTCATTTAACATCATATGGTTTGGACTGCCCCTATACAGTACACTTTACTTGATTATAGGCTTAATAACATGTCATCATTCTCAATGAAAATTTGCTGGCTTGGCTTTCCGCACTGTACTCAACAACAACAAAGTCTCCATTTATTGGAGCATGAGATGAGGATGTTGATGCAGTGTGGTATGAGGATGCAGTGGTTTGTAACTACTACTGTACGATTTTGGCTGTACCTGTGGAAAAACCCTTTTAGGTTCCATGTAGAACCCTTTTGGGTTCCTGAAGGGGTTCACCCACAGGGACAGCCGAAGAGTTGGTATTTAGTAGGTCGACCTATACTTTTTACTTTTGTTAACTTTCATTATCCTTTTTCCACATGAGCAGAGAAACTGAAAGTGTGACACTCATGTTGGTTTTTGGTAACAGAATGACCCGGAGGGGAGGAAATGATTCTTAAACTTACAGAAGCCAAACCATTTCCTAAAAAATATAAAAGGAGTTGATATTAGTTGACTGGGGTCCGTACTTGAACATTTCATGTTTCTCTAAACACCTTTAAAGACTTTTTCTGGTAGAGATTTTCTTTGATGCTTTTCCAAGTTTGACCAGAAGTCAAAACCTTTGCTTATCCCTATTCTTACGATGGAAGATGGTTGAGAAATGTATTTCTGACTTAATTTCCCAAAAATATAGACTTTTAGCTTTCATTTAACAACCCATTTGATATCGCTGATGAATTTCACATTTTGATCCTCATGGCTCCTTTTACATGGAGCTGCCCATCTGTAAGACAACATTTAGGATACAACATGGATACATTTGACATACTGGTCACCAGATCAGAGACGTGGTCCTTTTTTCAAGTGTTGCTTTTTTGGATTGCCAGAGTATGACAGTCTGTCATTGGTTGCAGATGTATTGCAACCGAATAGTCTAAAACTGCATAAAGCTCCTCATAAGTGGTAGATTTCATGCAGTGTCGAGCTGGGGTGAACATCCCATTCTTGTTTCATCTCCATGTTTACTGTATGCTAAATCTGCCTGGCCTCATGAGCTGGCCACTCCCTGTGCTGCGTCATGCCAGGCAGAGGAGAAAGTTACTGGAAGGGAACCGCTCCAAAATAGAACAAATCAATTGTTCTAATTGATGAGCAACTAAATCTCAAACCATAACAACCCCCAAACCCACCCACACACAACAGGGGGGAAGCCACAAAGCTATTGGATGAAGAGACTTGGATTGTGTTTTACTCTGCATATCAAAATAAACATTAATCTATGTGTGTACGCACATCTTATCTGCTGGATGCAATGCTGTTATGTTGTCGATCATGCACAGCCAACCAGCCCTCCTCTCTCTCAATAGCCCCTGGGGCTGTAGCTAGTAGGACTGAAATAGAGCTGCAGTTGTGGTGGACAGCAGACAGACCAAAGGACCTTGCAGGCTACAGCACCAACATGTTCATGTGATTGCTGGTCATAACCCCATGCCATGTCAAAGTGCCTGAAACATGGTGTATTGATTATTCACTGGTCCTCTTGTAATAAGTCCACTCCATGATCATATGCAGCGAACGGCTATTAACACACACCATGCAGTCATCTCAAATTGTTTTTTTCTTTACTCACCAATGATCTGGTTAGACCTTGTGATGTAATATAAGACAGCAGAGTAGGCCCTTGTGATGTAATATAAGACAGCAGAGTAGGCCCTTGGTCACAAAAACAACTTTTAATTTTCCTCCTCCCTCTTTAGAAGTTTGTTCCAACCGACCGTACCAACCGACCGGCTTCCAGTCAGTGTGGTAAGGAAACATCTGTTTTGAAGGGTTGGGCGGGTGGAAGTTATTACCGGTAGCATAAGGTGTACAAGCATTTTTCTAATGCATTTTCTGGAAGATTTACCAGCCATTTGTAAATGCTATACAATTCAATAAAATTAACATTAATTAATTATTCATATAATTAATTTATTCAACAAAATAAAAGCGCCAAAATGGCATCTTTTGCCATACCTCGACAGATCAGACATGGCATCAACCACTTCAAAAAACACATTTCTTGTTTTTACACCATAAAAATGCAGAATCACGACCATAACACACTTGCATATCAAAAGGCTTGAAATATCTTAGCCACTCCTTATTTAAAACCAGTATCTTCCTTGGCCTTTTTTCACTGACCTGATGAGCATTAAAATAAACTTCAAATTCAACCAAAATAAAGAACTTGCTCCATGTGTTAAATGATAGCACTTATTTAACTGAACACTGGCATTTCTCCAACATCTGTACATAAAGGTCAACACGGTATTCAACTCCAGAGCATTTCACCCAGGATGTGCACCTTACTGTACTCTCAGCATCTCTCTCAAGGTTCTCAGAAATGTCTTCACAATGTTCTAAAGAATGTAGCACATGCAATTTTATTGAACCAAATTCAACAGATTTGTACTCTCAATGATAAGCTATAGCAAACTGGTGTTTTTTGGAAAGTGACATGGTCAAGTTCTTAAAATTCTTCACACAATCCTTAAAGAATTTATGTTTGGCCTCAAACCTCATGGTCCAGATAAAGCCCAATCTTACGTATGCACTTTGGGTAATTCAATATAAAGTGATGCTTTGGAATTAAGTTCTTTGAGGGGTACAATTTGAGGGGTACAACTTTGAACGGTCGGATGCCCTTGAATGAGGTGTTTCAAATAAACTGGCATATCCTTTGTGACGGATGGGGAAAACACCACATTGATTATATCCAACAACAAAAGTGCAAATGTCTGTTCCCCTCAGGTATGATGTCAACACATATCAAAGGTATGTTAGTGATAAGACATCATGAATCTGTCTCAAATCAGATTCCTTTTCAGTTACCTTAAGACAAAAACGATACCTTGGAAGTGTAGTGACTTTGGAGACAGAGAGGCAGCCGGTGTTGTTGTTTTCTTTCTGCCAGGAGGACTTACTGATATAGTGGTATAATGGACAACTTGAAGACTTGACTTTAAATACAATATAATAATATTTATTTCAGGAGAATCATGAATTTACAACAGGACTTGTTACAAGCTAAACCAAGAACTACTCAATACCTCAGAGTATCATTATGCTGTAACTATAGTTATCAATAAGTATCAATTCGTGGCACTATATACTACAGTTGTTATTGCAGCAGTCAGTTGAAGACACGTGTTTGACAAGTTTTTATGACAGTTTGTCATGCCATCGGAAAATAGCATCTCCAAAACCCCATCTCCATTTCCCTATCCAGCATTTTAGGCTGTTGTCAGCCCAATACCAAATAGGTGCATCTCTCGTTCTGAAAATACAGACGTTTTTGTTTAACATAGCAACACTGCTGAAGTGCACACACACACACACACAATCCCAAATGAAAAGCTGTAAAGGGCTGTCCTCTTCCCTTGGTGTACCAAATAGGAGCAGGCAGTTGGAGTACAGCTGTGTCCACCATTGTGTGTGGGCTGTAGCATCCTGGCAGTGTGCATGGCCAAAGCTTCTCCACTCCCTCAGCCATGCATCATGATTGTCTTACATAAAGAGCTCAGTGGAGAGCAGCAGGACTCACTGTTACAAAACTATGGAAAGTGAACAGCTTTACCTGAGTCATACTGGTATCTCTTGTTACGTAATGTACATAAAAAACTGTGAAAGGCCATCTACATAATCATGTCCCCATTTTGAGGAATTGATTAATGTAGGCTATGTAGAATGAAAACATTCCTGGCAGCGGGACTATTTCTTCCTATTCTACTTTATGTAGATATAATCCTCCTAGAATGTTCCTCCACTGACTGACACACGTGGAGGTGCTTGAACTTCCATCTCTGTATCTCTTAACAATAACCTGTTCTCCCACTTTATGACCCTGGGAATCGTGCCGCATTCATTGTAGCGAGTGAGACACTTGGGAGTCGTGACACAAATGTTAAATGGTGTCACCATTGGCGAGGTAAGGGGGTGTTGGTTTGTTTGTTAAGGGGAGAGGGATGGAGCTAGGGCTGGAACAGGAGAAGCAGGCAACCATTCACTTTAGAAAGCCACAGATGATCAAATCACAGGTCAAGTCGTCCTTCATAGTATCTTCCCTCTGGGTATTTGGGTACACATCTCACAGGATTCAGCAGGTTCAATGCAAAACAACCACAAAATGTTTTTCCTACTACTGCCCTTCTGGCAATCCTCTTTTCAGCTCCCTTGAGAACTGGGAGTCTGTGAACACAGAACACTGTAATTGAAAATGTTGTCTCCTCAGTCACATGGCACATTGATTGCTGAATTAGGCCATCAACATGACAACAGCATTAAAACAACCTGACAAAACTTAATAAGTTAATGTCTTCCTTCATACAATGATGGTCACCTGCACGTAGGAAAGGTGCTATCAAGTCAGGTAATTTCTATGCCAGTGTTATTCCTCAGATAATGTATTACCAAAACCCTGATATTTGAAAGCAACAACCCAGCATGGTGTCTGCCACCCCAGAGAGCAGATTTCCTTTTACACATTGCCTTTAATGTCTGGATCAGAACCACCCTTTGAGGATTATCCCTGCTGAACCTGAGGCTGGTCTCTGTTTGATAAATTAAAGTAATTTATGGGGCGATAGTTTGATGTGCCGGCCCAGGTGTCTGGCCACCCTCTGTCCACAAACACCTTTGACTACCTCTGTTCAAGTGACGTGCAGCAAGACTGACTGATTCAATTTAGAAGTCTACCTGTAGCTGGCATTGCATTTGCGTCTAAAGCTCTGCCAAGCAAGCTCTAACGAGTCCCAACTGCCGTTTTCGATTCAGTATGGCCATTTAATGAGTTGGAATAATTATATGGAATAGGCCTTAGGGTTAGGCGGTATACATATTTTTTTTTTTTCCCCCAATTTAACGGGGTATTACCGCGAAAAATAACGTCAGAGGGCTGGCGGGAGCCGTCTTTGCTCCATATATTTAATCTACATTGAAAAACTGAATTACCGTACTGTTATACAGTATGGCATTTAGCTTAAACAACCATTTAAACTTCACATCCAGATCACTGATTGACAAACTAAACTAAACAGTTGGATAGCATGATATGATCGCTTAAGAAGCATCACACGCTGCATTCGTAATAATATAAGTTACGTCTCATGTCCTGTGTCATATAGCCTATCATTTTTCTATTTAACTGTTGATTTAGTTGCCGTTATGAGACTATTCTCTAATTCCGCTTGCTTCTTTTTGAGCTCTCTTTTTCGGGGCCAGCTGTGAGACAAGGCAGCGGTAATGGCACGACAGACTCCGAGGACCCACTCTGTTACTCTGGTACTGCACTGCGTTTGTTACCGCCAGATTGAGGTTGTGACCAAGACAGTTGAGCCACGGCCAATTCAGGGCCCTGATGGCGGCTGCAATGTTAGCATCATTGTCAGTCGTTGCGGCCGAGAGTTTATTCCAATCTAATTTCCAATCCATAAATGCCGCGCGGAGTGCATCAACAATGTTGCCCGCCGTGTGGTTTTCTGGAGAAAAAAAAACTAGTCTATAGGCATTTTGACTGTAGTTTCCAGTCGGGTATGACACAATGGACGGTTAACGACATATATGGCGTCATGTTAACTGATGACCACATATCCGTTGTCAGCGAATAGCTGTCTGAACCCGACAGCAGCACAAGATACAGGCAGATATTCCATCCATGCCGCTGTTAATGTTTCAGTTTGAGGTGCGAGTGTTAATTAGTTCCTATTAGTGTTGCCATCTCTGGCTGTCATCGTTTTCATGCAAATCTTGCAAATAACCTCGTCTAAATCTGCAGGCTCTCCTTTATCGTCGTGTCGGAACCCGAAATGCTGTCATATAGCAGCAGTGGCATTTTTTTTCGGGAACAAGTAATTAGCGCTAGTCATCTGTTTTTTTCTCCTTCTCTAACCTTAGGTGGAAGAGGTCATGTGCAACACCAAGAGTTATACTCCTGAAGGTGAAATATTGTAGTTCTTTCTCCGACCACGCTGGCAGTGACACCGTCACACATTGTGAATTGACAAACAGCGCTTCATTTGGCAGTTTGATAGACAATGGAGCAGTTTTTTATGACTGTAATTTTATGACTGTATTGAGAGAGAAAAAGAAGGGGGGGGGGGGCATTTTCAAATCCCGCGGGATACCGTATTACCATTATACCTCCCAACCCTAATGGGCCTACATAGAAGAGTCAACAACTAGGGAATGTGTGCCTACAGAAAGTATTGTGTGATACCTGGTGTACAAGTTGATGCCTAACCTCATAGTAATTGTTTGATTTCAAATCCAAACTTGTGAAGTATAGAGCAGAAAAAAGAAAAAATGCTGCACTGTGATGCTCAGGCTATACAGTAAACCAACATTATTCCTGCTTTCATCCAAATTACCTGAAATGTAAAATGACTCAACACTGTTCACACTCAACTGTTCAAACTCATCTGTGTAATTTCAAATGTCTCGGGGGCGCAGGAGCGAAACAATGTTTCATCGTTCAGTATGGCTCCTTGCGTCCATCTCAGGGCAAGCCGGTTTCTCACAAGCTAAATGACCCCATTGTTTGGTTCTCAGAAAACCAGATTAGATGTGAAAGAGAGATGTCCTCCTACAGGGACAGTGGTCTCCAGTAGCCAGAGATATCTGTGAGCCTGGGGTTCTCTTCTACTCACTCTTAAAGACACACCAGGCTCCCATCACAAAGCTCAACAGATTGGTAGCTAGCTCATGTCTTTCATAACCTGGTCCTAGTAGACCCCCCCCAGAGAACAAGCATTTACTTTGAAATGCAATATAGTTGTGCCGTTTCAGTGTCCCCAGTTGTACTGTAGTGCAAACAAAAATGACCATTCTATCCAAGTTACATCATAATGTGTGAACCTGGCACCAGGTGTGTTCTAATCCAAACCATGTATACCAGACATCCTGTTCCCCCAAACACACAGACCAGCCAACACAGGAAGTTGCACACAGATGGCATCATGAAAGCAGTGAGTATGCATGCACACACGCACAATCTGCTTAGTTAATGTAAATGTAGGTCTGATAATCAGATCAGAGAAGACACAGCACTGAAAACCCAAGACACTGCTGGAAAAAACATTAAACAAAACAAATAGATGAGTCATAATCCTATAAAAGGAACATACTGGCTTTAATGTCATTAAGTTATTTTAATGAGCCATGTGAAGGACTTTCAAAGGATATTATTGTTTAAGTGGGAAATGATGGATATGGTTTTGTTCTCAGATGACACTTATGGAGCAGAAACCCTAGACAGATGTCTCATAAATGGGTTAGTGTGTGAACAAGAACAGGATATCACTTGGGAGATGGTGGCTTTATACCTGTTATGGCTACTAGATCAAAGAGGCAATTCCAAGGAAACATGCAAGTGTCAGCTAAACATTTAGTTGCAGTCAATCTTGTCAAGCAAGTCAAGCAAATAAATAACCTCATAGTCCTATATAACCAACCCCTCCCCTGATGAGGAAGTCCATTTGGAAACAAGGAAGCACCATACTGTCTGTCCCCAGAAAAAGATATTTCTCAGATAGATAGAAATGAGCAGTTCAGGTCTGGCATGATATAATTAGTTACCACTACTTTCGGAAAATGTATTTCGGAAAAAATCTTTACACGGGTGTTGTTCCTTAAAGATGTCAGAATTGACAGATATTCCGGCAGAAAAGTTTAAATAGTGTACGAATTCAGACGCTGCTTTTCCATGATAATTATTGTAAAGCTCGAGACAAAGAAAATATTGTATGACACTCATCCTAAGTAGACCGAAAGGCGTAGTCTAATTGTTCTCGAAACTTACCTGTAGGAGAGCTGTTTTCTGAGCGCGAGGTGCATAAACTCGTTCTCCATAAGATTTTCCGTCGTTTTGAAGTCTCCCTTCCGTACTTTCCTCGAATCCTTTACCGCCGAACTATCCGTATGGAAGACCCTAAGGTTTTTGTCATTCGAGAAAACATCCTTCTCTTCGATAATCTCTTCTAACCTCGTGGTCGCCATCTGTTCAGCGTGTATAGTTGGCTAGATACCGCACTTCGATGAAACAAACCCCAAACGATTCCCAAAGTGGCACGCACACTGGCACTCTCGAGCCTATGGACGCAGACAGAGCGAGCGCATCCAATTGGACTCGCTCATTTCAATATTTTTTAAGAAAACTGTATGAATACACAAAAAAAGAAAGTGTTTAAGTAAACACATTATGGGGCTTTTTTGTACGATAGATAGGCCTAATTTATTTCTCCTTATATTCCATTAGGGCAGTAGGCCTACCTTATAAAAGGACCCATGACGACCAAAATGTGAAATTCATCGGAGCATATCAAATTGGGAAAGCTAAGAGTCTATATTTCTAGGCAAGGAAGTGAGAAATACATTTCTCAACCATCTTCCATCATAATAGGGATAAGCAAAGGCTTTGTCTTCTGGTCAAACATATGGAAAAGTGTTGAAGAAAACATCTACCAGAAATAGTATTTTAAGGTGTTTAGAAAAACATCAAAAATGAATAATGTTCAAGTATAGACCCAGGTCAACTAACATCAACACTTAAATTTTGTTTTTAGGAAATGGTTTGGCTTCGGTAAGTTTAAGAACCATTGCCCAGTCTCTGGGTCATTCTGTTACCAAAAACCCACATAAGTGTAAGATATTTTCAAATTTCTTCTCATGAGGAGCGAGGATAATGAAAGTTAACAAAAGTAAGAAGTATAGGTAGACCTACCAAATACTTGTAGTGTTTTTACTGATATCGATTTAGTTTATGAATTAATAAGTGATTAAAACAAATCAAATCGGTACGGATTACTGAAATTGAATTGGCTACATTCACTTATTGTACAGGTTGTACAGAACCTAAAGGTTCTTTGGATGTCCCTGTGGGAAAACCCTTTAAGGAACCCTTTTGGATTCCATGTAGAATGCTTTTGGGTTGCATGTAGAACAATTTTCACAGAGGGTTCTACATGGAACCCAAAAGGGTTCTACATGAAACTTAAAATGGTTCCAAAAGGGTTCTTTGTTTGTTAAACTTTGCTTTGAAGGGTTTTTGTTTGGCATACGTTTGAAAGTGAAAAATTGAGTCCCAGGGTCAGTCTGTTACTGTGGAATTGCCAATTATGAGATAAATTTGGCAGGCATAAAAAGTACCATACACAGGCTAATGCTATAGATTTGGGGAGAAGACACAAGTGACTGCCAGGATTATCCATATTTTCCATTTGCCCAAAATGTTCCTCAGAGCAGTATTGGGCACACTAGTAAACTCTTTCTCCTGACTTTTGTGCCTATGCCCCATAACACTTGTGTCAAACAGTCATTCTAACATTGACAGTAATTTCTCTGTAGACCATTGTATTGAGAAGAGAAAACATTGCCTTCATGCGGCAACCTACAGTTCTAATCAAATAGGGACCTCTTGTGGTTTGTCTGAGTGTAACACAATTTCAAACAAATCTTAGCAGAAGATTTTCCTTAGATGTCAGAGAGAATACACCTGTGAAATATTGACTAGCTAAATCAACTATCGAAAAGCCATGTAATGATGAATTCCCTCGGACAGGAGTAGACATTTTATTCACAGTGGGCAGGTGTGACGGAGTGCAGGCTTTCGTTTCAAACAAGCAGTAACACACCGAATTGAACAAGTTGAAGCCGGTAGTTGGAACAAAAGCCTGCACTCGTCCTCTGTCAATATGACCAGTCCTGCCAGAGCATTTGCTTCCGAAATATCTTGTATAGGCAGTTTCAGTGCCATGACTGGATACTCTTCAAGTTTGACCTAGCTTTTTTGTGTCATCACAGAAATAATCATGTACTGTAATTAACATTGTAATCAATGTAACAACATGTAATCAAATATGTACAGTAGCTTACACGGTTATGTAATGTTCTTATCACATAAATAACTTTGGTAAAGTGAACTCATATGATTTGACTATCATCTGTAGCCAAAGATTGTTATAGTTGAACAGAGAAACCATCCTGTGCAATTACAAATTGCAAAGTATCATATGCCACAAATTTTCAGCCAACAATGTCAACTGTAACATTTAATGATATCAGTCATCAATTTCATTTTGTTAGTGAATCGGTTTGATATGTACACAATATGCACATGTTCTCATGTACTTTACAAATGCAGGGCTTTTGGTTAATAGTATGTTATTAATCTGCAACTTTAGCATGATTAACTATTATTGTTTGATGTAGGCCTAATGTAACACATGGAAATGTATTTCCTGAAGAAGGTCTGTTTACTGTGACTAAAAGGTCATGACCTGCTCTTGAAATCTTAAGGGAGTGTTTAAAAAGGCAATTAGCAATGGTGAGTCATTATTTGCCCTATCCAAACAAATCAATATGACACAGTATAGGCCTCCATCTGGACACTATTCTTCCCAGTTCTCATCAATACAGCAACTCTCTGGCACAAAACCTGATGAACCTCACTGTTTTTTCCTCACAACATGAGAAATTCCTACATTGCTCATTAATTTAATTTAGTCTCGTACATTCACCTAATTTTTTTATTTGCAGAACAATATACAACTGATCTAATCTAGTATTCTTTAACACTCTCCATAATTTCATATTAGCATGGTCAAAGTTCCATGTGAGCCCTCTGGGCTTTTGTTTTAGGGGATATAACACCTCAGGATGCAAAATATTTATTTTTGTACCTATTTTAGCAGGGAGTCCTATTGAGACCACAGTCTTTTTTACAAGGTGAGCCCTGCATACACACAGTTTACACAATACAAATACAAAATTACAACAAAAAAACACAATCAAGAAAAATAAACACATTTTTCAACAAAGAGGTCCTCAATCACAACTTTAAATTGCCTGAGCGGCACCAAAGGAACCAACTGAAACGTTCTCTGCAGATTGTTCAGCAGTGAGTAACAACTAAACGTGGATTTATCCAATTCAGTGGAGACGCAAGGAACCTATAAAGTTAACCAACTCTGAGAATGAGTTAGGTAATTGATGTTATTGAATTTCAATAACGAGGTTCGGTAAACCGGGAGTTTATGCAGTAGGTTTATAGAGTATTGAAGACATCTACAGGACTTTAACAAGGTCCAGCCAATCTTTTGATAAAGTATGCAATGATGAGTATTAAAACTATCACCTGTGATAAAGCGAAGGGTGCTATGGTAGATGGTATCCAAAGGTTTAAGAGTAGTGGCTGCTGCACTTCGGTGGATGACATCACCATAATCAAGCACTGGCATAAAGGTTGATTGCACAATCCACTGTCTGCTGTTCAGGGAAAGGCAAGATCTATTCCTATAAAGCCCACCTTAAATCTTATCTTTTTAACAATCTCCTTCGTATGTTTTCTGAATGTCAAGTCTTTGTCAAACCAAATGCCCAGGTATTTATAAGCGGGGACATGCTCAATGGGGGCACCACCCAAAGTACATATGCATAAATCAAATACATTTTTCTATGATTTGGTAAATAACATATATTTTAGTTTTTCCAGCATTAAGCACCAACCTCAGCCCAACAAATACTCTGCAGGACAGCAAATGCAGACTGTAGCTCAGAAAGAGCCTGGACAATCGTGGGGGCAATAGCATATACAACAGTGTCATCAGCATATAGATGCAGGTTACAATTATTTACAGATAATCCAATATTGTTGATGTAAATAGTAAAAAGAATCGGACCAAGAATAGATCCTTGTGGAACACCCTTTGTTTATGTCCACAAAACCTGATTTAACACCATCAGTTAAGACACACTGTGTTCTGTCCATTAAATCATTTTCAAACCATCAACATGAAGCCTGATCCAAGCCTATTTCAGACAATCTCTGAATGAGTAGGTAATGGTCAACTGTATCAAATACCTTGGAGAGATCTATAAATAAGGCAGCACAATGTTTTTTTCTGATCTAGGCAATTTAACACATCATCTAAGACAAGTGTAGCAGCTGAGACTGTGCTATGACCAGGTTTAAAGCCAGATTGGTGCACATTTAGAATAGAATGGGAAGATAAAAAGGTTCTTAGCTGACCAGGGACTCTTATACTTTGGAAAGGCAAGATAGCTTGGATATTGGGTGGTAGTTATCTAGGTTGAGATGCTTTATGCAGAAATAGTGACCAGTGAGAGGCCTTTACATGTTTGTTATGAATTTTTAAATATGTTTCAAGATATGTGTTCACATATGTGTTTCATTCAGTAACCTTACAGTCATTAATTTGAGGCAAACAAAGATGTGTGCACACAAAATAGGATATAGGCCATTTATGTTTTCTAAAGATGTTCAGATAGGCTACATTTGTCATTGTCCCTGTACTAAACCTGTAATAAATTGCTTTTGTAACATTAACGCTACTTATTTTAAAATTGGATATATTTATGTTTGGAAACCATTTTGCGTGTACTTTGTTTAATCTTGTCTAGATCGACAGCTATTCTTTATAACAACAAAACATGGCGCGGTTGTTAAAAGGCCGCTTACCCACGCCTTAACCAGCCACGAGCCACCTCCCTTATATCACCAGAAAAATGTGCAGCGGTTCTGTACGAATGTTTGATACAGAAACAGCACACGTTCCATAATTGGGCTATGTCGAGTCGCCGTTTCTACACTGAAATGAATAGCGGGCTATTTTAATAGAACGATGAAAGTGAGCGAAGAGGTCGAGAAGATGGAAGGAAAGGCGCAGGATAGGACCATGGCAAGTCGAGGCAGCAACAAATTGCTCCGCGTATTTCTTTGCACTGAGTTGCACTGAGTGCCACTTCCCTCCAGATGAGTTTCACCGAGTTTACATCCGGGTTTTTTTCCCTAGGCAATGGAAGGCGTAGTACCCCTGTTCCTTAGGCAAAGTGAAATAAATTCGCCGCACCGTCACAAAATATAGTTCGCTTTTCTAACACATTTTCATTTCACCTTGCGATAACCATAGACTCCAATTTGCTTACTTTATCTATAAAATAATTACTAATCAGTGAATTACAAGTACAGAGATTACAAATGTCACCTTTTTAAATAGTTTTCCTACCCCCTTCTTCTCCCTCCTCTTGAGCGCATTGATAACGGCTGTGCTCAGGCTGTGGTGAATGAGATTGAAGAAGAGTTCTTGTTTTGTATCTCAGTTTCTCTCTTTTTTGACAAATTGAATTTAAACAAATGAGAAAATAATACGGAGATCTCTGACTCTTATGAATGAAGGCTATTTTAATATTTACATTATAAAATTGTATCGGGGATTCGGCTGAGAGGTATTGGGTTGTTTGTAAATATTTATTTAATTAATTTCTGAGGAGAGGAGGACTGCTGCTGCTCAAGTGAGTAGAGGAGGGTAAGTGCACATTGGGATCTTTTGATTATTATTATAGCTAACTTTCATTTTCATTGTTGCGAAACTTTGATTGTTTCCCCATGTGTTTAGCTCTTATGCCCATAATTAATCGTGTGTTATTATAGGTAAAGCGACTTGAGGGGTACATTTTCATAGCTATTTTTTATTATAGGAGTTGGGTGATATTCTCTAGCTAGCGAAGTGCACTGCTATTGGAGGACAGCGGACGTAGAAAGGGGCCGCTTCTAACTTGTAACCACCAGCGCGTGCCTTTCTTAGTGATAAATGTCAAATTCCATCTTTGCAGAAATTCCAATCTAGATATGTTATAGCTCCTATCGATGTGTCATTATAGAATTATTGATCTTTACCGCAAGTTACAGTTAGCCGTGAGTTTTCAATGTGGCTTATGTAGCCACTGTAGCAAGCTACTATATTGAGTCAAACAGCTAGCTATCGCTAGTTTAGCTAGCTTTCCCCGACTGACTCCTGTGAAAGCTCGCCCCCTGTGCTGCTAGCCGGTTTGCTATTTCTCAGCTAAGCGGCTAGCGTAACGTTATCGCATTAGGTACATTAGTTATCATTGAAGAGGGATGTCTGAGTGCGAGTTATTTGACTGTAAAAGTTAATCAAGTCCTCATCACACAACATGTTTTCTCAATTTGCATTAACTATCTATTCTAGATAAACAAGCTTGGCTCTAGCAGGATAAGACGAGTTTAGACGTGTGCGAGGCGAGCGGCTGCATAGCGCAAGATGGCCATTATTTAGGACTCTAGCCTGGTAATGAACGTTATAAAACATTTGTTTGACTATTGTTACGAATTGACCTAGAAATAAACTGTATACATTTTTTTAACACGACACAAAAAGCATTTGTGCATTTCAATTGGAAACCCACCATTTTATATGTCTTTATTTCCCCATACAGGCCCATAAGTGATGGTGTTTGAAGTTTACCTGCCTAACTTATTCAGATTCAGTGCCTGTGCGCGTTTATAATGTATCCTAATGACTACGTATCAAACACAAATGTACTGTATGTTACTTTTCTGGATGCATTATCATCAGCTCCTTTTTCCCATTTTGAATCTAAAATGATCACAAGTGTCTCAAGTATTGCATATTTTCATAGTCAAGGCAGTTGGACATTCCCATAATAATATATATTTTTCAGACAGAGCAATACATCATGTAGTAGAATGTAATTTACTGGGAGGGGGATTTCAGGCTTCAGGGGTATGAAAACCATCCATTGTCTATGGATGCTTATTGATGGATGTTTATTATTTGTTTGCGATTTGTTTGATGACATACCTACCAACAATATTCAATGTTTATTTCTTGAAGTTATATACATGACAAATCTGCATTTGATACCCGGCTTAGCCTATGTCTTAAGATGGACAGAGTATGACAGCCTTTTGGGGTTCTGTCTCCTATGCTGTTTTGTTGTCACCTAGGCCTACTAGTTTTGAGAATAGTGATGGCCCTTATCAGAGCACTATGATGAAGATGGATGAAGGGCAAGCTGATCCAAATCCTTTTTCATGGCTGTGAAAACAAAAGTGGATTTTTGCTTTGTGTGTGGGTGTAGGCCTATGTGTGTGTCTTCATATATTTGCAGGCATATTTAAGCTTGATCTTCGGTATTGGCTTTAAGAATAAGCTCAAGTCAGAAAACAATACCAAGAAATTCTAAGCTTTTTCTTTAGTTAGGCCTAATGAAATGTTGAATGGGAGAAACCAGTGGTTGACTCTGTTGACATGATAGGAGTTGAGGGGGCTGTCAATTTGTGCGTGTTGCCTCAGCAGGTTAATTAGTACGAACTGCATGCAGTTACTCTGAAAGGCCCATACCTGCACAAATGGTTTCTAAATCAAGGCATATGTATTTATCAATGTTGGCCTAGATGATGTTTAGATTATCTCTGTATGAGATTTGATATGAGAAATCATGCCTCCAATTATAAACCAAGTAATTGGGTCTTAACCAATGTCACTCTTCTACTGCTGGTCTGTCTCTAAGCCTCAATACTGGTGAATGTCCACTAGAATTTTAATGAAGTGACTGAAGCTTTAAATTACACATTTACACTCTTACTTACTCAGCTCTTCTCTGACTTGTCAGTAGTGGAATAAAATCTGCATCTATAGGGGGAAAAAAGGTTGAAAAGTACTGTAGACTAACACTTACACTTTACATTGTTACCCTATACCTATGTGGTAGTGCTGTTATTACTATTATCATTTTCATCGTTCATGGAATTGAATGGTCTGTGTTTCTACACAAGTGGAATGTCCTTATTTGTAACACAAACAAACTGTTCAACTCCATTACAAGGCATTTGCAAACCGGTTACTAAAAGTCTACACTGTGTAACATCATGTTAATACAGTGTTGTTTCTAGAGTAAATACAGAGTTACTACACAGGTATAGAGGTAACTTAATGTAGAGTGAGATTGAAAAGGTAAGGCCTATAGGCTTATGTAATTTACAGTAGTATCTAATGAAGGGGGCTATATTGACTGATTTGTTTCAAATCAATCTTTCTTACTGGGAAACATGGTTACTGGGAGGTACAGGTGTTTTATATATCGGGGCAGGGTAAGGAAACAAACAATTGCCCAGGATTTATTGGGATTTACTGTTGCCAACTGAAGTCTGTTAGGGCAACAACAATAGAACTATGTTCGAATTCAAGTCTGTAAGCCAGATTCAGTTGTGAATTGGGCTGAAGGCTACTTTGCCCACCCATGGTTCACTCGACACACCTCACAATCCCATCCCTGTAGTGTTGTCACCTTACATGTGACCTTGGCTGTGTTGCTCAGATGGTTTTCCAACGTCGGAGAAGGTTAGCCATTCTGAAAGCCCCAATTGTGGTGGTTGTCGTGTAATGGACTGTGTTTTTTCTGTCTTGCAGGGAGTCGGAGAGAGTGGAGACCAGTCACACTGCCAGGTGGTGAGTCCTGCTACAGCTCCTGTTGTAATTGTTCTCTTGGCTTGCAGCCTTGGCCTGGAAATCAATCGGACTGGACTGGCTGTAACATCGCCTCGGGCAGACTCACTGGTTTCCCGGTCCTCGCTGTTTATTAATTGTTGTGCCATGAAACCAGCCAAATGGATGCTTTTGTTAACTTGGCTTTAGTCAGTCAGTGCTCTGCGAATAAAAATAAAAAAAGTTCTTTATTCACTCACTTCCATGCTGAGAGTGAATCCCAGTTGAAATGATTGACTTGTTGGACATTGCACACTGATCCATAAACGGTAAACGGTTGTGCTGGATTCAAAGTGCTGTCCTATGGCATATAGTAGTACCCAGAGATTTTGAATCATTGAACTTTACGCAGATGCATATCGTAATTATAGTCACTTTAGATCAAAAAAGCAGTAAAAACAAGTCATACCCTCTGTCATCTCCAACAAAGGCCTTTTCTCAATGTCACCGAGTTATTTCTTTTAGTTAAGTTTCAGTAACCTTGTTTTTTGTTGTATGCAGCGGCTCTTTAATGCTTCAGTTGGATGGTATTCAACCTGGAGACAGTGTGAAGGTAGAGTTTGACTTCATTTTCACGTTCAGCCACAATGTTATCATTCGCTTCCAAAAAGAAGTGAACATTTATTGTTAAAGGCAATTTTACCTTGCTTTGGGCCAGGACACGTACCTTTCATAACTCATGTAAAGCACTGTATACAATGAATAATTGTAATATTTTACAGTCCTACAATACTACTGATATTAACTATGGTTCAACTTACTTGATAACTACTGGTACTCGTAATTGCTTGAAATTATTGAACACAATATATAATGAAACTGTACCTTATTGGTAACAACGGGTAGTTTGTGGTAAATACTACAGTGAATCCCAGAATAATCTATAACAATTTAATAATCTTGTAATGCCATTGTTACCATGTTGTTCTTTGGTAACTACCAGGTAATTAGGGGACCGTAAAATAAAGCAGTGCCCAAGATTCTCCAAGATTCCAACATGTACAGAATGGTTCAGTGTCAGGTGGGGACAGGCAAATTTTGTAAACCCCACATATTGACACTAAGATTGTCGCTATTCTATGTCATGGACTGTGACAGAGCATATAAGTTTTGAACCCTTTGTGGTCTGCAAGCAGTCATCCATTTGGTGCATATTGGAGGCCTAAATAGAATAATTGTGTGAAGTTGTTGTTTGATGTGTTTACCCCTGTGTTAACAGGCTGAACGTTTCCCTGCACAGACTGGCAGACTGACTGGATCAATGATGGATTTACAAACATTACAGGAGGCCCTGAAAGTGGAAATACAAGTCCATCAGGTAGGGATAAAAATTCCCAAGAGGTTCTGTAAATGATGGAATGCTTGAGATTGTCAGGTCCTTCCCTACCTTTGTCACTTAAAGAGAGAAAATAGAGTAAGTGTCATGCATACGAGATTCACTGAAATGCAGATGAGTGTTGAGAAAATGAACATCACCTCAAGAAATTAATTACGTGTCAAAACATTCAACATCCACTTTGATTGCTTTGTTTAGAGGCGAGTAAGCATGAGTGTAGGATGTTTTCTCTCCTCGCTCATGTGCTTGATGTGGTCCTCACTCATCAGCCTCTTTTACCTCTGTGCACCAGAGGTCAGACCAACATCTTCTAGTGATCTCAGTCTCTAATGTCCCATAAACACACTCAGCACATTGGCATCTCCCAGAGGAGTGGTCAGCCAGCCACACACAGTAGACCTGGCATCAGCGCATTGATAGGCCAGCCTCGTAATGTCCCCAGACTGAGTCCCCTCACCTGGATAGAAAGCATAGTATATCACTATAACTGAGTGAGTTTTATTTATTTACATTTATTAGGAAATAGTATTTTCAAGTTCATGGAGAACTGTATGGCTGAAATGTATTATTTATGCTTTTTATTGTGTCCTCTGGAGGAGATTTTAATTGAAGTAATGATATTTAAATACCACTGAATTGAGGAAAAGTCAACGTTTGACAAATGACTTGGCTAATGCTACAGTTAGGAATGGGACAGGTGCATTGACTGTAGTTCAAGGTTTGGCCTGAAGGTGTCACTGTGTCCACAGGCTGCGGAGTCCTGTAGAATGGCAATGAACAGTTGTGAAAATGCTACCAACATTTCTCCTTTTCTCTTCCTTCTGCAGAAACTGGTCACCCAAATGAAACAGGATCCACAGGTAAAGAGACGATGTTAAATATTGTGTAAAAACTGCTTTAACCTCAGGGTTTCTCCTACTCATACACCGTTATTGTGGTCAGTAAAATAGATTTAGAAATGGTCGGATATCTCTCTTGACACAACAGCACCCCCAGTCTGAACTGTTTGATAGAAAAATGCATTTTGTTTTTAGTTCATTCTGATGTCGATTCTGATGTCAATGTCAAGTGATGATGATGTAATAGGGTGTAGAACAAAAGGCGTACTTTCACTATCCTGGTCTGAAAGGAAGGGAAATTAAGTGTGTTTGGTTGAAACCAACCAAAGTGTCTTTTCAAGTGAAGTTGGATGTGAAGTATTTGAAATGGGTATGAAAGTTCCCCATCAAGAGCTTGACTTGCTTTGCTCTCCTCTGCAGAATGCCGATCTGAAGAAGCAGCTCCACGAACTTCAAGCTAAGATCACAGCGCTCAGTGAGAAGCAGGTATTTCAGGATACATTGCTGACACAAGGGTATTCCAGGCTGCCCTACATACTGTATGAATTATGACACGCAAATACTATTTGATACACAGGACATTGAAACAATGTTAATGTGTAACTGAATAGTCGTTTTACAAAACATATTGTTATATGCACACTCCAGCTATGTAGATTTTTGGTACTCTTTTTCTTTATACATTTTTAAACCGCAATAAGTAATATGTCTTGAAATTCATCATGAAATGAACAGTAGTTGTTGATAGTGGGTTCAGAGTTGCTTATAACACACCCCTTCCACAGAGCTAGAGGGGAGTTCATGGGCATGCTAACACACACACACACACATACACACACTTGCTGTTTTTACCAGTCTAATGTCTTGTGATGGATGCTTTGAGGCAGAGATGAAACATTATTTTGACTATGCTTTCTCCTCCAACATGCTCTGTCTCTGTCAGCATAATTCTGCTTTCTCTGATACTCACCCAGTGTGACTTCACAGACTTATTCTCAGGCTGTACACTCCTTCCAGTTCAGGGAACTGACTAATCAATGTTGTTTGTGATTATTTTCTCCGAAATGTAGCAGCATGTCCGTTGTCTCTCGTTGAGATAGAGGGCCTGTGAATAAATGACGATGATAGGAAGGCCTACATTCTGTTTGAATTTCTAGGTTTTTATATGTAAGCTGTAACCCATGATGTAGTCTGTTATTTTTCCTAACTTACTTTTGCTTGATTGGTCAATGGCTGCTGAAGAACTATGAAATGGGGGGGAAACATTTCTTCTCTTTGCTGTACTTTTCAAAATGCCACTCTAATTGTGTACTGGCCAATTGTTTGGTATAACCATGTGGCTTGTTTGTACATTTTCTTCAATCAGTTTGGACAAACCAGAACAGACAGGTTTTGACATGTGCATGAGTGTTTCGAAAGGATTGGTTTTTGTTGAGCTCATGACATGGGTGTTCCTGTTGGTTCAGTTAAGAGATAATCCTCCACCCCCCCTTCTGCATGTCTACATGGTGAAATTGATAGTTTTCTAACACCTTGGGTGAGTTGTAGATTCTGTGGGAGTTGCCTGAATTGTTGATATTTCTGAAACAAATTCATAATCCTTTAAGGGATAAGCTGTGTCTTTTCCAGGCATATGTTTCCCTGCTCTTGACTTCAACCTCCAAGGATTTGCTGAAGTGGTTGTCTGTGTTATTGACCTCAACTCACATTTGTATCCTAGATGCTCTGCTCTCTTCCCCTCCTCTGGCTCACTGAGGAAAAGAGTTTACAGACTGTACTGCACTGGACTGGACTGTGTTACTAAGCAACAGATACAGATTCTGCTCAAGAAAGTGAAGTGGTGTGTGTGCGCGCGCACGTATGCGCACGCCTCCTGGTCTGGCTGACATTATTGTGTTGTTACAACAGTGCTTGGGTGTATTATGGATTACAGGTGTGTCAAACTGCTATTCATTTCTTCTCTCAGATAGCGACACACACCCTTCTGACACGCTGGGCACTGAGTCCAGTCCATTTCAGGTTTAATCTCAGTTTGGCAAACAAATGCAGACCTGCTCTACCTGTAACTGATAGCTTTCAGAGTCTTCTAGTTAGGACACTTGACTAGCGTAGCCTAAGTCAGCAGGTCCAAATACACTGTGAGACACTCCTATTCCCAGTAGAATGAGATGAACAGAGGTTGTGTGAAGGCGAAGGCTGTACCATGTGGTGCGTTTATCCCTGCTTCCCAGGCCAGATAGGAGCTTCGCTCTGCCTCCAGATGAGCCTGTCCTGCTTCCTCAGCTGGGGAGGTCTAACAAAGGAAGAAGGAGCAGGCAGCTTGAGTGGTAGCTCTCAAGTGTCCACTGGAGCCTGTTTCAATCACATCTTTGAGTGTTGCACCTTTGATGGACCCAAGTATTTATATCCCACCACCTCCCACCTACCTCCTCCGGAAGAGAAGCTAAGGTCCTCTTTTCCAAGATCCTCCTAGAAGAGCCTGTTTGCAGATTAAGAGGTAATAGGGCCAACTATGGATGGATGTTCGACTTTGTCTATAGCCTATTTGATTAAGAGTATTCAGAGCTGCCCCTTGCCAGGTCCCATAAAAAGGACAAACACACAGTAAATTGTCTCTTTTTTTCTCTGCTGCTGTTTAAATAACTCTTGATTAACATGGAAATTGGCTTCTTGGCAAAGAGCAGCCAGCCCGATTTCCCTTCCCTACGGGGATGGAAGGAGGGATTTGCTGAATCTCCTGTTTGTAGGAGCTCTGAAACCCCACATTAAGAGAATCACACTTTTCTTTTCCCTCTTCGAGTGAAACGGCTACAAAATGAAAGGCTTTATCCACACTGCAGATAATATGATGAGCAAAGCAAAGAGAAGCAGCTGGAAATACACGTTTCCCCCCCCCCCCAGGGTGGTAGACGGTGCAGTTGCTCCAGGCCAGAAGAACACACTTGGTTTCACACAAGTAAATGCATCTTCAATGGACAATGCTGTTACCATTGGTAAATACTTACAGGGAGAATGCGTGTAGGCATAGTATGTATTTAATACTTTCCTGATCCTCTGCTCCCCCTCCACTCGTTCTCCTTCAGAGTAATTCCCTGTGTCAGGACGACGTTCCGTGTCAGTGTAGTGGTGGAATTATCCAGTGAAATGATTTGGCAGTGCTGTGAATGCTAATTTGCTCTTTTTGCTCTCATGAGAACTGTGGCTGTTGTCAAGGCGAAAGGTCAGAGGGCCCTTCAAATGTAAGCCGCTGAAGTCAAGTTTAATCTCCACGCAGAGAAAATGCCTTATCTTATTGTTCTCAACATGAATGGAGCCTTGTCGTACAGTTGGGCAGTGTTTAAAAGGTTCATACTGCCGCATACTACATCGCAACGGTGGTCTACCTCAATGCCGCTGCCTCAGAAGACACGAGTTGTTTGAAAATGTGTGAAGTGCTGCCGAAGGCTACCACAAGGTGGTGACGAGCTGTGAAGGATGTACTGACGGTGCTGACATTATCGGTGTTCCCTCCAAATAATCACTCAAATAAAAATGAGAGAAAATGGTTGGTGAGGGTTTACCTCATCAGCTTGCCTTAACAGATAGGCAAAATCTAATTTATTATAGCAGCTCATGAATTACAGAGATCAGTGGAAATGGTTTAAATATCAGGTTATCTTAATGAGGACCAAGCAATGGGACCAACTCGTGTTTTTCAAATATCCTTATCCATTTTGCAGTCATTTTATCAGTTATTGATGGCAAGTTTATCTGACCAGGGCACAAAAAGAAGCGCCAATAACGCTTCGTTAACAAGTGAAACAAGCAGAAAATAATGTGAAGCAATAATGACAAGGAATAGATGTGTAAATACATACCAGATACAAGTTATTTGTTGGTAATATTGGACATTACTGTACCCTCAGGCTATGCATCTTCATGCCATGGCATTAATGTTTGTTTATCCACGATTATTCTCCTCCTGATCCTTTTGCTCCAACAACAAATTATGTTTGGGTCGGCTCAAATTTCTGAGAACAAATACGGCCCAGGTCGGTTTCAGGTATTGTGTGTGTGTTACAGTAGGCCTATGTTTATGACAAACAGAATTTTGGTGTGGGGTATGGCCGAAGTTGGGAGTATCCAGAGTATCCATTTCTAATTTCTTCGACCAGACAATAATTTGTCCTTTTTCAAATTGAAACTCATCGGCTACTCCCCCCTCTCTCCCCCTTTCCTCTCCTCTCCCCTTGTCTCCCCCTCTCTACCTCCCTCCCCCAGAAAAAGGTGGTGGAGCAGCTGAGAAAGGACCTGCTGGTGAAGCAGGAGCCGGAGCCCAAGCAGCTGCTGCTGCAGCCGGCAGACAAGCACCACATCCTCCAGATCCCCTCCGCCCAGGCCCTGCAGGCACTGCCCACACACACCCAGGGACTTCAGCAGGTATGGCCCCAGCACAGTCAGAACCCCAATTTGCTTCTGCTAAAGAGCAGTTCAGTTAGTGCAGAGGCGGAGGGCAGGTCTCTGGCAATGAGTGGGTGGGGATAATTGAATATGAGATGAAGATATCTGTTGTCCTTGCCAATCAGGATTTCACCATTGTCTCACGTCAGATAGCTCAACTCTGCACTGATCGAGGTAATACAATTACCGTAGTTAAAGTTGTAGGCAACGAAAGTGTCTATGATAACATAATCTAACCACACAGCAAGCCGAGAGGGGCACTAAATTCAACCTGAGAGTCTCCAAGCACTGTAGAGTGGTTTAATGAACCTGTCGCGACTTTTCTCATACAGTATTGTATCATTTGCATCATCTATATCCTCCATTATCGCTTGTGACCCTCAGTCATAACCATTATCAACTGCCACTTTGGTTTAGTCTTACTTCAGTTGCCTTCATGCACTTCACTATTTAATTTACCTTTTTGCGTCCTCTCTGTAAACGGTGTCATGACTGTATGGTTATTTGAATTGTAAGCCTACTTAGGGTCCCTGGCAATAGTAGACAATACTTAATGTAAAAGAAATACATAGGAAAGTGCATTAACCTGTAGAGACTGCAATGCGCAGTTCCAATGAACTGGGGCTATCATGCGTGGGGAGGTAACCTAGCAGGCCAATTGTATGCTTGTTTATATGATCTCCCCTTCCAATATTACCATGGATTGAAGAAGTGGAATTTGACAACTTTCTGGATGATTCTAACAACCATCTTTTTAGTTTGTGCGTAAAGGCTCTCCAAACGTATTTTATATGAAGGAGGTATGCATATTGTCCTGTATTCTGTATTCTGTACAATATACAATGTATAGTAAACAGGCACGGTTGCATGATTTCATTAATGATATGAAATGAAATCAATGAATGGCACGGAGGCGATCGATGTATGCAACATTGGTCATTCGATGTTTTAGGGAATGTAGTGTACAGAATTTCATAATGTGAGAATATACACTAGGCCTACTTCCATATATTTTGTAGAGGATGTACTGGTGGTATGAGGGATTATCCCTGATCAAATAAATGTCTATTTTCGCCTATTAGTAATTATTGGATATAGAATGGATAATTGTCCCAGTCCCCATGCCAACTATCTGACCACTCCCATTTACTGCTCTGACTATATTGGTGCAAATTTGTGTTGGTCATGGCAGGTGCACTCTGAGTTGACACCAAATTACCAAAACGGTCTTTGCACATGGTTTTAGTGGTGCGCAGCGCTCTTTAGCGGAAACAAATTGGTGCCCTCAACCTCATACCTCAACAAAACTGTCTGCAAAAGCTGAGTGGAAATAACTTTGTGTAGCAGCCTACACTGACTTGAACTAAGCTTCAACAATTGCCCTCAATGCATATCTGTTGTATATGTGTCATTAGGCTATACTCACAACACCTCAAAAAAAGAATGATTACATTATCCTGATGTCCTTTCATTGCTAGTTGTTTTTTGTCTTCCACGCTACGGTTTAGACATTACGTTTATACAGGCTCTGCAGATGGACACAGCCATTGTGGAAACTCGCCATCACGCTCTGAGATTTATCTCCTGCTCTTAGCGAGATGGGAAGTGCTCGGCTGGCAGGTTTCCTGTGGCATTTGATATAATCAGAGCTGGGTACGTCCGCGCTGTGCTTCTCTGGCCGGCCTTGATGGCGGTGGGAAACGACTTGGCCAGCAGAGTCGCTGACTCAATGCCGTTCCTCTGACCTACTTGCTGCTGAAGGGGGAGGGGGTGGGGGTGGGGAGGTTAGTGATGGTGGCGATCAGTGGGGGTGGCAGTACCTCCCTGGGTTCTGTTGAAGCTGAGGCTCTTGTATAGGATGGATAGAGGAAGCTACCTTCTCCAGGGAGAGGTTACGTGACGTTTGCCCTGGCAGTGAATCGTTAGGCTCACTTAGACGTTCACAGTGGATATGTAGCAGTGTCTTCTGATCTTCTCTCTCGCTCTTTCTTTCACCGTGTTTATGTGTTTTTTCTATTTATCTCTCCACTTCCTTTCTATGTCAACTCTTTCTGTCTCCTTTATTTTCCTCTCTTTGACATTCTCTCTCTCTCTCTCTCTGACAGAAGACGCTGACAGTCACGCCGGTCATCACCACTAAGACTCTACCTCTAGTGCTGAAAGCTGCCACCACGCCCACCATACCTGCCTCTGTCCTACCCCAGCACCCCACAGTCGCCATGGTTGCTACCATCAGCAATGCCACCAAGCCCAGCGTGAACTCCGACTCCCAGAACACACCAATCAACCTGCAGATGGCCACCAAGTTGACCAATCAGGGCTCAGAGCCTGTGCGACTGGTGTCCAAGAATGCAGTTGTCGTAAGTGTAATTTACTACCTGTGGTTTTCTACCATCATTTTTCTCCTTTACTAGTTCAACCTTTCCAACGTTTTCTATTTTTTCTAAGAAGTCAGATTTTTACAACTTTATCGTCATTTGCAACGTTCTCAGTGCAATGCAGGTTACAATGATTTTGTGTTCCTCTGTGCGTATGTTCAGTATGGTAATGTACATGGTGAAAGTTGGAACCATGTTTTATAAGAATGTTATGCTGTAGCAGTGCTTTGGAGTGTGTGGTGGCCGTTGGCACTGAGTCATTCTATTCCTCAGTCATAAAACTATCTGTAGATTTTTAAGAGTTTCAGAATTCAATGTTCTCTGCAGCACCAGTAGAGAGATATTTGCTGTGGTTTTGTCTCAGGTGCAGGCCACCACCACCACCTCTGCTCAGCCTATCAAAGTTCCTCAGTTTGTCCCTCCTCCTAGACTGACGCCTCGACCCACTTTTCAACCACAGGTGCGTGCGTCCCAGTAAGACCTGCCCCTTAACCCTGATCCCTCACCAATCAATGTGTGAATTGATGGCCACATGAGACATTTAAACTCAGCCGTCACTAGAGGGCGACATTGTACATGAGGACACAGATGTGTACAAGCTCCGTCACAGCCACGCTACAAGGCACCAATATATTGTTTTGTGTTGTGTTGCTTTATTCATATCCTTTCCTCTTGTCGTCTTTTGCTCTCCAATTGATATTTGCTTTTTTCTGTCGGTGTGAAGACCTTTCCTCGCTGGTGTTGTGTTTCTGTCTTTCTCTTTATTGTGTATCCTCTGGTTTCCCACAGCTTATGAATGTGTTTATGTTTTGGCTGTCAGTGTGGAAACTTGGTTTTTTTACCCTCAGTGTGAAAATGTGATGTAATGTTGCCTAATTATGCCAAGTAACGCCACTGGGAGTTCAGGGTCCAGCACAGTTTAGCCCCTCATTTTCACATAATTTAGCAGATGTTCTCTCATCCAGTGCGACTACGAGTCCATACGACAAGTGGCTGAACAAAACCATAAGAAAGAGCTTCACTCGTTTCCTTTATGTGGTGGACGATGGTGGGCTGCTGTCATGGAAAAGCATGAGGAGGCTGTAAACTTAACTAGTGACCTTAACGGGTCGGAAATCTGCCACCCCTGGCCATCGTGGCAAAATTCAGTTAGGGTTAATTCCAAACAACAACATCCTCCCACCCAGCCAGCAGAGACAGAAAGTCGAAAATCAATGAGTCCACTCCTCTAGAACACCATTGGCAGTAACTGTTGTTTAAATGCAAATTGAGTGTCGGGTAGGACACTAGAAAGTGCTTTTTCCGTACCAAAACATTGTTCGTAATTCAAATATGGGGATATCATTCCCCAATCGCTACAGATTTAACATAGTCATTACAACCATTAGGAAGCTTTCAGAAAGCTGAATGTTATATACTGGACCTTGAATGGTGGTTTTCTGGTTTTCCTTTTAGAAATAATTTATTTATACTGCCCACATTTCACAGCATTTTCCAGGACAGCAGCCGTGTCCTGGCCATGTTCACTTCTGCTTACAACTTACAAAAGTGTTAATTTTTAAGTTGTAAGTTTTTATGTGATGTCTGCATCCTTCTTCAGTTGTATCTCAGAACACCACATTGGCATTATCTGTCACAGGGCAGTCTCTTCAATACATGTTTGCGAAGAGCCAAAGCTCCAATGTTACCAGAGCCACTGCTTTGACAGCTATGAACTCATCAACTAACTCTGTAATCCCTGAACCCCCCCCTTCTCACCCAGGTCCGGCCGAAGCCCATCACAACACCCAACAACAACGTGCCCATAGCCCCCGCCCCCCCTCCGCCCATGATGGCGGCTCCCCAGCTGCTACAGCGGTCGTTGATGTTGACCACCAAGCTAAGCGCCTCCTCCCTGCCCTCCACCGCTGGCCCCATCCACCAGGTCCGCATCATCAACGGCCAGCCCTGCGCGCCCAGTGCCCCCACCGCCAAGAGCCAGCCCACGGGGCCCGTGACGGGCATTGTCATCACGACCCCGGCCTCCGCATTGCGCCTCGCCACCCCCACCTCCACACAGACACTCCAGATCAGCGGCCTTGCCCCCGATACCAAGGTCAGGACAATGGTAGGTTTTGAAAACTCTGGAACCCAGTTAGAGCTTATATCTAGGGATCAGAGTCCAGAGGCCTTAGCAATGGGACGTGAAAGTAGCTGTCAGCTGCCTCATCCCCTCAAAAGGGATATTTTTTTTCTCCACACTTTCTGTGCTTGTCTCCTTGATTTTCCTAACGTTGAGTGCTTTGTTTTCCTCTCACTCTTTTGTCCAGACTGTTAAAGCTCAGGGGGGATCAGAAAAGAAGGTGTTAATCCCCTCCTCCGCCACCCCTCCTCTGTCTCCTGCACCCAGGCCCAAAAGAGAGGATAATCCTCAGGTATCCTGTGAATGGTCCCAACAGAGCTTATTCGATAGAATTTTATCAGTTACTCTATAGTGAATTCAGAAAGTAGAGTTATGCCAACTATATAGTATAAGCATATCAAGTGATGTATGTTGAAAATAACTGTTTATTGTTTCCTACCCAGAAACTTGCCTTCATGGTGTCCCTCGGGCTTGTTACCCATGACCATTTGGAAGGTAAGGCCTGCCGTTTCTACTTGAAGTGGATTCCAGTAATGGCTAACCTTGTTGCACTATTTAGAAGGTTATAATTGAGATGCCTGTATTGAAATAATGTTTTTTGGTTACAGAAATTCAGAGCAGGAGGCAAGAGCGCAAACGAAGAACAACTGCAAACCCAGTATACAGTGGAGCTGTGTTTGAGCCTGAGGTACAGACTCACCTGGTAGTCTTGAACTTTATGTTCAAAACATGAAGTGTGGATACTAAAGTTAGTCTTTAGATGCCATTTTCAGATGTAACCATACATTACTGTTCATGCACATGAATTAACATGTGGCTGTTTGAAGTATATCATAGCCAATGCTTGGACCACCATTTTGTAATGAAATTGTGACATGCACAATTGTTTTGGTCCTATATAGCATAAGGAAAGTAAATGGGTATCCTTTTGCATAGGCATGAGCAGAGGATTGACTTGCAGTCAAATCACAGCTAGACTCATTCACCCAATATCTCCATCCTATTCCAATTTCACAGAGGAAAAAGAGTGCAGTGACCTACCTAAACACTCCTCTCCACCAGGGAACCAGGAAGAGAGGTCAGTATGAACTCAACAAGCTGTCAACACCGGATACTTTAAACTCTTGCACATACACCTGTTCTAGTGTCCAGGGACATTGCACTGTTGCCATACATGTAAAGACTATTGAGTGGGCCTATATTATGCCTTTTTTGTGTACTACTCATTGGAAATGGTCCAAAATGCTGTGAAGGTCGGGGCACATTCTTTCTTGACTTTTCTACTGACCCCTCTTTGCTTGCTGGCTTAATCTTGTGGTGCAGGGACACTTATTCAAAGATATTATAATTCTGCCCTTGGCTTGAAGAGATTATTTCAGCTTCTTCTGCCTTGAAATGCTTTCACTTGTCAAAAAGGTTTTGTTAAATTATACACATTGTGAATGGATACAATAGTTCAACCTCAAAATGTTTTCATACCTCGAAATTGGTGGTGTGAAGTCCATCTGATGTAAAGATCCTGTTAAATACATTGAGAAATCTGCACACTCCAGTCTCAGAAAGATGGGCAAGTTTTGACTCTCAACCGTCCCTTAGAGCTTTATTGCAGCATGGAGACATGCTAGTAATGAGGGAGGGATTGGTCCTTCTTCTCTTTGTTGTCAGCTTTCTTTCACCCCCTCTGACTTCTCTTGCTGCTGCTTCTTCTCTTGAACCCCGCTTGCATGTAGCTCATGTCTCTTAGTGCACTAACTCCGCTCTCTGTGCTTCTCGTACTCCTCCTCCTCTCCACCTTCAACCTCACCCTTTACACGCTAGCCAACGAGGACCCCCTGTCGCAGGTATGTCAGACAGACGGTTTGTTTGTTTGTTTTTCCCCCCTCTCCATCTTTTTTTTTCTTTTTTTTTTCCGTCTGTCTCATTTCACCTAGGTCGCCCACCCAAATACAGCAGCCTTCCGGAGCTGGGCAGCCACACCCCGACCTCCCCCTCCAGCTGTCACACTGGCTCCCCGGCCCCTGAGCGACTCAACACAGGGGGCTTCCCCTTCCCTGTCCATCCCCACACTCTCCCCCTGCCCAGCCCCAGCTCTGGGGATGTAAGTAGTAGTTGGAGAGAGTACAACAGCAGCCTGTAACTTCTGGGGCTTTACCCCTACTTACTGAACCTGCCCCTCCTCTTCCCTAGCCTGTTACACCAATGGTACAGTACACAGGCTGTAACCCCATCATCACACACAAACGTCAAGGGAGTCGAATTGGCACAGTTAGAGTCTGCATACATATCCCACATCCAAAGACCTAGACAAGTTCACATGCTTGTTTGTTTATTTACTTCCCACTGTACGACCCATCATCCATCCTTTATTTACATTTTGGTGCAGTCTTACAAAGTGAACAGTGCCCCTCCCCCTGAACCCTCAGAGAAAAAAGTGATATGATGTCAAACTTTTTTTTTCAAAACAGTTTTTATTGTAAATAGGACCAGTTTGTTTTGATCCCTTTGAATTCCCCTTGAATTGCCAGGAGTAACACACTGCAGTATTATAGCAGTTGCACTATTGAAATTAAACACAGTCCATCCATGATGGCTTTACCCATTTAATTTGGAGGATTTCAAACTTGATATACTTCAACAGTGTACCATTAAAGTGTTACCACTGAAAGAACATAGAGGCCATAATACAATTGGATAATCCTCAAATCAACAAGCCTCCCCCTGCCCCTGCTCTCCATACCTGATTGGTCAGGCTTAGATGGCCATCGAAACTGATTGGTGCAATTCTTCCTGACAGGGAGACATCCATGAGGATTTCTGTACTGTGTGCAGACGCAGTGGCCAGTTGCTCATGTGTGACACATGTTCGCGTGTCTATCACCTGGACTGCCTGGATCCACCACTGAAAACCATTCCTAAAGGCATGTGGATCTGTCCCAAATGTCAAGACCAGGTAAACGCAGCACCCGTCCTACTGATCCTCAATCGGGGGGTGGGGGGTGGGGGCACAGCCCAGCAGTCCAGCCAGGTGCATTGGCCTAGACCTGAGAAGTCAGTTACTCCTTCTAAATAGAGAATTGGCCATTGGTATTTAAATGTACTATATGTTGCTATTGAGGTTATCCAGAAGATTAAGTTTGTTTTTCCCCTCCCTTCCTCTTAGACTTTGATCAATTAGCCCTTATCCCAAAATGCCAACATGAATATAGGACTGTTCTTTCCTTTGTAAGCTTCAACATGATTCAGTATTATTTTATGTGCTTCTCTTTCATTCATTTTGTAAGTGGAAGATGGCATCTTACACTCCCATCTGATTCATTTGTTTGTCCGTCCTGACATCACAATATGGTGACCACAGGGATGTTCTCTTCGACGTCTAGTTCATATTTTGACATCACTTTAACTAAAGTGTGCTTTTTTCTCCAGATATTGAAAAAAGAAGAAGCAATTCCATGGCCAGGAACCCTGGCTATTGTTCATTCCTACATTGCTTACAAAGAAGGTATGAATGATACACCAAAGATCTTTAGCCTGTAGAAGAATTGGAAGTTGTGGTTCTGCGGCTCTGTCACTGCGGTTCCGTCACTAGTACCTCCAACAACAAAATAGGCTTTGAAGTGTCACTGTATTTATGTGTGTTATTTCTGCTTCTTATTAGCGAAAGAGGAGGAGAAACAAAAGCTCATGAAGTGGAGTGCTGAGCTAAAACTGGAGCGGGAGCAACTGGAACAAAGGGTCAAACAGCTCAGCAACTCTATAACGGTAAGCTCCATAGAAACAGCAGAACACCTTCAGAAGAGAGTTGTCATCCCATTTAAATGAATAATACATTTTACTAGATCAAGTGCATTGATGTACTGCTAAAATAGGAAAGGTCATTGTCTAAATATAGAGCCTTATGGGACCCCACGAAATCTGATTAGAGATTGTATTGTCATCATAACAATCTGTTAACATGACAGTTAACCTTAATTCACACTACAGAGCAGAACCAAGATGAGCTGTCCTGTACTGGGCTGGCGTGGTTACGCACCCACCATAGTTGAAACGGTATTGGAAAGTACAATGTGAAAGGAAAATATCAGAACTAGCTCAGTATAGTTGGTGTCGGTCATGTGAATTAGGGTATAGTCATGTTATCTGTGCTGGTCCACACGTAGCTTATAATAAGTCCAGTGTTACTGAAATATCCAACCCTGCTCCTTCCCCACCAATTAGAAATGCATGGAGACAAAAAACACCATTCTGGCTCGACAGAAAGAAATGCAAGTTTCATTGGGGAAGGTCAAACACCTGGTTCGCCTCATTCAGGCTTTCAATCTAAGCCAAACCCTGGAGACCGAGAGTACAGCTGCCATCACAGAGGACATTACTCGGCTCAAGGATGAACTACTCCCTACTGAAAAAGCTGTGGAGAGGGTCAACTCTAAAGCTGTTGTAGAAGTCAATACTGAGTCGGTGGACGAGGTCAAGGCTGAGGTCACAGTGCAGGACGGCACCGATGTTGAAGCAGAGCCGAAAATATACGAGGTTGAAGCTGATGTTAACACAGAGATGGTTGCAGGAATCAGTACTGAGGCTGCAGTCGAGGTCAGTGCTGAGCCTGCTAAAGAGGTCAGCACTACGGCTGCAGTGGACGGCACTGTTGAACCCATGGCTGAGGTCAACACTGAGGAGGTGACAGAGGCAGAGACTGAAGCCACTGCAGTGGCCAATGCTGAGGACTCTACTGCGGCCACAACCAACGGCACCTCTGACAGTGTGTGCACTGACGTAAGCAAAGACGAGAGCTGTACTAGCGACACTAACAACAATGAGAACAACAACAACATTACCACCGCTTACAGCACAGAGGAGATAGTAGAAAAGGACCAGGAAGAGAACACAAACAATGACAGCAGCACCAACAACAGCAAAACCTCAGAACCTTCCCAGCATTCTTTGCCAGCTCTTCTTGACAGTTCGGACAATAAAGAGTAATGCATCTCCATCTCTTGAATTGAGGAAAAAAAAATACTTTTGCTTGCACCTTGGAAAGGTGCCTGAAGTTGCCAATCTATATAAATGTTAATTGTTTGCAATGTGTTGTCAGACTGTGTCAATGGTAGATCTACAGCCCAAGTCAGATTGCTCTTGGATGTTGTAGGCTATAATACCCCAAACATGGGTGAAAGGGTGGCTTATGTAACAGTGTCATGCCAATTAGGGATAGAAAAGAGTAGTAATAATGGTAAAAGGGAGATATTGATAATATCACACCAGTGTGTGCCTGCAACAGTTGCCCTCAAAACTCTCATGTGGGCTTCTTAGGTTGTCTTCTGTTCCTGGGGAGGCAGGTTAGAGATGTCCAAAGACCACGTGCTGAACCCACAACATGTTTCTCCTGCATTCACCAAGAGGAACATAAAACCAAAATATTGGCAGAACAGCTGAGGACAGGGCTTCTAGAATTCTAAAGCATCAGTATTTGTGGGAAACATCAGAGCGCCATAGAAAATCAAACAAGAAAACAAGAGAGCCTTCAATTATCCTATACCCTCCTCCCTATTCTCACCTTCACATACAGTAAATATGACCAATAACTATGGACCCATTTACACACCACCTCAGGCAAAAAAAGTTGAGTAATGTCGACATGCTTGGAAGCATGTCAAACAGGTAGTTGGCTTATTGAAGAAGACCCAGGTACTGAGGAAGTCATCTCAAGAAAGAGTGGAATTACACCACACACAGTAGCTTAAAATGTTAAAAATGGTCCAGTGTAGTGATTGAGTTTCATTTGTGAGTCAACTGTGAGCACTAAATGTGAAATTGCAATATTGCAATGTCAAAACACACAAAAATATCTATATCTGATGTGTGTTTCTTTTTTATAGGAAAAGATATTCAGGTCTTCCTTGTCTTCAAAAATAAGTGCATTTCTGTTTCATAAAACAGTTGTTTGTTATTAAATGTGTTAAACTGGCATAGTTTATGCAAGTAATTCTCTTTTTAAGAGGTGACCTTTGCATATGAAATGTACATTTTAGTTTAATTCTGAACTGCCAAAATGCTATTGTATCCAAATATAGCAGGGACATGTCCACTTACTGTATGGAAAGATCAAGGAAATTATGTAATATGTAATACCATTTTGGAAATTGGAAATCCTCAGTTGATAAGTGCTTATTATTTAACAATAACATCAAAATGTTTATCGTTTCTGGAAGCTTGAAGGGTTTGTTGTATTATCAGCCCATTCTGGTGGTAAGAAGAAATACCACAAATCCTGAGATTAAAGCACAAGCTTGCTGCATAACAAATAATAAGTGCTGAAGAGCTTTTTTGTATGTTAAATATGGAACAAAACAGAGTATGCATCACTTTATTGTTATGTAATCTATCCCCAACTTGCCAATATTTTTGTATGACCCAACTTGTCTTTGCTATTGAGGCTAAGGTCTTGTGAAAGCTGTACTTGAGGAGAAACGCTCAAGCCACTCTTTTTCCTACCCTTGGAACATGCTGGATGACAGGACTGTCTAACCCTAACCTAACCTAAAACACTCAATAGATTTATGCTTCCTCTGGTATTTATTTTTTAACGCTTCATCAACATATCTGGAAAATGTTTTATTGATTTGATCTTTTGGTTATTGGTAAGTTTGTGGAGTTAGCAGCCAGTTGATGATGAATGAACAAGATTATTTATACATTTTCTGGGTTTAAACCATTCACAACACCTGTGATAGATCCAATTAGAGTGCCACAGGTCTTCTCAATTTAAATTGAAGTGTGTTTTTCATGTTTTCTGTATTTTTATGTTTTACTGTTGCATTAGTGTGTGCACAGCTGGCTACATATACATATCATGTTTACTTAAATCCATGACCAATCGACATATCTTGAGAATGTTTGCTATTTTGATGGCATTAGAAGTACTGTACAAATATATTCAGTGATGGCCACCTGGGCAGATAACAGGGACTTCAAACTTTTCATAACTTTTCCATTTTTTATTCTTGCCAATGTCAAAAAAAATAATCTTTTCAATACTATTTTATGTCCAAGTGATTAAAAGCTGAATTTAGTAGTTAGGGTTAATCCATCTAAATGTGTAATGGAAATGGACAGTTTGACCAAGAGATGCAAACATCAACTGGCTGCTGTTATGTCTTGTACATTCTCATGGATATTATCTGATCTTTTCTTTTTGCTTTTTTAAGTCTCACACAGTACTTGTAAAGACATCTTCATCAAGGAGAAACAGCATTGATTCCAGGGTGTCCCAACTGTTTTTTTTTTTTTTTTTTTTAACTGTCCCTTGAATAGAACAAAGTGTTCATGTGTCTATTTCACCTTGATGTTTATTTGCAACGCCTGAACTTTTGTTACAGAGCAAATGGACCTTTCCCTTGTAGGTACCTAGAGTGCCTTTCTTCCAACAGCATATTTTGTCTCTTGACTTGCACTGTGACTTGTATTACCTTACTAACCCTACACAAACACACTGGTCTATCCTGCCCTATCTCCACAGTGGTTATACTGCACTGTATGTCCACCTTCATAACTCAACAGTTTTTAGCAAATACATGTATCTGAATCTATAGAGCACAATTGGGCTTCAAATGTCGATGTACATTTCACTTTTGTTTAATTTGACTGGATTTAAAAAAAAAAAAAAAAAAAAAAATCATAAATAGTCTGTCTGTAGCAGCTGCCTTAAATGTATTTGTTAGTTAATTTGTCTATATTGGGGATCACTTGTAAAACATGGATCATAGATATTCACCACATAGTAGTTTGTTCAAGTGTCATTGGAATTGGAATGATATTTGTGAAGGATTATTCACAAGATCTTGAAAAGTAAATTGATCAGGTGTGAACTGCTAGATTTGATGTTTTTTGCGATGCACTTTTGGTTGAATTCCCACCCAGTATTATTTTATACAGTCCTCCCTCAAAAGATGTGATGTGTATATAATATGAAATAGAAATCGGGATTATATCTTCTAACCCTGAATTTACATCCCTATTCTTGATATTCTAGAGGCATTTTATGGTAGTCTAGTCAGCATTTATACTCAGTTAAGTGGTCATTTCTTGTCCTTTGAATTTGTCATCTTCTGTTCCCTCCTTGCACACCTTTTTTTGTTCTAATTCTTTTTCATTCTTGTCTCTGCCTGGGAGTAGGAACAAGTTTGATAAATCAGGTCATTTAATTGAGCTTTGGCCTGTGTGCATTTGGAATGAGCAAACAAAACTGCACCCTGGTTGGATAGACTTCTGAAACCTCCTTAGCACCATCTGTCCAATCAGACCAACAGAAAGCATGCCTTCTTATGCAAGTTTTTATACAATATTTATCAAACATTTTTCAATATGCATTTACTTTAGATTTATTTTCTAAAAGTTTTAATGTGAAATTTAAGTCACCTTTTTTTACATTCTGGCAACATGATGCCAAAACTATTGTTTCATTAAATAGACATCTCAATAGAAGAAATTTAAGATTTTTGTACAAACACCATCTTTGGAACAGTGTGCTACATATTGGAATTATCTGGCAGAGGGGTTTTAATGCCATGAACTGTGAAGTGTGTAAAAAAAAAAAGAAAAGAAAAGAAAAAAAAAAGAGTCATTGAGAAAGGTATAATGAAAGTAGTGTCCTTTGGCTTATTCTTCTCAAGGACCATCATTTTCATTCAATTTTGCCTTCGCTAATGCACCATGCTGAATGTTATTGTTACTTTGGGACATGAGATGGGGTTGTGGAAAGTGGTCTAAAATGGTCTTGTGTCTACAATTGTTGAGTGCATTGTCCTGTTTTTAAAAGAATAATACATTCAATTTAAGTACTCAAGCTCTAAAACCAATACCCAAAGAACATTGCAAATGTGCATTTCTATTTGGAAGCCTTTATGCATTTGATACATATCAGTTGAATATTTTTTGAGGCTACATTCATTTCTGCTTCAGCATAGTGTGTAAATTTGTAGATGTGATGGAAAGTGTTGGCAGCTGAGACACTCTCAGATTGTATGTTATTGGGCTAGAGGGTTGAAAAATGAAAGTATAGTTCCCTTATGCATAAATATGGCATTTTCAGTTCATTCCAGAGTGAATCCTCACAGAAAGATCCTGTAGAGTAGCTCACTTACATTCTCACCAGTGCATTATATTCTGTCAATGGCTATTCAATATAGTCTGGGTTTTTAGTTCTTCTGATATACCAAGTCATGATTGTGGCCTTCTAGTATTGTTGATACATTTCATCATCCATAATACTCATAATTCATATGTTGTGACTTCCCTGTTGTTGTACATCTAGAGCTTCTTACCTCATCCACTGTAAATTCAATTGGAGGAGTTTCTTCTTAAGAGTGCAAAAAAAAGAATTAAAAAAAATCTTCCATTCCGTGAAAACATTGTAGCGATATGAATAAAGAAAAGGTTCACCTGGTGTGCTGAATTATGTGTAAATTGTTAATTACACAATCTGAATATTTGTACAATTGTTTGTATTTTTCATAATAATTTTAAAAGGAGTGCGTTTATTTTTTTGACTTCTCTTCTGTTACAGATCTCTCTTTTGTTTGTTCACCTGACATTGTGAGTGGTCCGGTGGGTTTCTTACCTCTCTCCTGTATTGAGCCTCTTCTGTGATGAATTACTTGTATGCAGTGTTTAGAAAATACTGTAGGGAACATGGGAAGAAGTTGATATTAGGAGCATTTGATCAATTTGTATTTATTTATTTTATCATTTTGTTAATAAATTGTTAAAAGCAATCTGGCTTTTTGTTGTCCCAATTTATCTGTGTGTATATTTTTCTGCAGCAAGAAACAACTATTCAGAAAACAAGTTGTGGAATTGATGATTATAGCTATAATCTAGATAGTTGTGTGTGATGAGGCTATATAGTACAATGGCCACCAAGTCCAACATTATCTGTCATGCTTGGTGATTGTCTTAAAACCTAAAGCAACATTCTGAGCCTTGACATTTTTCAATCTCCCTGCTGAAATTTTATTTTCTTAGATCTTCAACTTTTCAAATCGGGTTATAATTCTATAAGTGAGTTTCTTAGAGGCTGGTCAAGGTCGCCTCTCTCAAGCCTACACATTGCAGGACAAGCAGGGCATGGTGAGCACTTTTCTACCTGAGATATTAATATTTCTGTACTACGTCTTTCATCTCTTTGCACTCAAGTCGCTTTCTTCCGTTTTCCATGTCATTTCCTGTAATAAAAAGATGGTGGTCAAAGCCCGAGCGTCTGACTCGTTGCAATAATTTCTAATACAAAAACTTTGCATCGCCCTGGACTAGTGAAATTACAAAGTGGCGGTGCGTCGTCGGTAAGGATCACGGAGGCTCGAATAGGGGTCGGGAGACAACGGGCTAGCTGCAGACCCTCTGAAGCCCTGCAGACTCTGTAGAAGGTGAGTCTGTCTCACTAGCCAATGTGGCCAATGAAAATGGCTTCCGAAAGCGTTAGCTAGGCAAATTGCCAATTGCCTGCAGACAGGGATCGAGGAAATATTAGGCTGTAGCGCTTATCACGACAAAACTGGAGTCTCTTTTAAACAGCTGTACTGCTGTGATTCCCATCATTCTTGTGGAGGAACAGCAAACTTTGTTGATGCAAGTTTGTTTTTTTAAGTATCATTGTAGCCCTGCTTGTTCTGTGTAGTCTTTACAAAGCTCGATCCCTACTGAGTGGCAGTCCTGCCGACCAATCGGAACTGTCTCTGTTGACGAAATAGTGTCCTCGAAGCTTATGGTGCGTTCGGCAGCTGTAGCAAACTCGGAGATACAAGGTCCTGAGTGGGAAATAACGACTAGAACGACCCTTCCAGTCAAAGTCCCAAGTGGGGAACTCGGACCAGTATGATACCTGAGTTTATGTATTGTGACGTATCCCCTGTAACCTTTCACCTCCATGTCAGTAATGGTAAAAATTCAACAGTATTTATCTTGCTCTACAGTTTCAACATATTTCTATGTGTATGTATAATGTATATTTGTAGTATGTTAACGTTCATTATGTACTGCAAACACAATGTAATTGGTTGAAGAGTTATTCATGCAGTTATTCTGAGTTATGACTTAACCAACTGGGAGCTACGAGTTCCCAAAAACCAAAACAACATACAATTAATCATCAACATTCTGAAAAGGGGTTTATGGCAAAATGGTCTGACTGCGGCAAGTGTCCAGGGGCATTCCTTGACAAGGGGTGTCCCTGGCCTATTATGTATTCTTATTGGCTCTGCGCGTAATAAGGAAATGAACAAGAATCGAATCAATCAGCTGGAGCTTGTGTCAGGAACTTAAGAAAATAATAAAATGATTCCTTGCTCATGAAACAAAAAGTTATACTATAGCCACTTGTGCCAGTTGCAGGGGTGAAGGAAGACAAGATGCTGGATATCGCTCTCTTGTCTTGCACTCGTCTTGCACTAGTCAGTCTGTAGTTATATACAATGCTGCAGAGCACATGCACCTGCATTTAAATGCTAACCGCTTATAATCTCCTCAACAAGGGTAGGCACAATCAACACATCACAAATAGGCACCAATCGTAGTCAGAAACACTAACAAGAAGTCTCCATAAGCATAACCCAACAAAGTTACCCCAAACAGTTATAACAACAAGGTAACATCACCGAATGTACAAAGCGTAATTTGAGCTGTGATTTAAAAGCCTACCATAATGTTGTCTATGTGTTGTTAAAAAATAAAAGAACAAATTATGTTTTCAGAAACACCAAAAGTTGTTTTCATGTTGTCCTTATTTTATTTGGTTTGCATGCAGGCCGGCTGAGTAAAATTCTTACTGTCATGTTTCACCTTTGTTTTTAATTTAAAGTTAGCCAAGCTGCACAATGCATAGATGGTAGTTACTATTGCAGATTGCTTCGTTATTTTTTGTTTTGAGTCCACCATTTGTATCCTAAGACTAAAAGCAGTACTGTACTTTTGAATTATGTCATGTTGTCCTGATACCACCTAGCAGCAGCCCATGCACCAGTTATGGATCCCTCCTCCTTGAGATAGGATACACAGTCCAACAATTTGAAGCCTACAAGAAGAATAGGGGTGTAACAGTCTTTCAATCTACTGCATACTTAAGTACCCCTAACCAAAAGAAGTGTGTTATCACGTTTGTAGTTATTGTTGCAGTGTGCAGGGGTGCAAACTGGTGAAGGCCCAAAACGGCTACACTTATTTTTTCACATGAATAAAACACACAGCCAATCAAGGACTGTACATGTTGTATTTATATGCTAGAAATAGACTGTGCTCAGCCAACTCTTGAGTGTTCCTTTTTTAGGCCTACAGTATGATGCAGAACATGAAATATGGAACACAGTCTTGTTAAATCAAAACTTTTAAATCAATTAATTTATTCAGTACTAAATATTGTTCACATGTGTATTGGCCAACAAAGAATGAGGAATAATCAGGGGCCTCATGCACACAATATTTTAGAGGGGGGCACACAAATATATATGTAAGCACGAGAGAGGAGGTGAGGTGTGTAGGGGGGTTCCCGCTCTGGAAGCTGGAGCATTTAGCATTTCTCACTCGTGAGCCGCGCCGTTTAAATTCAGTTTTCTTGGCAGCCAATGAGAATAAAAAAGGGTAGTTCCTTGACTGTCAGTGAACGATCTCTGGACACTTGCCACAATTGGACCCTTCTTGTTTATTGTTTCATGTTTGATATCGTGCTCGTAGCAAGGTTACATTATTACAAACTTCTGGTGTCTGTGTTTGTGAGGGATGCAGTGTTCTGTGAAATTGCATCTTCATACAGACATGATGTCAGAAACACGTCACTCATAATGTCATTGATTGTATCATACTGATCTAAATCAGTATTGCATGTTTGTTTGCAGATTAAAAATGTGGATGTGGGACTGACACTTATAGGGGCCCACTCCCCTCCTCCTTTCAGTAATGGCAGAATTGTCTGCCTATCAAACCGAGCCATCCTCAGAAGCCGGGCCAGACATCAGCACCAGGTAATGCACACCACTACTGTAATAGAGTTGCTGATTGCCTGAAATGTTGAGAAGCTTGATATACAGTGCATTTGGAAAGTATTCAGACCCCTTTACTTTTTCCACATTTTGTTATGTTACAGCCTTAATCTAAAATGGATTAAATTAATTTTGACCCACATCAATCTACACACAATACGCCACAGGACAAAGCCAAAACAGGTTTTTCTAAATGTTTGCTAATTTATTAAAAATAAAAAACTTAAATATCACATTTACATAAGTATTCAGACCCTTTAATCAGTACTTTGTTGAAGCACCTTCGGCAACAATTACAGCCTCAAGTCTTCTTGAGTATGACGCTACAAGCTTGGCACACCTGTATTTGTGGAGTTTCTCCCATTCTTCTCTGCAGATCCTCTCAAGCTCTGTCAGGTTGGATGGGGAGCATCGGTGCACAGCTATTTTTAGGTCTCTCCAGAGATGTTCGATCGGGTTCAAGTCCGGGCTCTGGCTGGGCCACTCAAGAACATTCAGAGACTGAAGCCCAAAGCCACTCCTGCGTTGTCTTGGCTGTGTGCTTAGGGTCGTTATCCTGTTGGAAGGTGAACCTTCACCCCAGTCTGAGTTCCTGAGCGCTCTGGAGCAGGTTTTCATCAAGGATCTCTGTACTTTGCTCCGTTCATCTTTCCCTCGATCCTGACTAGTCTCCCAGTCCCTGCCGCTGAAAAACATCCCCACAGGGATGGTATTGGCCTGGTGATGAGCGGTGCCTGGTTTCCTCCAGATGTGAAGGCTTGGCATTCAGGCCAAAGAGTTCAATCTTGGTTTCATCAGACCAGAGAATCTTGTTTCTCATGGTCTGAGAGTCCTTTAGGTGCCTTTTGGCAAACTCCAAGCAGGCTGTCATGTGCTTTTTACTGAGGAGTGGCTTCCATCTGGCCACTCTACCATAAAGGCCTTATTGGTGGAGTGCTGCAGAGATGGTTGTCCTTCTGGAAGGTTCTCCCATCTCCACAGAGCAACTCTGGAGCTCTGTCAGAGTGACCATTGGGTTCTTGGTCACTTCCCTAACAATGGCCCTTCTCCCCCTATTGCTCAGTTTGGCTGGGCGGCCAGCTCTAGGAAGAGTCTTGGTGGTTCCAAATTTCTTCCATTTAAGAATGATGGAGGCTACTGTGTTCTTGGGGACCTTCAATACTGCAGACATTTTTTGTACCCTTCCCCAGATCTGTGCCTTGACACAATCCTGTCTCGGAGGTCTATGGACAATTCCTTCAACCTCATGGCCTGGTTTTTGCTCTGACACGCACTCTCAACTGTGGGACCTTAGATGTGTGCCGTTCCAAATCATGTCCAATCAATTGAATTTACCATAGATGGACTCCAATCAAGTCGTAGAAACATCTCAAGGATGATCAATGGAAACAGGATGCACCTGAGCTCAATTTTGAATGTCATAGCAAAGGGTCTGAATACTAATGTAAATCCATTTTAGAATAAGGCTGTAACATAACAAAATGTGGAAAAAGTGAAGGGGTCTGAATATTTTCCGAATGCACTGTACCTTGATGATGATGGTACGTGTATTTCTTTTTCAGCCTTATCAAAGATGAATGTGAGTCTGAGGAACCAAGTAAGAAACTTAAGGTTGATCATGAGCATGGTGCCACTGATATCCACCAAAAACTAGACTTCTGGTGTAAGTATTATCCTTTAACAAATTAAATTAGAACAATTCCAAAGCTAAACATTAATGTGTATTTCAAATTAAAAAACTAATTAAACTCTACCATGTCCACTTTGTTTATACAGTCTGTGAGGAGTGCAAGGAGTACTTCCTGGAAAAATGCCCCTCTCACGGCGCTCCAGTCTTTGTGCCAGACACACCAGTGGCTTTGGGGGTGCCCAATCGAGCCGCCCTCACTCTGCCCTTGGGAATAGAGATCATCCGGGAGGAGGAGGAGGTTGATGTTTGCTGTGTAGATGCAGACATCCCCAAGGGGGCGTTATTTGGCCCATATCAGGGGGAGCTGGTATCCAAGGACAATTCCTCAGGGTTTTTCTCCTGGATGGTGAGTTGAGCCACATGGTGGCCTCATTTGCCTTCTCTCTATGGTACGCAGCATGTATAGTATATGCCATGTAAAAGGGGGACTTTTCCCGAAAGTTAGCAGTTGGTCCTAAACCCAAGTTACGTTGCCCATTTGTAGCTTCATCCTTCGATGTGATTAAGGCATGATAAGGGTCAGGGCACATATCTCATTCCTGAGCGCTCATCCATTTTCTAAAGCATTACACCATTCTGCTACTGCTAGTGTTTTCAACCTTACTCTCGATTTTCTTAGATCGTTGATGAGAACAACACATACAAATCCATTGATGGCAGTGATGAAACTAAAGCCAACTGGATGAGGTATAATTTATATGTTGATCATATAAGCCTCTCAGTTTTTAGATTAGAATTGAAAAGGTAAAATAGACAGTGATTTTCATCAGCTGTGATACCTTGACATCAATGATGAGCATTTTCAAAGACTAGGAGTAATATGAGAGTACAGTATATAGGAGGTGTGTCAAAATCAGACGTAACTGAATAATGTTGACTGTATGTGCTTACTGTTCTGCTACAACGTTGAATGTATCAGGGCCATATATTTTCAGGATTGCCAGATAATTATCAACCTTTTGCCACCAGGTTCATACGGACCTCTGCAGATGAGAGCGAAAGGAACCTAACAGCCTTCCAGCATGGGGAGAACATATATTTCCGTGTGTGCCGTCAGTTGTCTGCAGGAGAGAAGCTTCGTGTATGGTACAGTGATAACTACATTGGGCGGCTGCATAGTGTCTCACAGGACAGCATTGACCGCAACCTGGACAGAGGTGAGATGCCCCCAACTATTTATTCTGTAACATTTTACTCAAAACCAAGGTACAATACTTGTAATGATTTTATCACATATAGTCATATATAATGTTTCACTGACCAATTTTGACGAAACATGGGTGAATTATGAGCCTTGCCGTAGATATTGGTAGGAGTTTAGAGGTGATGCCGATTCATCTTGTGATGGTGCAGCTAAAGTGATGGGTTGTTATCATTAAAAACATCATAATAGGGTGCAAAGAGGAGAGGGCACCTCAGACCGCACCTTTTGGCAAATTGACTGTTTTCAAATCATTCTGTCAAATCCTTGGAATTTAATCAAAACAGCACTACAAGCTTTTCAGCCTTCCTCAAATCCGTGGACTGCCTCGAAATAAACGCAAAGCTGTAAGAAGCAAGAAATGATAATTAATCAGATAAGCACTACACGTTCTGGTAACTTTTCAATCATACGTCTGAATAATTGTCATCAATTCACACAAGGAGGGGCGCTACCACATTCGTGGGGGACAACCTGTTTACTGTACACTTGTTAGTTATGCCTCGAGTACATCTAATATCCAGTTTGGTGTTTTACTTCTTTTGGAGCAATTATGACCAGCAGTGTTGTTCAACGGAGATGTTATATTCAAGGAACATTGCACAATATATTTTTTTGAGCTTGAAGTGGATGCAATAATTCATATCACACAGTACAGTATCTCAGATGCTCCGGCTGTGGTTATACCTATATTATATAGGTATATATTATATATATAATATATATATATATATATATATATATATATATATATATATATATATATATATATATATATATATATATATATATATATATATATATAGCTACCTATATTTTACTATGAACTATTTTTGCTTCCTTTTTATTAGACTGCCATTTTAAACATCCATTGAATGAGTCTCTAATCTGTAACGAAAAACAAATAAATGTGACAAATAGGTAGAAACTATTAATTAAATATAATTATCAATGATGAATCAATTGTTGGTCCTGGGATGACATTACTTGTCCACGTGATGGTGCTATTGCTGTCTTGTTGATCTCAGAACTGCTCTGGGAATTATTTTCCGTACTGTGATATGTACTGTAGATTATCTGATTCTTGAATAGGTCCTATTATCACGTCTCTTTATTGGTATACGATATTCCTCTCTCATTCTCTCTCAATTCATTGGTTCATAGCGATTAGTAGCTATTTTATCTGATTTTTGTTTAGCCCTTTCTGAACAAGTTTACAGTTCAGAATATTGAGAGGTTGGGGTAGGAAGGTCATTGAGATTTAAATGAGTACTATTTTCACAAAGATAATTTGAAATGGATGCAGACTTTGTTATGGATACTTACGTGGTTTCAGGGAAGGGCTACTCATATCCAAACTCCAACATTTTATTCATGTGAACCATTACCACTGGTAAGTGCAACAACCCTCTATTTTAAGAGAACAAATTGAGGCAGGCCCAGAAATCATGGCTGCGGGGGGCTTCCAGCAAGCATTCTGCTGTCTCTCCATGGGTAAAAACATATTCTGTATGATAAAGAAAAAATGCTCTGTCATATAACAATGTCGTGTTAGGGTTAGATTTAATCCTTTTAACCCCTAGTTGATTTAATCCTTATTTTCGTTTATCAGACATACTACAGCCCTGCCACTTGGTTTGCCATAAAACTGGGATGGGGCTGGAGAAATGTAACCTCTCTCAAATTCATAGATGGTGCAAGGACTGACCGTCCATGAGATTAAAACAATAGTTTTAACTATATTTTGAAGCTACAGTATATGTTGTTTGTTTAGAAACAATAAACATAAACACACAATTGAGTTAAACAACCTTGTATTTTGGGTTATGATGGTAAGACAGTTGTACTAAGCTCATGGGCCATTTATTTTTAACATAAGTATTTTCAAGAATCAATGGGTAAATATAATTGAAATGAACACTGAACAGCTGTCAATACTGTAGATTGTACCTTTAACTGTCAACATGTCCTGACAATTTCTATAGATAAGTTGTTCATTCAGTTCAATTGGTTAGTGTTGCCATTTTTAATGATGTGGAAAAAGCGTTCCTGAACATTTAACTGCATTGATTCTGCAGGTAAGCAAAATAGGTTTTCATCGTCTTCATAAATGTTAACACTTTTCATTTAGCTTCCCAAAACCTGTGTCATAATACTGTTGTCACTGTAATAACATGTTGTAACATTGTAATTAGATTGCATGGTATATGAAGTTGAGAGGTTTGTGTCATAATATGAATAAGGAACAATTTTTGTCCACTTGTGTAATAACAGTAACCATATAACTAACTATGCAAACATGTTGATATGTTGTTGCTGAAGTAATAACAGAGTTACTCCACAGTTATAGGGGCAACTTAAAGTACAGTATTTTCATTTATGGGATAGAATATTGCCTTTGAGACTCAATGTTCTCACATTTAGTATTATTGGATCAGTAGCTATACTCAGCTAACACTGCACTGTTGTGTTGCAGGCCTGTTGGCTGTTTGGAAATCAGATGCACTGTCCCACCCTCAGGAGGAGACCAAAGGGCCTGTGCTCAGGTCAGGTCTGCATGGCAGGCGGAGCCTCAGCAAACACACAAACGAAGAAGGGGACAGCCAACCCCAGACCAAGAAGAAGAAGATTGACCTCATCTTCAAAGATGTCCTGGAAGCATCTCTGGAGGCCTCCAAGAGCCAAGATAACCCCTTGAAAAGCACATTTCCCCAGAGGCGGACAAGAGCTCGGCATGTCACCCACCTCTACAACCACCCTACCACGCCAACATCCCACAGTGTGGAGCCATATCTTGCCCAGGAGGAATGCAAAGTGTCTGTCCTGAGTCTAGGTCTTCAGCCAGCAGAGCAGTTAAAGGGTAGCTTTGATCTGAGGTGCCTGAAGGTTGAGAATTCAGTGGATGACCCCACCCAGACCAGTGAAGGGCCCTCCACCTCGTTCTGTCCAAACTGTGTAAAGCTAAAGAAGAGGATTCGGGAGCTGGAGGCAGAACTGTTACATCTGAGGGGAGGAGGGCAGGCCTCAGAAGACATGGCCACACCCCACCCTGAGCAGGCACCAATTGAAGACTTCCAAGGTATGTCCCAGAGAGAGGCAAGAGCAGTGTGGAAAGGGTCATTTGGTGAAACTGTATGTTTCCAAACATTTAGCATTTACTGTACTTCTGTCATTGCATGTTGCCTTTCATGTTCAAATGTCAATTTCAGTAACAATGTTTTCCCAAGTGCGCAATATTATTATCATTAGAACAACTGAAAATAATTAATTCTTAAAGAACATTCTGAAAGAACTGTTATATGATCGTAAATTCAAGTGGCCTTTTGGAGGTAACTGTTTACATGTCCAAACATATAATCTGAATAAAGTAGTTTCTGACAAGCACAGTGGCCTATTTTTTGTGTGTCCCGTGGGCCGCAGCACAAACAGCCAACATGTTTTTCGCATTATTTGCACTGGTCGTGTTTATCTTTATTTCTTTATGAATTAGACAGACCAAAAACCAAAATCATCCCACTCTTGATCAGTGGAAGGCGACAACTTGAGTTAGAGCCCCCTCAGTCTGCCCCTCCTAGCTTCACAAGACAACAGTGGATGAAAATTCTGAGCAAAGAATTGTGCTCCTGAGGAATGGAAGCAGAACTTTCGAATGACACGCTCATCCTTTACGAAATTGAGCACGCTTATAGAAAGTGTTATGGCCCGATGTGAATTGTTTTGAATTCCCTTTGAAGCTGCATCCAATATCGTTGCATGTGCATTAGAAACTTGGTTATTCTGATTGGGCAAGTAAGCTGAATGAGTGTTTACATGCCTTATATTAATTAATATTGTCCTATCAATGGTTTATCAAAGGTATAATCCAGCCCTTCCATTCAGAAATAAATGTCATTCGTATGGTCACACTGTTCTGATTTAAGTGTTTTATATGGGTTTTTTATTCAGTTTATTCAGACTATTAACATAATATTAGGCTGCATGTAAACAGGAGTCCCTGTTTTAAAACGTTGGTATCTGTCAATGTGTTCCCTACATGAATGCAATATTCTATTGATTGTTAATGGGGATTTGCAGACTAATCAAATAAAAAATTAAAAAAATGTTTGCACATGTTATGTCTTTGTACCTTGTACAGTACCTCAATTTGAAATTATTACATTAAATCAATTTAAGACTTGTGTTTCTTACAGTGGTTTATTATAATCTACAACATAAGATATTCAGCACTGTATTATTATTAAACTATTATTATTAAACTTTCCATTTATTTTAAATTATGAGAGCAATAGTTATTTCAGTTGATGCCAATGTTGTTAATTTGATACTTAAAAAAATAAAAAGAGTGAACAATGTGGATGTGTTATCCTATTTGGACATAGTGTAGCATTGCAGAAGTTGTTAATATGATATTCATATTTTGTCTCATTCTGTTTATTTGTAGTGACAGAGGCAATGACCCCCATTGCCTTGGTGCTGGAAGAGGATGATCAGGATGTGGACTCTGCTGATGAGTCCATTACTGCGGACCTCATGGTGGCTGCTGATGAGTCCTCCAAGCTATCAGCTGGGCCTGGTCGGCGGATACGCCGTTTCAAGCAAGAGTGGCTCAAGAAGTTTTGGTTCTTGCGCTACTCGCCAACCCTAAATGAGATGTGGTGCCATGTCTGCCGCCAGTACACCGTCCAGTCCTCACGCACTTCCGCCTTTATCATTGGCTCCAAGCAGTTCAAGATCCACACCATCAAGCTGCACAGCCAAAGCAACCTGCACAAGAAGTGCCTGCAGTTGTACAAGCTGCGCATGCACCCGGAGAAGACAGAGGAGATGTGTCGTAACATGATGATGCTATTCAATGCAGCATACCACCTGGCCCTGGAGGGTCGGCCCTTCTCAGACCTGCGACCGCTAGCTGAGTTGCTTAAAAAGTGTGAGCTTAAGGTGGTTGATCAGTACATGAATGAAGGCGACTGCCAGATCCTCATCCACCATATTGCTCGGGCACTTAAGGAAGATCTGGCGGAGAGGATACGCCTTTCCCCCTTCCTCAGTGTCATCATGGACGGGCAGAATGATGATCTGCTTTCAGACACTGTTGCCGTCTATGTACAGTTCACCACCAGTGAGGGGCCCCCAGCCACAGAGTTCCTCTCCTTACAGAGACTGAGTGTTGGCAGTGTGGATGGCTATCTCCAGGCCGTTGATAGGGCCTTTGGTGTTCTCGGTCTGAGGCTTCAAGACATGCTGGTAGTCGGTCTGGGGATAGATGGTTCCAATATCTCCTCTGGCTTGAGAGCAAATCTGTACATTGCTGTACGGAAGACGCTCCCCTGGATCCTCAGCCTGCCGGTCATGGTCCACCGGCCTCATCTGGAGGTTCTGGATGCAATCAGTGGAAAGGAGCTCTCCTGCCTGGAGGACCTAGAGAACAACCTGAAGCAGCTGCTAAGCTTTTACAGGTACTCTCCTCGCATGATGGCTGAGCTCAGGTCAACAGCCCCCACACTGTCAGAGGAGACAGAGTTCCTTGGAGACATACGAGCCGTCCGCTGGATTATAGGAGAGCCAAATGTCCTTAACGCACTTATCAAAGATTACCTGGAGGTGGTGGCTCACCTCAAGGTCATTAGCAGCCAAACTCAGAGGGCAGATGCAGCAGCCATTGCCTTGAGCCTCCTACAATTCCTCATGGATTACCAGTCAGTAAAGCTGATATATTTTCTTATGGATATCATCGCTGTCCTTTCACGCCTGGCCTTCATCTTCCAGGGGGACTACCTGCTGGTGTCTCAGGTAGATGCCAAGATTGAAGAAGCCATCCATGAGATCGGTCAGCTAGTGGACTGCCCCGGAGAGTACCTGCAGGAGTTTGAGGAGAACTTCCGTGAAAGCTTCAATGGTGTAGACTTGAAGAACTTGCGTGTAGCGGAGTCCAAGTTTCAATCCATTCGGGAAAAAATCTGCCAGAGGAGCCAAGGAATACTGTCCCAGCGACTCGACATGCATAGCAGTACTGTGGTTAAAGCATGCCGGGTGCTCGACCTAACCACGTGGCCACGCAACAGGGATGACCTGCAGGCCTATGGGGAAGAGGAGATCCTACTCATATTTGAACACCTTAAAGCGATACCCTCAGCTGGTCAGGAGACATTGCGGGACAAATCTGACACTCGGGGAAGCCTGGTAGTGGAATGGAAGGACCTTAAAGCCGACTACTACAGTATGAATGGCTTCAAGGAGGTAGTCAGTCACATTTGCAGGTACAAGCAGCGCTTCCCTCTACTTAACCGCATCCTCCAAGTCGTTAGGGTCCTGCCCACTTCCACCGCCTGCTGTGACAAGGGCCGAGGATCACTGCAGAAAGTGTGCAAGAACAACCGCTCGCGGCTCACGCTGGACCAGATGAATGACCTGCTGACCCTTGGGGTTAATGGTCCGCCCATTGCTAACTTTGATGGCAAGCGACCATTGGACAGCTGGTTTGAGGAGAAGTCTGGGAACAGCTATTCACTCTCGGCTGAAATTCTTAACAGAATGTCATCTACTGAGCAAAAATCTGTGCTGCACAGCATGGATGTGAACACAGAGTTTTACCCTGATATTTGACCAATGAGGGTCAGGGCTTTACTCCACTTTATTCCAAAAAAGCCATCCCGGAGGAATAGGGGTGATCTGGGCTATCATGTGATTGGCCATATAAGTGTACAATGGCCCTGCTGCTAAGATGGCCTGATCAGTGTAATTTAGAGAATGAAAAAAACAGCTAGTGGAATTGTGCATTTGTTTCATTTGTTGAACACACGTTCAAGTCAAGCTCAGGAGGCAAGCTGACAGCATGACAGCAAATCAAGTTGACTTACAATGATAACAATCAGTTTGTATGAATGTGTTGAATTTAAAGTATATACAATATAACACTTATTAAGGCATGCGCTGCTGGATGTTGGTTGTAACAGTATTGTTTTTGTAGGGTTAACAGTTGTTATTTGGGTGGCTTTTAAAATCAAGTCATGAATTGATTGGGAATGGCATAGGTTCACATATTTGAGGCACATGTACCTCTAAAGTAATAATACTTGAGGTTGTGCATTATTGTGATTATTAGTACAGCATGGTGTGGCCTGGCATCACAAAGTGCTAATAATCACAATAACACACACCCTTGATAGTATTATTGCTTTTATGTAACTCATCCACCCGCTGATTTTAAATTCTCATTAACTACTTTATCTAAAATAAAAAAGGCAGAATTTAACATCAGCTTTAGTCTTCATTACTCCATAGAAAGTAACTTAATTCGATTACCATATGAAACCGTTTCTTTATCAGTTTGTAACAGTTTGTGGCTTATATGAAAGTAATCAGGTCATTTTATAATAACACACGGCTGAATGTTAAACGCACTTTTAACAAATCAGATTCTGTGGCTAGAACTATCCATTTAATAATAATTCAATTGAATTGAACAATGTATTGTTCTTTGAAATATGTCTTAGACATGACCTAGACTAAACTTTATCCTTATAATTAAAGCACTATTTGCTAATTTGACGTAGATTGTGCCATAATGCATATTGCAAATTGCGTTGATAAATGGAAGATTCATGAGGTGCTATGCCACATACTGTATGTCGCACGAGATTATACAATTTGTTTCAATTTTATTTTGTACAGATATTTACTGTTAAGGCATTAAGGTGATATTTCTATCATGGCTTTTACAGGTTTAAAAGACTCCATCATGAGGAATGTATGTTCTAAAATGCCTAAGCTAATGTACATTATTCAGTATAATTGTAGCTTTGCAAGATGATAATCCTTGAAGTTGGCTTTATACAGCTATACAATGTACACATTTAGAAAATGGTTGACCTTTTTGCATTTATATAAAGTAACATACTTGACTTTTTTGAAAATGCAGTTCTTTCTTATGCAAGACAGCTTTGAGATTAGCATTGCAATCAATTCAAAACACATGTATAATATATATATATATATATATATACATATATATATACATATATATATATATATATATATATATATATATATATATATATATATATATATATATATATGCCAAATGTAATTTAGAGGTAATACAGACATTGAAAGGCCCAACTTATAACTATAGCACAATGGTGCCCAACGGACAGACGTTTTTTTGTTTTTTTTACAATTAAATTAATTCCCTGAAATGCTACAGTTGTTATCATACATGCCAAAGTTTAGGTTTCAGAGGGGTCTGGAATGTGTTGATATATTGTAAGATGCATGGTGATATGACTTTACTTTCTTTTCTTTTTGACAACTCTGAGATAACAAAGAAAGAATCATCAGTGGAAGCATGCAGTGAAGATCCCAGAAACCACTCACACTTTGCAACTGTGCTTGAACTGTATGAGTAACTTAAGGTTGATGGGATCATTTATGACATTGGTTAATGACTGAGACTGTTTCACTTTTCTCGCTGAACTGCACATTGTAATATTATTCTTACTTTATGTTGACTATGTAGTGTTTTTCAGTGGCCATGCATTGATACACAAAGTGTATCTGCTTTTATGTTTTGAAATGTGGTTGTTATATTGCATGTTTTGGTTGGTTACAAAGGTGATTTTTCTGGGGGGGGTTTTGTTAAATGAATTCAGTCACAAATAGCATACCACTTTATGGGGACAGTGTTTGAGTCTGACTGTTTTGAGCCTCTGCTTTAAAATTGAGAGATTAGCAAACTATTTGTGTCTGCATGTGTTTGGTATATGTATGTCATTGTAATACCAAAATGTCCTATTCATTGTTTTTGTGGTATGTGTTTTGGGTGGCTAGATAAGACTATTACCTCAATGAGGTATGTTATAAAATGAATAAGCTTGATAATGACTTTTATAAAACACTGTTTACTTAATGTATGGACTCATAACAAAGGGCAGCTGTGTACGCCATATTAATTATCTTAGGGCAGAAATCGAGACAGAGAGAAAATATACATTTGAATCAGTTCTTCACAGCTGCGGTCAAAACTCCAAAAATAGTTGCCATCCTAATGCAAATCTGAGGAATTTGACTTGTTCTATATATTACTGTTGTGTTTGCACCTGCTACAGTATGTTTCTATTTGTGTGTACTTTGTGTAAATGCACAGCAAACATGCTTGTTGTTTATTCCCATTACATGAGCCAAAACCAAGCAAAACAAATTTGTTCTTATGATCCTTGTGAATCTTGATTTATGTTAATCAATTTCTGTCTTTGGTCATTTTCCAAACTGAGGTTATTGCACCAAAATTAAAATTCCAAATCAACATTTACCAGTTCATATCTTGTAATATAGGCCTACATGTTGTAGTTATTTAGATTTTTGTAATTGTATGCACAATGATATTTTGTATCCAGCCAAGTGCTCGTCAATCAATTATGATATTGCTGTATTCTATTCTTTTAGCCATTTGTTGTTGTTTTCTTAGGGGGGAATTCAGGGGCACACCTTAAAATAGCAAAGCCCATAATACTTTTGTTGTTTTAACTTGTGATTTCTTTGAATTGTTAAAACGCCTGCATCCTGATCTTACTCTGCATTAAATGGGGATACATTAACAATACAAGCATTTAAATACATATATGATTCACTTCAGTGGTACCTGCTTAGAGGCATTTAACACTGGAAACACAAACCTGTATGTGAACATAAGTATAAAATGTGTGTGTGTGTGTGTGTAATATATATATATATATATATATATATATATATATATATATATATATATACACACACACATACATACATACATACATACATGCATATATATATTCATATAACATGTATACATGAAAATCTGAAAATGTATTAAACCCACTGTAATTTACATAGTAAGAATATCTATATGGAACAAACAATTGTTTAATAAAGTATTTTCCATGGTATTTGTACTTATTATTTGAGAAGAAAAACTGTCTTGTACTCAAAACCTTAATCAAAACACTGTCTTTTTTCTAAAAGGGTCTTATCTCTCTAATTAAAAAACGTAGAACAGTATCCATGTTTGCAAGTCAGAGTGCAATCAAGTGGTCTTCCTTGTTTACAGATCAACTTTTACTGCTTCTTGGGGGTGACGTGGCTCGGAGCCAACTGTCTTGTTGTCATGACATCTATGCTTGTCTCAATTGCTTGTCTTGTGCAGATGGCATGGTTTTCCTTTTACTCATTCTACTCTGTGAGACAAACCATTTATGTTATGTTATATTCTTAGTTCAGATCCCTGTGAGAGAAATAAATGTATTTTCAATTCAATCCTGTCACAAGCTTAAAATTATATCTATAAATGGCATCACATACAAATGTTTGCACAAGAGCCCCATAGAATGGTCATGAACTGGACTTTTAGATATCTGTATACAAAACACAGATGGACACTGACACACAGTACGCCTATTGTCAGCACCAGCCAGGGCTGCTGAAAAGATGTCTGAATAATCAATGTGTCATTCCCGGTGACTGGTAGTTCCCCATCCAATCTTACACAGGCAACTCCAACACACCATTGCCATTATAAAAAAGATGTGTATGATATTGGTAATTTGCTAAGATCACATAAAACATCTCTCTTTAATTCCAATAATGTTTAAGATGTTGGAGGTCACTTGTACATTTAATATAGACCAGGTGGCTACATTGATGAAATCCAGATTCAACCACGAAACAAGGTGCAGTAAACCCTGTTGCCCCTGACTTTGCAATATTTATGTTAGTAGTGGGATTATGTTCTCAGGGGACACATAAGAAAGTGGCAATAGTGTGGCATAATATGAGTACATGTAACTAGATGGAAGGGTGTGATTTTAGAGTCCATTAACATCTCAAAATGAAATTAAAATCTAACAAAATGATCATGTTTTTACATGAGAGACCACGGTTTGACCTCAGCTGATATACAGTGAACTTGGATGCCTTTTAAATAACTACAGGTCACTCATGCAACATACCTGAAAAGCTAGAAAGGTTTTTGAAAGTATGTCTTTAATATTACATTCAATACTCTTGTTCTTTGGGTTGCATGTCATTTGTTGACATGATATTTTTTAAATAAGTTTGTTATACTCGCTCATTGAATGCTTGAACCAATAGAATTGTTCAATACGTCCAGGGGGCAGGAGGTGGAGTTTACGTTAGACAGAGAATCTTTGTAGACCCACTGGACAAAGAACTGTTCATATTTTATACTGTAGGTCAGTCTGACTGCTGCCTGTCATTGCATGGTGAATTTGGGGGAGGCTTAACCTTCATCAATAGAGTAGGTGTCAGTTTATGCTGTGTCCTACTTAGAAACCTAATTTCATCTTTGTTTGTTTGGATTGTGTTGAATGCATGTCTGGCAACATCTTACTATCTCCTTGGTTTATTCAGTTGTCTGCTGTTTTCTCTTTTCTTAAAGGATACTTCTGTCAGTTGTCTTATATTTAGGGGAAATTACAAGCAAAAATGAAGCACTCTCTTGGACTATGCTTGGTGGTTTGTTTTGGGATACTTGATTTGGGTAAGTGCATTTTGGTTACAAAAATGCAAGTCTTACACATGAAGATATACTTTTGGGGGGGTTGTAAAGCATTTATTATTAATCTATAGACAGTTAGCTAATAACCTAATAAGTTATTAACAGTTGAAACTCAATTATTAAAATTGAGTCATCATCACTTTTGGTTCAAGGAATAAAAAAAATGTCCAGCTCTAATGCTGTGCACTGAAATAGATGCAGTGCACAATACATTGATTTAGTGCAGAGCATTAGAGCAAGATAGTGTTTGTCCCCGAGGTGACGATCACACACATTTCATGATTGGGTTATAACTAATTCAAACATTCTTCAATTTAACAAATAATAATAAATGGTTTACAACACCCAAAAGTATACCAAGTGTTACCAATACTTATACATGTTGAATTAAAGAGTTACACTGCACATAGATTACATTATCTAAAAGAATGTTTGGTGATCTGAAACCGACGGATGCCACTAAAAGTATGTACAATTCCGAAAATCTCCAAATACCGAAATACTGACATTTTTATTTTTCCTGTTTAGGTTCCGCACTTAGGTGCTACAAGTGTTCTGATTACACTGGGCGCTGTGAAAATGTTCAAGAATGCACTTATGAGGATTCTTGTTTATCTCTGAGTGAAAGAGGTGGGTTATCTGTGCTAAATATGGCATGGATCGATTGACCATGTGTAAAGTTGAAGGCAACTTTTATGCATCTTTTATGCAACCTTCTGTACAGTTAGATTGTATGTCATTTGAATGTGATTATTAATTACTGTTTTCATCTATATAGGTGGGAAAACAATTCGTCAATGTATTAGATACACTGACTGTGACAATTCTCGACTGACACAGATGTTCCCTGCGGTCTCTGGGTTCACATACAGGTGTTGCACCACCAACTTGTGCAACAGTAGCACCACCATTGCCATAAGAGGTCCGGTTTTCGCTTTGATGGGGTCACTGATGGTCTTTTGTTTGTGCTCACTATGAACTCTCATGCAACTGTGATACATATTGTCCAGGGCTAAAGCAGAGATATGGTTCCAGTGATATGATTCTATGTTATTAACGATGAGTGTGTTCAATTTGTCATATCAGTTGTGGATAAACTGTCTAAATGAGCCGAAGTCTTACTGTTTTCACAATTGATGGTTTTGCCTTTCAGCTTTAACTTCCCTATTTTAACAAACATGATCTAGCAGCCTTGTTTAAATTCAAAATATTAGACTGTGTTTGGTTTATTAAAGCGAAGACCATGATCTGAACTCTGAAAGATATGGAACTTGCACTTTCCTACTTGGTGTAACCTTAATTGCCTACAGACTCATTCAAAATGGATATGAACACACACAATGCAATTCTATAAGGGGAGTGGAGACAGGAGTCAATGGGACATGGCTTAGTCAACTCAATTATCAATTTTATTATTTTACTCACTTGTAAGACCAAAAGAATAGTTGCCGTCTAGCCTGTGTTCACATTTCTCTTACATTGACGAATGACACTTTGACTAATGATAAACAGTGATGGTAGTGTTAAAGCAAACATTGTAAACAATATATTAGGCACTAGGCATAGTAACGTATATTGCTTACCTGTTGATCAGTGAAGGCCACACTGCTACTCTGCTATTATTCACTAAGACAGGATTGTATCCTATGTGGTGTTGGAAAAGCTGCCCTCTCCAGCTTGTGTTGCTCATAATACAGTATGCTGCTATGATTGGCTTAGACTGCAGGGGACAGAAAACCGGAGGATTTTTTTCATATTCAAGAATTTTAGATTTTTTGTATACTTAATGCACCTTATTCTACTGAACATTGTTTGGAGCTTGCATGAGCTTAACTCAAGATCAATTACCATCTGTCTTTGGACAGAAACAAGGTGAAACACAACATTGTACAAAATAAAGATTTATATTACTCAAGATTGATGGCCCAATGAATAAATACAACCAAATAAATAGATACAAATTAACAATTATGTTTTCTGAGTGGAACATCCACAAACACATTGCACAGGAAAATAACAATTGGCCAACTTTATCACTGCACATACATCTAAAATTGCACACTACATTTGTTTTTTAAATATGTTTTTAGGGCATTTCTGCTTTATTGGGATAGAGACAGTAGATATTGACAGGAAGGATGGGTGAGAGAGAGGAGGGATGACATGCAAGATATGTCGAGGGTCGGAATCGAACCAGGAACCTTGCGATTATATGGTATGCGCATTCGTGTGCTACGCCACGAAACGCCCTGCACACTACATTTGCAATATGATTTCATAATGGCGTTAATCAGTTATTAATCAATACACATAAATAACTCTTTCAACCATCCAGTGGTGTTGTATCTCATAATCTTCTTTGGAATACAGTGATGTGACATCATAAGCTATTTACATACAAATTGTGCTTCATCACAAGTTAACCAATGTCAAGAGGTAAAAATAGGAAACCCTAACCCTAACACTGGTCAAAAAAACAACCATTTGCGGACTACATGAAAAGGTCATTACACTGGCAGTTTACATATCAATACAGGTGTTTTATTTTCAACATCAATCAAATATTTCTCTGTCACTCATGTCTCAAAGACCTTCCTCTTACATTTCTCGGCCTATCACTTCTAGCTGCACTGTTTTCTTCTGCCCATTCTTCTCTTTTGCCTTCTCTTCCTCCTCTTTCCCTGCCGGTGCATACCAGGGCCGGGAGGTTGAGCTATCACAAGCCCTGCCCCCTCTCCGGAACCCTCCCCTGCCAGCCCTGACCAATCCCCAGCCCTGTAGCTGGCCCTCTGGCACGTCCCCCTCCTGCACCCCTCGAGTCTGGTCCAGCTCTTTGGCACTGAGGGAGGGCATGCGCACAGGGATAGTGTTCCCAAACTTAGAATAGTCCACCGAGTACCAGTCATCCTCCTCTGTCATTATGGAAACGAAGCGCCGGCCCCAGAGAATCTCCTCGGGTGTGTAGGATGTACGTGCCTGCATGGTGATACCTGTGGTCTCCACGACACCTGTCAACCAATCAACCACACATTAGTTTGACCAGAATATCACAAGACTAATCACATTCAGTGAAATTCCATAGTTTCATAAATGGGAAAATGAATAGTGTACAAAAAAAAACACTTTTGAGGTCTGAAGCCAACTGATTACAAAGTACAGCTTTTGTGTGCATGTGTGTGAGTGTAAACTCCATCCTAGTACCTTCCAGAATAACAATGACCTCCAGGTCCTCAGTGGCCAGCGAGTGGGCGGAGAGCTCGTAGAGTGGGCTGCTTCTCTCTATAGTGTGGCTGATGATGAGAGGGGAAACCAGGAATATCCCGTTGCTCCTGAGGGGGTTCTCTACCTGAATGTCCAGCTGGCAGACAGGTATAACCTCACCTTCAGTCGTGACTGTCCTGCGGATCACCTGCCAGCATAGACAGGCGTGTTAGAGAGCCTCCAGCCTCCTCAATGGTTTCACATGATCTCTGTCATCCCCACTGGCTTACATCATGATCTGCTACATCACCAGACACTCACAGAAAAGCAATGATTATGTTTCTGAGCAGTTTTCCAAATTGGTCATTGTTCAGTATGTCATTCAGTCCCTATTTTGTTTAACAGGCCATTAATTGCCACAAATGCCTGTATGCATACTGTAATACAGTTTTAAATGTACTCAGGGCTTTGTACAGTGTATATTTTTGCATTGAAAGATAAACTTAACACGTCATACCAACAAGGCTACTCTATAACCTCTCTCAGTGTCACCTGGAGTTGTATGGTGGCAGAGATGATCATGCTCTTCCTCAGGTCTCCCACACGGAACATGAAAGTGGGCCGGCCGTTGCGCGGTGCGATCACTGCGTTCCGTGAGAAGATGAGGGTCTCAGCGCGTCTGTTGGCCTGAGCTGTCTTCATGAAGACGCAGCCGAGCATCACAGCATTGATGATCAGTCCGAGAATGTTCTGGATGATCAGCACTGTGATGGCCAGAGGACACTCTTCTGTCACCATTCGCCCCCCAAAACCTATTGTCACCTGGGAAACAGATGTGGTGTTGACCCTCATCTACCAGGTCAAAGTAGCATCACACAAGGCAAGTAGGGATTTTTCCTCATTGATTAAGTCCAGGTACGAGTACTCATGTACATGTTCAAAACCCTAGTATTGAGCATTAGCAAAGACAACCTAATTTAGAGAAATTAGTAAATTACATTTTGCAATTGCATTGCAATATGTATGTAATAAGTGTACCTTGGTACAACTTACACTTGACTACTGGATTGACTGGGCATGACGCTCACAAATTTGATTGACAGTTCGTCTTGTGAGCTATTCCTAATGTTTTTTTTAGCTGGCTATAATGTAAACCTAATTCGTTAGCAGCCTACAGTGTCTCGTGGTTTTATGCAGCATTTGTTTGCTGTTGCATGCTATTAAATTTTTGGTGAGTTTCTTTGAAGCTAGCTGTGTAAAATTGTTAGCAACTCTACTAAGATAAGTTAGCAAAGTTTCTAGCTTGCAAAATACAACACTTGTGCTAGCTCAAACAACAAGATAACTTAAGCTACATCTTTTCCTTACGTTTGTATTCTTCTAGTCTTGCTGCATTTTACCACAACATTCCAGTTTCATCTAGTCTGGGCTATTATCTGTACCTGCCCTAGCACAGTTATTGCTGGCTGAAATGGGAGGAATGTAAAATGTAAACAAATTATATAATTGGATTATTTAGTTTTACTACCCAGAGCATGCATCCTATTGGAGTATAACATGAGCAAGTTGTGGTGACAGACCTTATATCACACCCATCAAAAAAGTATTTGAGGGAGAGTAGCAGGGCTAGATTTTTTACATAAAGAGTACTGGAAAATGACATTGGGTGATGCTTATTTGATCTGGTGAAGCCAACATTCAAACCAAAACACTGGAAATGACCATTTTCACTTTAGTGGGCCTTTAAGTAAATTAAGCAGCTCAAAAAATGTCAAGACACCTCAATTATAAATGCCTTTATTTAATCAGCATTTTCACAAGGAGTATTCAAAACATATCACACTTACTCATTTCAGACCTTACCTGCACCTCGATGGAGAAAAGGAAGGCAGAAGTAAAGGAGTGAATTGCAGTGACACAGGGTACAGGCCCTGGCTCCCCGTTCGGGTCACGAGGCTCCAAGTCGCCATGGGCAAAGGCCATGAGCCACCACACCATGGCAAAGAGCATCCATGAGCAGAGGAAAGCTGAGGTGAAGATCAGCAAGGAATAGTGCCATTTCAGGTCCACCATGGTCGTGAAAACATCCAGAAGGAATCTGCCCTGAAAGGAGAGACACGAGCATCCAATTATCCATCACCAGCTGACTATCCACTGACTATCAAGTGTAAACATGGGTGTAGTACTATTTTTTTTTAGGGCTGGTGCGTTCACCCCCAAATAAATGTTGTTATCTCTACTATAAGAGTATGCCCCCTACACTCAGTGGCGACGTTTCAGCTGGTAGAATCATTGGCGCTAAAATTCATAATCATAATTTGGATGGAAGGAAGTTTTCTTGACAAAAGACTAGTTCTATATGCATGTTTAATGCAGTTATACATACTTTTCAGCAGCACTTTTAATCAGCAGTCCGCTTGCTACCGAACCATAACACTGGGAAACCCCCTGCTATCCTGTGTAAATGTAGTACGTATAAATATATCCCTTTGCACACATCTAGCTAGTGATTAATTGTTTCAATGTGCCTCATTGAGTAAGCACCTACAGTGCCCTCCATAAGTATTGGAAAGAAGCAATGTTGTCTTCTTTTAGGTCCTATAGTCAAACAGTTTGGAAATCAAACAATTACTAAAAGTAGAGATCTATTTGTGTGTGTATTTGAGTAGGGACAGATGCAATAATGCACTCTCTTCGCAACCAGTTCTACCCCATTGAAACCACTCTCAACCACTTAACCAACCAACTCTCTACCTAACTCCACTGAAATATCTAAGGCTCATCCTATCTATCTGTGTGTGTGTAGGTGTAAAATGACTGCACTTAGATTTCTCCAGATTTTAAATAAAGATTTTGACAATGCCAAACATGTTGAACAGGATCATGCTAACTTGGGCAGCCTGCACTTGTTGACATCCGATTGATTGACAGTTCAACTATCAGTCGCACAGCAACGGACCTAAGTCTACATTGCCGCTGAAGATGCGGCTTGTCTTTCACACAGAGAAAAAGGGGCAGTGGTAGCGCTACCAAACTATAGAAAAATAAGACTTTGCAAGCCAGCAAAGTTTCTTCAGGAACTTAATTTTCTAGTTATTATATATTATTATATCACCATTACCATGTTGCCACAAAAATGAACAAAGTATATAATATTTTGCATTAATTTCATGAGAAAAAATGCAACACGTTGCTGACCTGCTCCCGAATGTTCTTATGGGCCACATTGCAAGAACCGCTCTTAGTGATAAAACGGGCCCGCTGGGACTTGGGCTTGAAACGGTTGGGCTGGTTGGCGTCCTCTGCCAAACGGGTCAGGAGAAACCCATCCGGTAGTAGGCCTTTCCGGGCCAGCATAATGGTGAGGTAAACTGATGTGCTGTGAAAGAATAATGAGTATAAACAAATACAAATGTGTCAATCAATAGATAGTAATATTACCATCACCGAAATCTATTTATGTGGAAGCATAAGATTGCTATTTTATTTCACAAATTCAGGCTACTAATATGATCCCAGCCATACAGACTCGTCAAGCTTTCGCAATGAGGGTGGGCAGAATCCTGTCCCCTAGTTTGACCTCGATCCCATCAACATTCACGATTTGCATCCATTTAACTCCGTAATGCTCGTAACACGCTATCGTGCCTTACAATATGTTTCAAGACGCTTTATATATTTTATGACAAATATGAAAATAGCCAAAATAACAGCTTGACCATATTTAACCTGATCTCCTTTTGAATCATGGTACATATGCAAAATATGTGCAAATAAGATGGGCCGACAAACAAACAAGGCCATATGAACAATTAGTCAAATATCATCTCAGGTTTACTCTGTTAAACCTTGGCTTATTGATGAACAGCTGCCTACGCTAGCGTGTAACGAAGCAGCGGAAGGAAAGCCTTGTAACCTAGATCTGGCATATAACAATCATCTGGTAATAACAATGATCTTATTTCAAAAGTATTTGCTGTGAATAGTTGTATAGCCTGCCTTGTTTTAGAGGGGGTTCTGATAGAACGTCTACTCTCTCCTCATACCGTTTCTCCTAATACGCGCAGCCAGGACGAAAACTACCACTGAAATTGGCCACTTAATTGCAGACTACAGGAAACTGGTGTATATTTTTTTCGAATATGAATACTCGGGCACGTGAGTGACATAGCGAGACCAAATTTGTTCTAAAAAGCACCTGGTACATTTTTCGTGTGTCCAACCTACCATAGACTATGCTATGGCAGAGGAGGATGCTATCCGGCTACCATCCTCTGACGCGTCAGCATCAGTTTGTGCAAAAAAGCCAGCAATAACGCCACGACTGGAAAACTAGCACGTGTAAAATTCATGCTAAAAGTCATGCAGTAAAATAAAAACATATCTTACCTCGGTGAATCTTTCTGAATTATCTACGAAATGAAAAGATGTGACCCGACTGGCTTCAATATGGTGTAATTGCAGACCGCAATTGGGGGCGTTTTTTGATAGGCGTTCCTTGATATCAGGAAACGCCCGTTAATACCTGTCTTTGGTTCCCGCACTGTCCCACTCGGTTTATATTTACGAGATTCACGGATTTCGGATGTCGAAATAAAGCTAAAGAAGTGCTTTAGACATGATAGGAATTGCATTTTTTATTAGTTTGTTTGACTGTCTATGGATGGCACATGATGCAAAACTATTTATTAGAATGAGAATTTAAATCGTAATGCAGATTTCATTATGCATAATAAAAACAAACATCAACCACTTGAGAAAATTAACGTTTATAAGTTAGACTTCGTTTCCGTAACTCTTTATTTTACAGCCCCCTAACCATGTATTTTTTATGTTTGGAATACTCAACATACAACATACATACATGGACATTTGGATGACTGACATAATCACATGTGCCTACCATATTCTTACGTGTTACTTATATTCTTAGTTTCTGTGTATTAAAGGTATAATAGAACTGTAAACTGAAACAGTGACTATTTCCAGGTAAAAAGGAAGTGCTCACTGCAAATCAGTCCACGTGTTTAATACTTTACACCACTTTATCACAATATCCAGCTTTTATGACAATTGGTGAGTTATTTACAAAGATACATTCAGTGTTAAAGTATCCATTCACAATAACGGTTGAACATTTTTTTTTTAGCACCATATAATTTGGTTAGACAGACATTTATCCCACAAAGAACACCATATTATTTTGTACAAAACATGCTGTATAGATATTCAGACATACCCACTAACAGCACATTGATAAAATACACCTCATACACCACAGATCTTGACACACACACACACACACACACACACACACACACACACACACACACACACACACACACACACACACACACACACACACACACACACACACACCATGGGAGGCTGATGGAGGTAGAAACCGGAGGACAGGCTCATTGTAATGTTGTAATGTATGGAATGGAATGAGGAATGGTATCAAATCACCGTGCCGTGAATTACAAAAAGCCCATCATTCGATTTCAGGACTCCCCCACTTTGCTCAACAATCAGGGCTGCCCTGCCTTGCTCATAGGAAAACCACCTACAGAAACAAGCAGACACAACATACATATGGATTCACACTGTGAATTTACACTGTTAATATTTACGCATAAACACGTGACTGTGCAAGGAGTTTGAGTGAAATTAGCTCTGACACGACATTCCATATCAATACTGTACATATTTTCAGTCGGAGCAAGAGTGAAATATTTGTAGCTTGCAAGTTTTCATTTTGTATTTTGAGAATGTTCGCTGTCAATAAATTAGCTATCCAACATTACCTAACAGCTTCCCAATAATCTGTATCCAATTATAGCGACTTCATTTACTGAACGTGTTGAAAAGAACCAAACATTGTAGAGGGTGCTTCTGGGGGAGAACGACATTGTCGAAATCTAATCTTACTGCGTTCTTCGAGGAAAAAAAGAAGAAGAAAGACAAGAAACGGCCACGAACCAATGGCGCGCATAATGGGCGTTTGATGTCACCTGATAGATATGGACCTGATATCACTGGTTTGACGTGTTTGATACAATCCCCATAGTGGCGACGACCGGCAGATCTGTGTTGAACGACAATAGTGGAACTCCGCACACCTACCTCGAGTGTATGCAAAATCAGGATTTCTTAAAAAATAAAAGCGCCCACGTTAAACTTGTTCAAGCATTTAGAAATAGTAAATATGAATAAAGGAACCACAAATTATATTTAATTTATCTCTGGAAATAAACATTTAATCCTCTATGTATTATGTGTTTTTTTTGTGTGTTTATAATATCCCAATTACCCTGATGAAAGACTGCTGGACTGCATGGTCTGTTGGTTGGTTGGTCTGTTGGATGGATGAATTGATAGATAGTTAGATATGTAGATAGATAGATACAGTAGAGAGAAAGTTAGATTGATAGTAGGGCTGTCAATCGATTAAAGGGTTTTAATCTAGTTAATCACATGCTAGGTTGTGATTAATCATGATTTTGGAATTCGCTTGAATCTGATCATTTTCTTTACACAAAACATCAAATATACTTCTAGTGTTGTGGAAATTAAGAAAATATACATTACAAAAGGTGGATTTATGAATTGTTTATTCTTCTCTTTTATTACTTACATTAGTAACAACATTTGGTTTTAGTTTTCATATGACATAAAGTAGGCCTGTAAGCAATCTCTTAAATTAATATATTTGTAAAATCCAAATGTAGGCTACTGGTGTAATTTGGAAGATATTTACATTCCAAAACAATCAAACTGAAACACTGAACATCAACTAATGTGGCATTTACAGCTACACAACTCCATTGAGCCCAATACCTTTTACATATTTCTCTTTTAGCTAGTTGCTAAGACAAACTAACTTGTTTACATTTTCTGAATGTAAAGCTGACCTCTGAAGCCCTGTTCTACATGTAAGTATCGCTTAAGTGTTGCCCTTGATACCTCTTAAACTCACAATTTAGAAAGGGCGAGCACTATCTGACAAGGGAACACATATTCACACGATACCAGCATTACAATCACTCGTCAGGATGAGAAGAATGGTCATCTGACTTCAATGTCCACTGATAATACATACGACACTGCCAGGTGATCGTCCATCAGGTGGATGTGGAGGTCCCGCTGAGTAAGGCAGAGGCTAAGTGCTTGATATGGTGATGGCCCGGTGGTGGCAGGAGCGGTGGGACAGAGAGACGAAGAGCAGGCATCTGTTCCAAGTTCAGAGGAGAGTTGGAGAAGGGATGCCGTCATGCCGAGATAGGAGAGGGAGTGGCCATTTTTACGAGAATGAGGGTGGGGCACTGCAGACTGAACAGCTCACTGCACGTCATAGGGAAGCATCCTACAGGGAGGTGTGAGTACTGTCCAGAAATGGAGACCGTGACATGTGTTGTTGCTGTGTCAGCAGTATGGGAGGGAAATGGATAGACTGAGGGAGAAAGGAATCCAGCATTTATGATTGAAGGTTTTGCTGCAGGTTGCATCCACAGATGTAGTGTCTATTTTTTGTTTACTTTATTAAAAGAAACAGGGCGGGCGGGAAAGATTTATTTCCTCCCTGTCCCTGGCTCACACTCCAGTACAATAGGTGGCGGTAATGCACCAGTAACGTTGGATGACAACCGCCATAAAACCCCATAGAAGAAGAAGATCGACATGTTTGCAAGAAAAATATTGAGATGTGTGGTCTTAACGGGCATCCGTAACCACGAAAAAAGTCAACAATAAAGATGGCCGACTGGAACAGAGGTAGCTCCACGTATTCACTTAAACATTCTAGACAAATGTTCTTGAAGTATTATAGTCTATATTTTACTGGTATTTTATGATGAATTAGAAAGAGCTGGCCAATGTATTTGAAACACGTTACTATTCGATCGCAGGTAGTCCCAGATCAAGTTTGTTGGTCGCAGCAAGTAGTAACACAGCCGCAGACAGTAGTTTCTCTCTATTTGGACTGGTCATTTTTAGCTAAGAGTTTATCGGCAGCACGTTGAGCTATCCAGCATGTAGTTCAGAGTTATCATGTTTTCTCACTGTTGTTTCACATCACAGGACATGGAGCAGTGGATGATATGTTGGATGCCGAAAACAAGCTTCTGGCTGACAATTTGGCGACTAAAGTTTCCAGATTGAAATCGGTATGTGCCAAAGTTGACGAATATATTGATCGTGTAGCTTTAGGCATTACCTGCTTTATTTAAGACAAAACAGCTTTAATCCTCAATGTCATATCATATTTGAACTATGCTTATAGTTGTTTATGTGCTTTCTTTTCACTTCGAAAGCTAGCCTTCGACATCGACAAAGAAGCTGAGGAGCAGAATTCATATTTGGATGGCATGGTGAGTATTGGGTTGAGATTAGGTCTGATAATAATACTCTTTACTACCGTGGCAATGTTGAGATAATCTGACAGTGTATGAGTCAACAATCAACAAGAACCTGTAGTTGGGAACTCGTTGATAAAGATACAGATGATGTTGCCATGCATGCAACATCTGAGCTCTCGGGTGGTACTGAGTTGATGTGTTCCATTTTTGCCAGAAGACTGCAGTATCATTCCCTTTTCCCCTACCCTTTCTAGGATTCCAATTTTCTAAGTGCTACAGGACTGTTGACTGGCAGTGTAAAGAGATTCTCCACCATGGTGCGATCTGGCAGAGACAACCGCAAGATCCTGTGCTACGTCTCAGTGGGACTAGTGTTGGTTTTCTTCCTGCTTTACTATCTTGTCTCCAGGGTCCAGAACTGAAGAGTGTGATAGAGAATGAAATTACCCCCCCCCCCCCCCCCCCCCCCACACACACACATCTCAGTTATATGAGAACTATGCCATTGTACATAGCTTATTAAACTTATTAATATATGTAAAAGTAATATTTAAATTCCAAAATAATGCAGGGCTATACTTGTTTTTGTGTTTGATTTTGAAAAGCTTTATTACATGTAATTAATACAACAAGGTGGCACTGCACTGTCAGCTATCTTTCAACATGGAAGGGTGGAAAGATGTACTGGGGATTTCTGAATTATTGTTCCTGCTTGGCTCTTAAAAACACTGCCACTGATTAATACCCAATACAAATAAAGAGCTACAATTGTAGTGCAATGATGCACTACACCTATTAGATATAATATGTTATATAAGATATCAGATGGTCCTGGAAGAATGGTATTTGTGGTAATATAAACAAAGAAGTAATTGTACAGCAAACTTGAATCATGCTTTTTAATAGTATGTTGCTGTCTTTATTTCAATTTAAGAAAACTAAACATTCCCATATACCAATCAACTGTGATCTGATCTTTGTCAGATATCTAGTGCTGTACAGCATGGGCCTACATAAGTACTATTTCTTTGATAACAGTGTGACTAATAGAACAGATATTGTGAAGCATAATGTTGTCTGACAGGTAATTTCACTTTTTCTGCTTTTCCCCACACTGTATTTTATTTTTTAGATTGTTGTGTGCAACAGTTGTCATACTTTGCACACATAGCTGACTCCTGATATGTGCACATGTGATAAGTATAATGTCTATCACCAGTCTCAATTCACATAAGACTACTTTCTTTCCTCAGATGCCTGAAAGTTCAGGTTTCTCAACATTCCTAGGAGTCAACTGATTGATGGTTTACTTGAGACAGTTGGCAGACACATTTAATTGTGTTGTATTAAATTACATTTTGTTGACATTTTGTGACAATTGAACAAATTAATTCATACACCAACTGTCCAGCATTTACAATCTGAATAACCATACATACTATACTGTATATACAGCCAAAGAGCACATTAATAAACTATACAACATTTATAGTATTTTGTAACTATCTGTAGCCCCATTCACAATAAATAATCCAGGTACCACTTCACTACCCCAGTCATCGATTGTGGTCTGTAGCGCACCATTCGCAACACGCTGGTAAAGTGATTGCATCACAATCAAATAATACAACAACGAAACTATCTGGAGACAAACATAGCAATCTTGTATAGAAAGCTACATATGATACTGTAAATACATAAATAGATTTATTGTTTTGTTCAATAGTCATGACTGGTTTGAGGCTGAAAAGTTCGTCTGTGTAACCATGGTAACCTTTTTGACAGCATATTTTACCCGGGCGACTTTTTATCCTTCCAATAATTGCTTGCAATCGATCAGTGTGGACAGAGTCGCGCAGAGTTTGTATTGGAAGCTCCATAGTAGACTTGCGTGATAACATATTTTTATTTGATATTTGAGACATGTGTACTGATATAAGTAACTTGCCTTCCGTGATCACTAATATTGGTGAACATCTGTTTTGGAAAATAAATCTTCTAAACTGCGCAGTTTTTCACTGTCTCCTTTTCTGGGATAATGGGGAAAGTGAAGTAATGATGGTAATAAAACGGTGGTAATAAAATATAACTTTTACAGCACAATTTTCATGCCAGTTTTGTAGTGCTGAATGTTTGTTTGGGTGTCTCCAGTGACGTTTCACTTTACCAGTGTATTAGCTGTGGAAAACTAGACGGGGAACATCGAACATCAAACGGGGAACATCGAGCGTCAAGACCTGATTAAGCATTGTCGTATTTTAACAAATGCAGTTGATAATGAGAGCTGTGCATTTCATTCCACTCATGGCTTTTCATCAATTTGATCGTGGTTATATGATGTAACTGGTATTTGATTTAAAAGCTGAGCATTTGTCTTCAGTTTGATAGTGATATAGCTTGATTTAACTTAACTAAACTTAACTTTCTTGTAAAAATGAAGCATATTAGGATAACATCAATTAGAAATGTTTATGAAATCTGTTTCCATCAAATTAGATATCGATACTACTAATAATTAGGGCAGTGAATCAATCACAGATCACACACCTCGTGCGCGTGTCCGTGGCGTAATTTCGTGTTACGTCGTTTTCTTTCGGTAATTTCCGCCGAATCTCCTTCCTGTGACTACATCGAAAGCATAAAGAGAACTGGGACGCCATTTCTAAACATTTTTTATACATTTCGGTTGAAATGATAATCTGATAGTTACATTCGATGTGTTTTCAATTTTAATGCAAGATTAGTTTTAGCTCTACACCCATCAGAAGGGTGCAATATTTCCGACTATTCCTCGGTCAGGTTCGGCCTAAATCGTTAGACGTAGGAAAAATGGACGAGACGGACTCGGCAACGAAGGCACTGGGGTTGGATGAGACGTCCATAAGCGCTACTGTCGATCCCGTGGAGGAGGAGGGGGTGGATTCGGATACAGAATCGGAGGCCGAAGTCACCACGATGACAGTAATGGGAGAAGCGGGGAACATCGACATTGGAGCCGAGCCCTTGCCGAATCCTGACGATGCCGAAACAGCATTTGCAGGCAAGTTTGGGCTCTGCAGACCAGCAGCAGTGTGGTAGTGTTAGCAACAGCAATAGTAGTTGCTAGTATCTCGAGTAAATGTCATGTTTGCATGATAGCTGCTAGCTAACTATGCTGAGACAAACAGGTTACTTCTACCAGCTGGCCATTCACGTTCACAATCATATATACACTGCTCATCATGGAGCTGGAAATAAACAGACTTAATCATACCAGTGCAAGGTGGTAGATAGCAACCATGTCCCATTCAAACAGGATATTATACTGAGAAATGTGTCGTTAGCTAAATAGACTATAGGCAAATTAGGCATAGCTACAGTTGATGCAATATGTTAGGTTAGCATGATTGGGGTGTTTATGACACAAGTTTGATCAACAAGTTTGATCCTGCACCTAACTGAAAAATACATAAGAGAGGTAAATAGCTAAGTATATAGTTGTAGTTATATTGGAATTTCAACCTGTAATGTCTCACTAGAAGTCACAACAGTCACTGTGGCGGATGTCCAAGCAGTAGACGACAATGTGTTCACCACAACTGTGGCCACCTCAGCGTCCATCCCTGAACACGTTCTTGTAAGTTTGTGATGCTCTCACCTGGTCATTTTTTGTTATGTTGTGTGGTGCTATCGTGTTGAGTACTATCTGAACATTAACAACTCACAAAACTCTGCAACTGACAGTTGTAGTGCTTATTTCAGTTATTTGTCAACTTGTTACCATTTACCATTCAATAGTCACAATGATCTTCTATCATTAACATGGAATGAAAAGCCAGACCTATACTATGTTACCCATTTATATGATTCTCCCAAATATTTCACTGTCTCTATATTTCTCCTCTCATCCATCACATTGCAGACGGGCAGGACCACCCTGCAGATTGGTGACAGTCTCAATACCCAGAAAGCCACTCTGATAGTGGTTCACACTGACGGGAGCATAGTGGACGCTACAGGACTGAAGAATGCTGCCACCGCCATGACATCTGGTATGTCAAAGGGAATCTTTGACGCACATCTGTACAGTATTTTACAATGACACTTTTCATACACTGTCTGAAAGTTTAGAACATATTATTATTACTCTGATATTGTGACAGGTATTTTGGGAGATTCAAGCTGAATGGCTCTATCTGCTTTAGTTTTTATTCCATTGTGATACGTGGCCAAGACTGATAGCTCACGCTAAAGAATGTTTTAAGGTACATGGCCTTTCAAATACAGTTCACAGTAATGTGCAATATTCCTTTCTCAGTTATCTGTCTCATTGATTATGTCTTCCTCTCAGGCCCCCAGACCCCTTCCACCCCAATGTCCCCAGGGGAGGACAAAGAGGGCTCCAAGTACAATTGGGACCCGTCAGTGTACAACAACGAGCTGCCAGTACGCTGCAGGAACACCAGTGGCATTTTGTACAAAAACAGACTGGGCTCAGGTAAGCAGGCCCACTAGGGGGAGCCCTTGCTTTGAAGATCAGGAGGGCTGCTACCATCCTCTGCCCTGGGTCCAGCAGCTATGGTGCTGCTGGTCAGCCTTTATTACAGAATCAGCAATAGCAGGATAAAAGTGTTTTTAAATACCTTTTTCTAGCCATTTAATCAAATATATGGCTAACAGCTTGGCTGAAGGAAGCCTTATTTCCAGATGATATATTGGTGTATTATTTTAACGTGAATATACTTGGATAGTCTGAATACTCTTACTGTGAGAAAGAACCATTCAGTCTTTGCACAAAAATCTACATTTTAATGAATGCTGGTGTCTTCTCTGATGCCTCTCCGTTGACCAACAGGGGGCAAGGGCCGCTGCATCAAGCACAACAGGCAGTGGTACACGCCCACTGAGTTTGAGGGCATGTCGGGCAGGGCGAGCAGCAAGGACTGGAAGAGAAGCATCCGCTATGCAGGGCGGCCCTTGCAGTGCCTCATACAGGTGAGGGGGTGGATATCTGTCAGCTGCATCATACATACATGACAGTGGCATCATACCCTGTATGGAAAGTCACTGTGTAAAGTTAAAGGGGAACAAATGCAAATTTGGGAAATTTGTCTATGTGCCTTAACTTCTCTGACTCAGAAGAGGACTGTCTGTCAACATGTGCCCCTCTCTCACTCAGGAAGTATGGAGCTAGAGCGGAAACAAGAGCAACGTCACAGGGTTACACTCCCCCTCCCTCACTGCAGCGCAAGATAGAACTCTATAGAATACAGCAAATCTTTGAAAAAAATAAACGTTCTGTCACAGCGACTATGTTCGGGAATCCCAATTGATTCTGAGATATAGCATATGCATTTTATGAGATCATATTGGGTCGTGGGTTCACAATTTTACATTCTCTGAGCTCTCTGCCGAGCAAAGTAGCCTGTTGGCTTACTAGGCATGCATGCAGTTGTAACAGCAACACACGCACAAGGGAACTCATCATACATCATTCAAAACACAGACACGGGTAGCACTTTGTTTTAGGATGATGTTTTAGTGATAGCTAGCAAATGTAACACCAGCAGTTTTCCAAATACATCTGACATCAGCACAACCAACACCTAGCTAAGCTGCGTGATTGATTACTTCAGCAGGTCACTGTTTCTCCACTGACGCAGCTGGCGACGGACACGGCTTATGGGATGGCAGAATTATTTAGCCTTTGGGGTTGTTTGAATCCCAAAAATCCTGTAGCATCTCTTTAACAATAGAACACTTTTCAGGAGAGGATCCTGAACCCACATGCTGCTTCCTGCACATGTGCAGCCTGCTGTGATGACCTCTCATTGGTGAGTTGACTTCACAGAAGGGAGTGTCTGTGTCACAGACTAATTCTGAAACCTTGAGGGAAGTGGATTGGTTACTGTGGACTGTGTGACTGCAGATGAACCACTTTAACATCCTGAGTTGTTATATTAACCAAACACATTACATGACAACAGATGTTTCTCTTCACTTGGTGTAAGTCATTGTTTATGTTTGTCATTGCTTATCATTGTAAAAATGTAATGCATGTATGCAGAAACAGCCAGTGTCAGAAATTGACCATAACTAGAGGCCTGCTTGTGAAATTCTCAGTCTCTCTCATTCTCCCTCCCTCCATTCATGCTCCCTTTGTTCTTTATTTTTTCAGTGCAAGGATGGGGCGTCTTTCACAGGGGAGAACATGAATATGGTAATTATAATTTAGGGCTTACCACCTAAAACAGACAACACTGAGCCAATCATGTTTCTTGGCCAAGTTTTTGATCGTTCTTCCTTCCTGATTCACTGACTAAAGCAGGTCCCTGCATTGGCTGTTTGTAAATTTAATTATTTATTTATTTTTTAAAAAGGGTTGTTTCCATCAACCAAGAATATTTTGTCTCAACTCAGAGCTTCTTTTGGAGTCAGCCATAAATACCAATGCGGTCTAGTAAATTGTTGAATGTATAATTTTACGTGTAGCATCACTCATAGGCTTTAAGGTTGCTATTAGAACGAAATGACAAGGAGAGGGCTGAATGAATATTGAACATGTTGCTATAAAAACATTATGTTGGCTATTGAGCACTTTGACAGTTTTTGGAGCTTGCATCTGGTGCAACCAACACATTATTTTACTCACACAGCAAAGTGAAATGGTCACACTCTGGAGCTCTGCAATAGTGTTGGTAGCACTGCCATTGTGTGAACCTAAACATTTTAAAAGGTGTCTCTTATATTCCCTCTGCAAATGTTCCTCAACAATCATTGTACCACTCTCCTTCTGTCCTGTCTAGACTGGCCCTGTGAGACTGTTTGTCCCTTACAAGAGACGCAAGAAAGACAACGAGCAACCCACCACCCCCGAGAAGAAGGACGCCCCACCTCCCAAGAACATCACCCTGGCACCAGGGGCTACATGTGAGTCACCCCCACCCTACGCCCACCTCCCGTTCCAGATGTCCCAGACACTGCAGTGCTATCCCTCATTGTGACTCTCTGCATGAACCTGGAGAGAGGTGTCCTTCCCTTTAACCTCCCTTTAAATCCCTTTAACCAGTAAAGTGGTCCCATTTTTCAGAGAGAGAGAGAGAGAGTCTAAATAGGTGTTACAAATAAGTGTTTTTGAGACAGAGCCAGAGCAGAGGACAAAGTGATAGCTGCCCATTACCTGTAATTACGCCTGGCACCAGAGGTAGCATTCTGAACAGTTGCAGGGTTCTCCCCAAAAAGGTAAGAGGGGTGCTGCGCCACCTTGTCGACCTTGCCACTATGTAAACGTTTCAGAGCAAATGAAACTGATATTGAGAAACTTTCTTCGATTGCCAATGACATTGTTGCTAAAAACGAAAGTTATGTTCCTCAGTTAATTCAGCGCTTTAGCTGTATTTTTAGCACATTTTGACATGAATAAACGCAAGTCGGTTTTGATAAAGCAATCCAGCTCCACCTTGTTCAAGAATCCTGGGGAGAACCCTGGTTGGCACCTTTCAGTGATGCCAGTGAGTGCTCCGTCAGATGAAATGTTGATTGTCAATGAAAAAGGTTGTGCTTGTGTACCCTGCTGAGGTAGGAGTGTGTAACATAGGGCTGAGGATTGGCAAGAAACTCACAATACAATATGTAGGAAGCCACTTTTCCTCTCGAAATAACGAATGTGAGACAGACACTGGTGTTACAATAATTTCAATCAATCAATGAATAATTTATTATCATTCATATAATCATCAAATAATACTCACAATACAATACCAGTAACAAACAAACTTGCTGAGAGAGCAACAACATACCCTAGGTGAATAGAACAGTTGTTTACTGGAAGCCCGTGCAACTCAAACTTTTTCTTCTCTTGCTGGAAACCTTCTAGAAGGTAAACATGTGCATGAAAAGGACAGGTAACTTATTCTCCGAACTAGTTCACACTCATATCTTTCCCCGGGCGCCACAGTTTGTTTAGATTCCCCATATTTATGTTCTCAAAACAAGGTGCTGTACTTTGTTACTGTACGTGTCACATAGACAGCGTCAGATGTCCCCGAGTATTCCCAGAGGGACAAAATGGGATATACGTTGAACAATCTCTTACATACATTTTTAGACATAGTTGGTCAAACAAACAAGTAATGGTATGACTGAGAGTTCAATGAGGGTTCACGAAGGAGAGGCACTCTCGACCAATTCCTGAGACCCAGAGTCCTTCAGACGTGTATCATGATACATTGGTTACGATACAATACATATGGAGATACTACATATATTTACTGAAAATTAAAAAATGTAACTGAAAATTCAGCATGAGGGGTTCTGCTAGAGTGCGGCATTTTTGTCCTATGGGAATTTAAGCTTGTCTCTCCCTTACTCAAGAAGCTCAATCTACTCTTATCGCCAACGACAGGGAATACTTTTGTTTTGTTTTTGTTTTATCTTCAAGTTGCTGCATTTTGAGATTGCTATCGTGCTCTCTACCAAATGGTATCATACGTCTTTTCATTTCATTTTATTAGCAACACCGGCTGCTCAAATCCGAAAGTGATCTAAGTTTCCATATTTGTTTTGGATTTACTGCATATTGAACCTTATCTATTTTACATTGGGTCGCATGCAAAATCTTTCTACCCAAAGTTCCTTTTGATTACTTACTGTTCCAATGGCAATAAACTAATACAAAGGAGGACTGTGTACAAAAACACACTGCCATTCATTTACATTTAGTTATCTATGAATTATAATAATAGATGCTATAGATATGCTATTGATGTCCATTGAGAATCAGTCAATATGTTGTGTTGTGTTTGTCTTTCATGACAGTCACAGTGTCACCATCGGGCCAGATCACCACATCAGGGACCCTGACCTTTGACAGAACGTCTACAGGTGACACCACGGCCATTATCTCAGAGGGCACGGCACAAGGCGACGTCTTCACCAGCACAGCAGGTAGCTACAGTAGGTCACCTCTAAACAACCTCCCATCCTAAATCACTAACTCACTTTCTTTATTGACCTCACTACTCTTGTTGCTGTATTCTAGTGGTGATGCCTGGTATTGCAAGATGGACATTTATCATGGACAGACCTAGATGAACCAATGTCTTGACTTGTTGCTGATGTTGTTGAGGATTATTGGTTTGTAAATTGTTAAGCACAATAGTCTCATCAGGTGTGGAACGGTGTGTTTTCCTATTCTTCCTCTATACTTGGTGTGGTGGAATATCCATAACTTGGGTCAAGCACTTTGATAAACAAATGTTTTTTTTTTCTTTTATATCGTAATATAGACTTTTTGTAAATTGTTATTATTATTATTTTTATAGATATATAAAAAGTAATAATAAATAAAAAAAAGTCTATTCATCATCCTATCAGAGATGAGGGATGCCCTGACCGATGTCTGCCTGCCTAATATGCATGACGTGTGTTCCATTCCTCTTGTTTCGGCGCTAACAAGATCCTGGGGGACAGCTCCTCAGTAAGCGTCCCTGTCAGGAATTCCCGATTTTGCTCCGCTCACCAAGTGAAGAATGAACCACAATTAAGCCTACCATTTCCTCCCCCCACCCCCACCTCCCTGCCATTGTTGCCATTGTTTTCTGCCATGCATTTTTCTGCGTCTCTTACAAGTTGCTCTTTACAGCAGGCCTCACGGTGGTCTCCTTGATTCCCGTAGTACTGTATGAGTGGTGTACACTGACTACTAGCTCCCTCTCTCTTCAGTCGAGTTCACCCACGCACATCTCTGTGAGTAATCTGGCTGTCAAGTCTCCGGCACTACTCAGCTGTATTGGCTAGAGGGTCCTTTTTCAATCTGCTTGATCCCAGCATAAGTTTGTTACAAAAATAATAATGTCTCACTCTTTCATATACCTTAGATGTTGTCTGTGGACCAGTAGTGACACCATCTGTCAACTGGTGTCACTACTGGTTCTTCCATTTGTCACAGCAGCCGAGACATAGCATATAACTTGCAATTTAACATGGATTCTCAATCCAGCCCAACAGCATTTTGCTTTGAGTCTGTGACCCAGTTCTCGAATATCGTCCTTTCCCCGTCTTTCCTGCATCGCCACTGGCTCTAAATAGGTTCCCACCACAGTTGTCCCCTACAGAGTACTTTCTTTCAAATAATTGGCCATAAAGGCAAAAGAAAGACAGCTAAAAGTGGCACAGCCCTCGGGTAAGTGTGGTCCCGGTGCCCTCCTCTCTCGTACCTGTGCACTCTTCAGACGTCATCATTGCAGTGTGCGGTCTCGGTCGCTGGGGATGACAATCGTCAGCAGGAGCCGCCTCCGCTTCCCAATTTAGAGTGCTGCTCTGACGTCCTGTCACACTCCCCTCTTTTCTCTCAGGCACGCGCAGACGCACACACACGCACACACGTACGCACGCGCACACACACACACACACACACACACACACACACACACACATACACATACACATCCAGTCCTCATCGCTCACTCTTCCTGACCCGCCTGGAAACTTTCACACAATTAAATCTCCAGGAAAGATGGATGCCTGGTTATTTTGGGAGCCACTTAGTGAAGGGAGCCCCCCTCTGCACTAGCACCGTTACGTGAATGGTTGGAGTGGAGTTCCAGACTGATGGTCCACCTCAGGCACACTGGTTGTTCTGGGTTGTGGTGTAAACCGTTTTGTTGGATACGCATTAGTAACTGTAGGCCTATGTGCTTTCATGCCCGAATAAAGAGCAACATTATTATTTTCCTTCTTCAACATGAGTGAGGTGCACCACAACTAAAAGCAGATTTACCCAATTCGGTGGAGACCCGAGGAACCTCAAGAGTTAACCAACTATGAGAACGAGTTGGGTAATTGATGGTTTTTAATTTCAAATAATGAGGTTAGGTAACCTGGGACTTTATGCAGTAAAGCTTTATACACAAAAAGGGAGTAATGCTGAGATCTACAAGACTTTAACAAGGTCCAGCCAACTTTTTTGATAAAGTATGCAATGATGAGTATGCAATGATGAGTATTAAAACGATCACCTGTGCTAAAGCGAAGGGCGCTATGGTAGATGGCATCCAAAGGTTTAAGAGTAGTGGCTGCTGCACTTTGGTGGATGACATCACCATAATCAAGCACTGGCATGAAGGTTGTTGATTTCACAATCTGCTTTCTGCTGTTCAGGGAAAGGCAAGATCTATTCCTATAAAAGAAGCCCACCTTAAATCTTAGCTTTTCAATAAGCTCCTCTGTATGTTTTCTGAACGTCAGATCTTTGTCAAACCAAATGCCCAGGTATTTATAAGCGGGGACACGCTCAATGGGGGCACCACCCAAAGAACATATGCATAAGTCAGATACATTTTTCTGTGATTTGGTAAATATATATTTAGTTTTTCCAGCATTAAGTACCAACCTTAGCCCAACAAATGCTCTCTGCAGGACAGCAAATGCCGACTGTAGCTTAGAAAGAGCCTGCTTAATTGTAGGGGCAATAGCATAAACAACAGTGTCATCGGCATATAGATGCAGGTTACAATTATTTACAGGTAATACAATATTGTTGATGTAAAAAGTACTGGTCCAAGAATTGATCCCTGTAGAACACCCAATGTTCTTATGTCCAGAAAACCTGATTTAACACCATCAGTTAAGACACACTGTGTTCTTTCCATTAAATCATTTTCAAACCATCTACATGTAGCCTGATCCATGCCTATTTCAGACAACCTCTGATTGAGTATGTAATGGTCGGCTGTATCGAATGCCTTGGAGAGATCTATAAATAAGGCAGGACAATGTTTTTTTTAGGATCTCGGCAATTTAACACATCATCTAAGACAAGTGTAGCAGCTGAGACTGTGCTATGACCAGGTCTAAAGCCAGATTGGTGCACATTTAGAATAGAATGGGAAGATAAAAAGGTTCTTAGTTGGGAGTTTGCCTGGGAATCACTTTGGAAAGGCAAGATCGCTTGGATATTGGGCGGTAGTTATCTAGGTTGGAGGGGTCACCACCTTTATGGAGAGGGAGCACATGGGCTGCCTTCCAAACCTTGGGGAGAGCACCTGCGATAACAGTTAGATTAAAAATATGTGTCAATGACTCGAGAGCTGATCAGTAGCAATGGATTTTTTTTTTCAATTTTGTCAATTTTGAGCATGGCATCTAGTACATCCCAAGTAGCATATTGAGTGCATGTATTTCTCAGTTGTCTAAAAATCAATCAGCTACTGAGTCTTTTTTTCTAGCTTTGGCCCAGGCCTGGTTTCTCAACAAAAGGAGATCTGAAGATTCTTTGGACTCATGGTCTGCTCGAACACTGCCCTCCCAACTCCACTCTTACTCTCCTCTGAATCCTTTCTTTGTTTTCTAAACTGATTTTCACCATTGCTTTATCATGTGTTTTTATCTTAATGTCAAATTACAGTCCTATAGTGCAGTGTTCATGTGAATGTGCGAGTGAACCTCGAACCTTGTGTAGTGAATGGGGGAGCTCTCCCATGATGGATGTGTGCATGCGAGCTGCTCTCACAACAGGGTTTGCCTGAGAATTGGGTTTCTTTGTTTAGCTGTTGTTGCTCTCCGCAGGCCTCCAAGGTACAGTTGGAGGAAGATAAATCACTGGTGGTTCTCCATTTCTCGAATGGTGTGGTGGAGCTGACTGATCCAAAAATACACCTTTTACACAGCCACAGCAGGATCTCTCCTCCTGCTGGTGTGTGTGTGTGTGTGTGTGTGTGTGTGTGTGTGTGTGTGTGTGTGTGTGTGTGTGTGTGTGTGTGTGTGTGTGTGTGTGTGTGTGTGTGTGTGTGTGTGTGTGTGTGTGTGTGTGTGTGTGTGTGTAATTTCCTCTTATGTTCCCCTTCTTTTTTTTTTCTCTTCCACTTATATTTGAAAGCCTGAAATAAACAGACGTCTACGTACTAGGTTTAGGGCAAGCAAGGATTCAGGAAGGACGGCTATTGTTGGGTTGGCATGATTTCAGGAAGTCATTTTGTCCTGATTGTATCACTTTGGGTCTCTACTGTGTCATCCAGACTTGATTAACATACTTATCAATTATCATTATTTTCAACATACAATGGTATCGATGGTAGATGTTATCAGGCTACTAATTAATGGTATTCATTTAGACGATGGTATATATTGAAATTATCTCATATCCATATTCTACATATCTGGATCTTTATCTTAAAGTCTAATAAAGAAATAAATGATTATCATACATGCTCTAATTAACTGTTTGTATTCCAATAGAGCATAGGATCAATTATCTTCAGGTACAGTCTCAAACATTCTCCTTCAGTGTTGACTGACTGTTCCCCTCCATCCACAGTGTTGACGGCGCTTCCGGCCTTGGCCATGGCCCCCCAGCCGATGCAGGCTAAGGTGGTGTCTCCGTCCCCCTCCCCGCCTCCGTGCCCGGGCCTGGTGAATGGCCTGGAGATAGGGGTGGGGGCGGTTAGTGACACCCAGAGGACCTGGCTGTACCTGGAGGAGACGGCCAACACCCTGATGAGCACGGTGCAGCAGCTCAAGGCCCTAATCGAGCAGGCCAAGCAGCAGGCCGGCGGCTCGGTGGGAAGCCAGGACGTCTGCCCCTCCTCTGTCCAGGACAAGGGCCTCCAGACCACCAGGAAGGAGGTAAGTCGTGGACTGGAGGGCATGTAGGATTGTGTAGCAGTGTTGTGCTGCTGTTGCTTGGGTTTAAAAAAAAAAAAAAAAAAAAAAAAGCATGTGTGCTGCAGCTGATGTAGTTACTTAAAGGGATGTTCCACTTTATTTACATCTTATAGTTGTTTTTCACTTGGATTTAATATCGTCACCTACCTTAAGTAATTTGTATGTGCGTATCTTGCTTCTTCCGGTCAGCTTGAAGCCCAATCATTCTATAAAGATATCTTAAACACACTCCAAACACTTAAATCAAGGATGTGTTACACCAATATTGCTTCTGAGTATTTTGGCTGTTGTACTTTTTGATACTTTTTTCATAAACCCACTTTTTAAATCTCATTTTATAGCAAGTTTTGTTTTTGTTTTTTCTCTGAAAACATTTTCTGACAAAATTATCTAATTATACAATCAATGCATTGAAAAACTGTTGGGGTAGCGTACTGCTTCTAATACTAGAGCTAGACACTATAAATAGAGTGGAACATCCCTTTTAAAGGTAGATAGAATATTTGACTAAAAGATAGTTAGCATAATGCAAGACAATTCACTTCTCACAGTTCACAATTCCTTTTTGTGACGCGGCTATCACGTTGCACTGCTGTGCTTGTGCGCAGATGGAATCACTAGACAGTGGAACATCTTGTTAAGGTGAATCTGAAACATCTCTTAAATGATCCAACTTCCTGTGGTGACATATCATGTGGTCTACGTTTATTTCAAGGGTAGGGTATTCCGTCTTTTCAGCCCTAACCCAATGGGCTCGGGCCGTGCTAGGCCTAATTTTCGGACAATTGAATTGGGCCTGGGTCTGGTTTGCCGCAACAGAGCTGTGTTTAATAAAAAATAATTATTCTTCATAAGTACTGGAAAGAGGAAGCATGTTGTTTTATTTTAGCTCTATACTCCAACAGTTTGGACTTGAAATCAAACAATTACTATGGGGTCAAAGAGATTTCTCAGCTTTAACTCAATATTTTTTCCCCATTTAGAAACTACTGCATTTAAATTTTCTAATCATATAATGTAGAAATAAAGCACTCGTGTAGTATTTGGTCAACAATCCTGCATGCAATAACTGCCTGAAGTCTGCGACCATTGACCCCACCAGACGCTGGGTATATTCTCTGGTGATGCTCTACCAGGCCTGAACTGCAGCCATCTTCAGTTGTTGTTTGTTTTGAGGTCTTTTTGCCTTAAATTCCCTCTTCAGCAAATTAAATGCATGTTTAATTGGATTTAAATCTGGAGATCTGACTTAGACAATGTAGAACTGTCACCTTTTCGGCCCTGAAAAACTCCCTAGTTGCTATGGCAGTATGTTTGGGGGTCATTGTCTTGCTGTATGATGAAGCGTGAGATTGGAAGCATTTGCTCGTACTTCAGCAGACAAGATGTTTCTGTTCACTTCAGAATTAATTCTACTGCTGCCGTCAGCAGTTACATCATCAATGAAGACAAGTAAGCCAGTTCCAGTGGCAGCCATACCCGCCCAAGCCATAACATTTCAGGGCACCAAAAGTAATGGCTTGACAGGTGTTTCTGGTAAGTCAGGTGTGTTCCGTCACATCATTTGTGCAGGCTTAAGAGAGCTGTCAATGTCTAGTATTGATTCTAGTCTTTGCGTTTGCGTTTTTGGTGTCTATCAACATGAGGACCAAAGAGGTGCCAATGAAAGTCAAGGAAGTCATTATTAGGCTGAAAAATCTGAAACATAGCCAAAACATTAGACTTGCCATAACCAACAGTTTGGAACATCATTAAAAAATAAATTTAAAAAAGCATTGCAATCGTAAACAGACTGGAAGACTTGTGGCTATACTCTAATTTACTATGGTACTGGAAATATACTACTCTAATCATAGTAACTGTTTGATTTCCATTCCAAATGTTTGTTTTTTTAAGCTTAAGCTAGAGTGAGTGACGTGTTAAGTGTAGAGTTTTGTACCAAGGAAGCTCGTCTAAGCAATTAGCACCCTTTTGTCTTCATCAATGGGATTGGGAATGGCAATTCACATCTTTCATTTGGAAGCCATCATTTCACTGTTAACTTGAAAAATGACTCCCCCACTCATTGTTTAGGCACCACTTTTGGTTTCTTGTCTAGAAATGTTTAGAAAACCACCTAAATTGTAAGATGAAAAATAAGGCAATAATAATTCTAATCGATCATCAATATATTAACTAATCATCATAGATCAACTAATAGAAGATGAATCAACTCATTTATTCAATTGACTGATAGCCCTCTTATCTAAGAGAATATATATATTATCCGCAGAAATAATGCAAATAATTTAGTTGCGCCTCTGCTCTGTCAGGCTCTCTTCACCTGCACCTGACCAAGGGTATTAGATCAATTGATAGCATAACAAACTACTGTGTGAAGCCTTCTCCTACGGAGCAATATTGATACAGCATCAACGCTTACAAAAAATAGGCTACAACAGCAAGATCTGGCTAATTTCTGGAAATATATATGGTATTCTATAAAGGCAGGTGCAGTAAATACAGTTGTTGATAGTAACTAAGGTGAGTTTTCCAGCAGTCTCTCTCTCCACTCTTCTCAGTGAGTGGCTTTCTCCTCTTTTTCACACTCCGCAGTGCTACAATTTAGCTGTTGTGACCAATTGATAAAGGCACAGCCTTTTCCTTTTTTTGGCCTCCGGCTCATAAAATGTAATGTCTGTGATGTCAGGCTCGGGCTGGGCTTGGGCCTCATCTGAGCGGGCCGGGTTGGGTCTGGCTATAATTGATCTAAACTCGTAATCTCTTCATGTAGTTTCTTTAGAGGAATCTTATTTGGTCTTGTAAGCTGTCTTGTCTTCCCTCTGCAGTGTACACTCACCCAGCCCTTCCAGAGTCAGATCTCCTTCCAGCACTCAGACGATCCAGAGGAGAAGAGGACGTCAGAGATCACAGAGATCATCATTAATGTATGTGAGCAGACCACAATCTCTCTCTCTCATTCTCTCTAATGATCTATATCTCTGTCTCCAGCTACCTCACTTTCTTTTTTTCACATACACACACACACACACACACACTCTCACACACACTCACACACTCACTCACACATATCTGCCCTCCTTGATATTTATGCCCACTGTAGTCTTTCCCTCTGGGCAGCGTTCCATTAATTATAGAGAAAGACCCTATTTGAACCCGGTCTCCACCTAGAGGATAATCCTGTCAGCGCAGGTTGAAATGTGCCTGCTACTTTAGACACATAAAAAATATGGAGAGGGGGGGGGGGGAGAGCAAACAACCTTGAAGCCACAGGATGTCTCCCACCTGAAAGCATTTGTGAGATGTGGAGAGAGGAGAGAAAAAACAAAAATCAACAAAGCGAATGCTGACATATTATGTCTGTTGGGTCTCCTTGAGGAACACGGATGTTTTGACATCACAACTGCAGCCTGTTGATAGCTTGTTATTTTTTTTGTTATATAAATATAGAAGATATTCTAGAAAGGCAGGTGCAGTAAACACAGTTATTGATAGTAACTAAAGTGATTTTTCAAGCAATCTCTCTCTTCACTCTTCTCAATGAGTGGCTTTAACTCTCTCCTTACTTCGCAGCGCTCCAATTTTGTTGTTTTGGCAATGGATAAAAGTCGTTTTCTAGAATTAAGGCATTTTTCAGGCTTTGGCTCATAGAAAATCTTCAATGTCAGGCTCATTTGCCATCCTAGTTAAAGTATATTTGACTTCATTGATTGCAATCAAACTTATCAAAACAATGTCTCATTAAAATTATTAAATCAAGTCTTGCTGACTTAGATGGTGATATCAGAGCTTGATACACATACTGTACGTTAAGTCTTCTCCTTTTACAGCAAATGTGTGTGAACTGTGGGCGGGAGGCCATGAGCGAATGCACAGGCTGCCACAAGGTCAACTACTGCTCCACCTTCTGCCAGAGAAAGGTAAGATTCAACCTTCTACAGACCAACACATCACAGACTAGTACCAGGTTGTCATAAGTGATATGTCAACCCTACCTTGTTTGGCAAATTGTAGGGTTGACTTAGCATTTGAGGTTTCATAATGCTGAATGAATCTCACACACACACACACACACACACACACACACACACACACACACACCTGACAGGTTCAATCTGGGTAATAATTGTTATTGCAGGACTGGAAGGAGCACCAGCATAACTGCTGCCAGACAGGCGGGTCTGTGACCATCCAGGAGGAGGTGCCCATGTCAACCATAGACATGGAGAAAGTCAAGGTCTAGCATTTGCAGACACAGATCAAGACACTGACAGAAAAAGAGCTGTTCTTTCACTACTATGGGGATTTTAACATCTCTTAACTGAGCGAGCTGAAGGAGACAAGTGCTTGCACTTGCCTTTGGATACATGGACCACCATGCCTCCCTACACTTGTCATGTCCCTGCATGTACTTGATGACAGCTAGGGATTCTTTTTTATATCAGTCATTGTTTTCCCCATGTGCTATTACATTGCCTCCTGTTTGAACTGTGAAAATGCATTTGAAGAACGCTACATTTGCCAGATTCAACTGAACTTTTTCATTTCACTTTTGTTTTCCATGAAATGTCACTGTGAACCTGTGTATATTAAAATATTTGCAGAGCAATATTTGCCAATGTCAATACTTAGACTTGAATAATTAGTTATTTAATTATTGCATAATTATGTTACATAACACTCTAAATCAGGTTTAAAGAAAATCAGACATCTAGCTGAAAAAGATGGTTTTGCTCTTTTGTCACCTATTTAAGTAAGCAATATGTTTTTTTTATGTATTTATTTATATATTATGTTTACTCTGTCCTGTTGAATGAAGTAGACCAGATAGTTATGCTCTAATAGGCCAGCAAAGAAGAACATGGAAGCTTATTCTAATCAATAAAATAGGCCATGAGAGTTTGAAATAAAAAAGAAAAGAATACATCAATGACTTTCATTTGTCTTCTTGCTTGTTCTCATTGACTGTGTTGTGTTGTGTGAGAAATGACTACTGGAAACTCGTATTTGACATGTGCAGCATTTATACATAGGTCTTCCTCATATTTATACATAATGTTATTCAGTAGTGTTGACATGGTGAGAGGACTTTGTCCCATCTAGCCATGGTCTCTGTCTGAGGACTTAGTGTTAAGTGTATTACTGCGTTGGTTATTATTTAATGGACGGTCCACATTAGTGGGATTAGCCAAGCTTTTCTCAGTGATAGCTGTCAACTGCAACACAGCTGCACTGACGCAAATGAATCCCCTGGATTAGATGGTCAGATGACCACAGAGAGGAGGCTGTCCTATATGGCCCACTATGTTTCTGTAAATACCCACTGACTACCCACCACCCCTCTCCTCTACTTACAAAATAAGTACTGATGTGAAAAATAATAGATCATTTTATTGAATGATTTCATGTTGACTTGTTCCTTCATGACCTCTAGAGATAGTAAATTCACAATAAACCACAAAGTATATTACACATAGTATATTACCCTGACAGGTATGTCCTGTCCAATGACAAAAATTCATGTGCTTCTTGACTGACTTTGCCCTTGTGAGAAAGAATTTAACCTTGCACATGCTGTGGTTTCCAATGAGTTCTCTCCCCCACCCCTCTTGTTTCGTTAGATTATGGTTTGAACCAACTAGAATAGCTTCAGGAGGAACATTTTCTGTATGCAAGAAAGCACCCCCCCCCCCCCCCCCCCCCAACGAGCAGGTCGCCTTGTCCTTTTCTGATGTAAACCCTGCATCTGTCAAACATGTCACCCACTGTATCAGGCATCAGGCACACAACAAAGCAGCCAGCCTGCCATCACCGCTGAGAGAGGGGAAATGAACAGTTTCTCTAAACAGATCCTCAGGACGGAAGGGCCACTCCATCCCCTTCCATGTCTTTGACAAGGGGCTTCAGCTGCAGGGATAAAGAGGGAAGAAGGAGCTGAAGAGATCTGGATGAGGTGAAGGGAGGAAATTGCAGAGGTGGCAAGAGGACCCTCTCCCTGAACTTCCCTTTGTGAAGAGGAGCCTATTTGGTGAAGTGTTTCCCACCTCCCACTCACCCGGGACTAGGACAGACCACTACGCTCCAGGCTCTCTCTCCTAATGATGCCATGCCTACGGAAGCTGCAGATATTCCTGACTGATTGGCACTTATCTCAGAAGTGCAGGTGGAGGGTTTCCAGAGGAGCATGCTCAGTTCCGTACTCCATGTGGCCCAGTTCATCATGGTTTTAACATCCCAGAGATGGGGGAGAACTTACTTACTTACTGACTCCTGTTAGGCCTCTTTGGGACATATGGTCTCAGGGAGCACCATCCACTTCTTCCTGTCATTGCTACCTTTGGGGAAGACAAAGAAACCAAAATGTGATTTTGGCACTACGGTCCAAGAGCCATTTGTAATGTGATTGATCATTTTCATGTCTTTATGTTAACTTGTAGCAGAACAAGGGAAGACAAATGACCTGCACTTTAAGGAGCTGCCTGACTGTCTGGTTGTCTCTTTTCTTTCTTTTTTATGGATGTCACACCAGGTGATGAATTTAAATCAAAATGGCTTATCATGAGAAGAAACCATATAACTGAGAATGTCACTCGGATGGACAAACTACAGGGTGGTTTAATATTGTATTTAGTCATTCCAACCATAAAAGATTGCCTGCTCATTGTCTGTGCCTAGGAGCTCCAATTAATTCCCTGCATCATATTATGATGCTTTTAGTATGCCTCTGATGAACACCTACTGTCCCCCAGGTAAAAAACCTGAAAAAATAAACATCACAGCCACACACATTTTCTCCCTGTGTGGGCAACTTTACTTGGCCGTTGCAATTTTAGCTTTCTATTTCGGTAGTCAGCAGGGGAGCATGGAGTGAAGCCGCGCAGGGGGCTACTTTCTCATAGATGTCGGGGAGATGGGTCATTGTCAGACTGACTTCTGATGGAACCTGTTGAGACATGACATTTCATATTGCAGTGTACGAATCCCAGTGGTATTGAGCTGTTTCGAAATGACAGTTTGTGGTCCATTTGAATCTGCAGGGGCACCTGTGGCAAGATTTAGGCCCAGGAGAACAGGGTCAGCCCTACCAGTATGAGTGGGTCAGAGCTTTGTGCTGATGATGCTATAGACACACTTCACTCTTTTTCCAGAAAATTTGAGTAACAAACTTTCAGTTGAGTGATTCTGTGTGTAGGAGGAGGCATCTTTTCCCTGCTATTAGTTTAAGTTTTTAGATATCAGGCACACCTTGAACTCATGGGGAAAAAATCTAGTTTTTCTGTACGCTGTGTATCAGTGAGTCATGCCTTTAGGAAGAGTGCCTTACTGTAGATGTTTTCAGAATTTGGCCCCCCACCAAACTGTAACAATGAGTCTTAGAATCAGTGTAGTACCACTCAATATTATTATTATTATTATTATTATTATTATTATTATTATTATTATTAGTTACCAGCTTTGGTAAACATACTACCAGAATCTCTCACATTTGTCTCATAGGCACACTATCACTGTCTATTTCTCAAGGAGACAGAAATATCACACTGTGTGGTTTACGGGAGAGCAAGGGGTTCTGAGGGAGAGCTTTGGACTTGCAACTCACATTACCCATGCCGGGTTAGCAGCAGATGAGTATGGGAACTGTCATTTGGTGTTACTCTTTGTTGAGTGTAGCCTTGCCTCCCTATTCCTCCTTTTGCTGACGTAAACACTGACTCTGCTCTGCTTGTTTGGACCATAGGGAGGAAGTTAAAGGAGTTGTAGTGGGCCATCTGTTGGCAGACCGTCTAAGCTTTGTGGCTTTTTGATTGTAATGAGAGATGACACACTCAGCTCTACTTAAAAGCCTTGGGAGAGACACAGAGCCCTACTCGTCTTTCCACCCACCTCTACCATAATCACATTTTACAGCAGAATCCAAAGTAAACCTAAAGTTTTTTTTTTTTTAATCGCCTCCACCCTCTCCTTGAAATAAGTCTTGGGTTATCGTCCTGGTGAAATTGTGCTAAAATCATTTTTTAATATAATTTGTGTCTGTCTCAGAGTGTGAAAAAAACTGTATCTTGGGAAGACTGATATTAAACATCGAACCCCATTACCTGATCTGACCTAGAAAACTAGTCACTCAGGATGATCACAATTTCCAGTCGGCGGTCACTCCTCTAATGTCCTCACTTGCAATTGAATGTAATGTGCTTATGAATGCACCAGCAATAGTAGTTAGTTATCGTGACCTGATTTATAATAGGCCTCTGATATTGTTGCCAGGATGACCTCATGTCCCCCACCTGTGGTTAATGGGCAACCCATCCTGGGAAGAAATATGTTGGCCGTAAGTTAGGTTCCCAATACGTGTCACACTGCACACGGATGGGGTCTGAAATTGGTGCATCATATTTCATCACCCCCCCACCCTGTTGTTAATGGTGTGATGCCGTGGTGATGATGAGCATAATGTGTTCTCTTTCTGTTCCTGAATGTTCAAACCCTGTTGATGCCACATTTTAGTGAAAAATGTTTATTTGAAAGATGAATTTCGACCTCAGCGCAACAATGTACAAAATAAATAACATCTAATCTCAGAAATGGATGCCTTGCTGGTATTTCTGAGTATATTTTGCATTTGGAGGGAACTCTAATGCAATTCCTCAACACAAAGCCTCCACATAAAACATGGAGACAGTGTATGGCCAGCTGTTTAACAAACGTTTCTGTCACAATAAAATAAATCACAAGCGTAAATCAACAGCAAAAAAAGTTGTACAAAAATAAAATCCCAAGAGGAAAAAAAGAAGCGACGGCAAGATACAGCCTAAAGTAACAAATGCTTGTTATCATATCATAGCGTCTTTATAATGGAATCGTTGTGCTTGTTGTCCATTCGACGGCAGCGCCTAGCTTGACTTTGTGCAGCAGCTGTGAAGGAATTTTTTGAAGAAGTTCCTAAACTCTGTGTTAAAGACGGTGTAGATGATGGGGTTGAGGGCAGAGTTGACGTAGCCCAGCCAGGTGACGATGCTCATTAGACTGGGCGGGATGTCACATGACGCGCAGAGAGCCCTCAGGGTGTGCACCACGAAGAACGGGGTCCAGCAGAACAGGAAGGCACCTGGCATGGGAAGGAGACACACAGATGGAGATTTGAATTGATAAAAAACATCCTTCATTCATACACATGACAATGAACGGTATGAGCGGTGAAATTGTATCTCTGACTCATACATTTCATGTCATCTAGGACAAGACAAATTGGATACAGTTTTTAGGTTCTTTCGATTTCTGCTTAATGAGATCCAGCGTCACACAGGGGCTGCAGTGAAATCATACCTATGGTTATGAGACATGCATATTTCATCTCCAGATATAGCATAATGTTCAAGTCAAATGCAATCAAAAGCAAAGACTATACCGCCCCCTCTTTAGGCTCAATCCAAATAACTTTCAGATTGAGGTAGCCTGAAGAGACCTTGCTGATGGGATTCCAGACAGCTTATCACAGAGCTCAATTACATCTGCATCATGAAGTGGATAACATCCCACAACGTGATAGGTAGAGTAGTCCTATAGAAATACGTACGTCAGGTGTGTCATCTCTGATCAGAGTGATGGCATAACAATGATAATGGACGCTAGGGAGAGAGCTCGGCCCCACTCTGTATTGTAAATAGGCAAAAACGCCATTCTAAATCATACAGTCGCAAATTGCTTATACATACATTCACCAAATGCTTACGCAATACCTAGAATATAGCCATTAGTTATGTAAAAATGTCTGTGCCAGGGCTAATGATGTTTGAATGTAAAGAGGCATGTACATTTGCCCAGTAACAAGAGGTTGTGTCAGGGTAAGATAAACTAAGGACACCAATGCTCAAGTACATTAGAAATACACCTGTCAGCTACCACGGCCCCCGCTTGGTTGAATAATTCAGAAATGCTGATGAGTTTTCTATTAATATCCAGAACAGAGGTTAGGAGTGATGGATCAGACACGGCTCCATCCCGGGGAAGACTGAACTCCCTCTGGAGGCTTGGAGATTCTCTGGTTGGGAATTTGGTTGAACAACCAAACTCAAGGTAGAAATTGTATTTGATCCATTCAGTGTGCCTCAAAGGAGCTCATGCTGCAAACATAATCTCCTGGTCATCTACTGTATTGTAATGTTGAGTTCCCTCTCACCAGGCATGTACTAGCTTGGTCTGAATTTGAGGCATTGAATAAGGAGGTACTTTATCACTCAAGCTATTTGGAGTTGCTGAAGTTCCATCATCAACTCCTACTTTTGAGAGAGGTGAGAAGATAGAATGGGGTGGAGTTGGAATGGAATCTTGTCCCCTGCTTTTCAGTGGAGGCTAGTGTGTTTTTTGTTTTTGTGTTTTTTTGTCTGGCTAGTCCTTCACATGTTTGCTTTGTCTTTGTCTTTATGACTAAATGCCCTCTGAAAAACTGCCCCTGATATATGAGGTGTAAACTTTAGCTAGCGGATGGGCACAATTGTAGTGGCTAGACAAACAAGAGCTCTACGTGCCCTGGTCTCTGTGCATGAGTAGCCTGCTAATCCTCCAGAGGATCTTTTATTAGATAATCGGGGGTAACGCATCCTGTGGCACAGGCTGTAACGAGGCGCACACAGACACACACACAAACACACACACACACACACACACGCACACACGCACGCATGCACATACACACATTTCAATACTTTATTTGGGTTCACAGTAAATCATTACATCAAAGAACCCAAAATATAACAAAGGTCATACAGATAATCATGGATACAAGTAGCACCGTATTTGCCACACAGCCAAGCTTACCACAAAAGCTGACACAGAGCAATATCTTGCAAGCTGCTTGGCTTTTTTCTTTCGGAGGCCTGCAATTTGCAGGCCACATACTGTCAGGTAATGCACATGTCCAACACTACCAAATAGCAGTACCATGAGCTGACAACTGAGACCAAAGCTAATAAGTGTGAGTAGGGTATTTTAACAGTTTTGCAGAAAAGGCAAGCAGCCTTTTTCTAATATAGTCACCTCTCCTTGGCATTGATCCACAAAAACAATATCAGGTGTATTCGGCACATTAGAAAAACCTTTTCAACATTCTCACTGAACCAACTTGTCATAATACTGAAATGCTTGTGAATTTTAACTGTTGATGGTGACGCCTGTCTTAGCAATGAGTTTAACAAGGTGAGTCATGCCTGGCAATGTAAAGGCTATTCTATGCATGGGAGCCAGTAGTGATACGTGTATGTGCCGCTGTCGCCATTTGATTTACATTGGGGGTTCATGATTTGCAGAGGATAACACACACACACACACACACACACACACACACACACACACACACACACACACACACACACACACACACACACACACACACACACACACACACACTGAAATAGAAAATTACAGTAGTTGGTGCTTTTTGTCGACCAAAGCAATGTATTGCTTTGGTCGACTCTCTCTATCAAAGGAGAATTGGTAGAGAATTACTCAGAATCATTCATGTATTCGGCAATCCATATATTTTTTTTTTAATTCATATGGATTTGATTCAGATTGAATCAACCTATACATCAAATATTTTGATCAATCTATACGTTAATGACTTTGACCCTAGAACAAGGGGTTTATAAACTAATCCCCTTACCCCTACCATGTTTACCTTGGATTAGTTGGGGACGGGGTGACAAATACAACCATACACTAACGTCACTGAACTGCTCTCAACCATCTCTGAAATGACTTTCCAATTTATTCACTAGCTCCATTAATCCACAACATCCTTGGATGGATGAATTCTTAGATAGCACAAGGATGCAAGGCTGACTGAGGGTGACTTTTAGTCTCTCTCTCTCTCACTCTCTCTCTACTTTCCCCCTCTCTCTCCTTATCGCTCACTTTCACTGTCTGTCTCTTTGACTCTCTCTGTCCTACTGGACTCATTTTGCTCAGTATTCCTCATGCTTCCCAATTCACTCCTAGCGGTGTGTGTGTGTGTGTGTGTGTGTGTGTGTGTGTGTGTGTGTGCACGCTGTTCTTGTGTGTGATTGTGCTATGAGGATGATTGTGGCCTGGGGCTTGGTAGGATAATTTCCTGCTATGTCCTCCGCTTGTGCCCTCCACAGGGCACAGACATCCAGACAAGGTGTGTGTGTGTGTGTGTGTGTGTGTGTGTGTGTGTGTACATGCTTGTGTCTGTGTATGTATGCTGACTGGGACAGTCTACAGGGTTGCTTCTTTGGCTTAAAGCAGTTGCTCAAATTCTCACTCCTCATAGTGAAACGCTGCTCATTCAGTTTTGATAGTATATATTATCATTGTGTGCCAGTTATTGTGTGAAAGATTCACATATTCCTGAGCATTGAAATTTGACACAATCAACTTCAGGAAAGACAGATATGGTGCAGGATTGTCTCTGAACGAAGCAAATATCTACACTCACTGAACACTTTATTAGGAACACGATACTAATACTGGGTAGGGCCTCCCTTTGCTCTGAAAACAGCTTAAATTCTTCGTGGCATTGATTCCACAAGATGTTGGAAACATTCCTTTGAGATTCTGGTCCATGATGACATGATTGCATCACGCAATTCCTACAGATTTTTCAGGTGCACGTTCAAGCTGTGAATCTCCTGTTCTACCACATCCCAAAGATGTTCTATTGGATTCAGATCCAGTGACTGGGAAGGCCACTGAAGAACACTGAACTCATTGTCATGTTCATGAAACCAGTTTGAGACGACTTTTGCTTTGTGACATGGTGCATTGTCATGCTGGAAGTAGCCATTAGAAGATGGGTAAATTGTGGCCATGAAGAGATGCACATGGTCAGCAACAATACTCAAATAGGCTGTGGCATTCAAGCAATGATTGATTGGTATTAACGGGCCCAAAGTGTGCCAAGAAAACATTCCCCACACGATTACACCACCTCCACCATGAGAAGTTGTATAGGTGTTCCTAATAAAGTGTTCAGTGAGTGTATATCCCTGTCTTAAATGTAGAAAGCATACAGTATGTCCCATTTCTAGAATGCATGAACAATTTGAACTTCTATATTAGTTGATTCTAAGGTCCATTCAACCAAAGAGAAGGCTGAACAGCCTCATCTGCAACTCAACATGGTTGTGCTGCGGGGATAATATCCTCACAGTCTTAAGGCCACAGGCAAACCTTACATAATAATTGGATTTAGGATTAAGGGCTGTATGATTAGCAAATGTGGGCTAAAGGGTATCATGTTCGCTAATTAGTGAAAACAATGGCTCTGTTTATTCACTTTACCCTTATGAGGACTGAGAGACACCCAAAGGAAAATACAGGAGTTCAGTACTGTGAGACGGTCTGTCAATGAATTATGATGACAAAACCCATGATGTTGTAGGGCACATTATTATTTACAGTATGCATGAAACCATAATTCAAATTGTGAGTGGATTCCTCTGTATACGAGACATTGTTTGTTGATTTATAGATATTTCATTGCTCAGTCGCTATTACAGATTGAAACAGATTGAGGTCAGAGCATTCCCTCAGCGACCAAGATGTTGGTTTGACCTAAAGAAGCATACATTATACATGACATACATATAAAAACGTTTCTTCTAAGATCTGTTGAGCTCACTAAATTATACAAAATTGAGGGAATTTCAAAGAGAAGCCCTGACATTGATCCTGATGCTGGAATTGATATTTCCTCAAGTGTGTTTGGCCTGGGGGGAAAACAGCTTGTGAAGAGACATCATTATAATATCTATTCGTGTGCTGCGAGTGCTGACTGTCTTGTGCTATATGACAAAGAGAGAAACCCTCACGTATGGTGTTATGAGTGGTTTATATCAGTCAATCAAACACACTGCCACGGACACACTGTTAGCTACCACAATCAAGACACTGCAAGTAAAAAGTAAGTAAAGAGTAAGAGAAAGAGCAAAATCAATCTCACCTACTACAACGGGAAGCACCTTCATGGCTTTTCTCTCTCTACCATTGATCTTCGCCCTCTTCTTTTTGGGAGGCTCGCATTGGAACCTAATGGCTGAGTAAGCTACTGTCGGCACGGGGCCGTCCTTGTAGTCTGAGGAGGGGTAGGGGCAGTCTGGCTCTGGATAGGGGTCCATCTCCTCCAATTTAATGTCCATGAGCTCACGCTCGATGATGGGCGGCAGAGGAGGTGGCAGGGACGCCAACGGTGGCAGAGAGACAACTGCCTCATGGCGCTTCCTGCAGGCCTTGATGCTGCTCTTTAGCTTGGCCTTGCGTGCCTCCTCCCACCTCCTCAAGCCTCGGAACATTCCGCAGTAGAGCAACAGCATTATGGGGCAGGGGATGAAGAAGGAGCAGACGGAGGAGTAGATAATGTAGTTGTCGTCCTCTAGTTTACACTCGCTTGGGTCCCGGTGGGGGACGTTGTTGATGCCGAACAGGACTGGCGAGGCCACGGCTAAGGCCAGTATCCACGTGGCCGAGAGGAGGCCTATCTGTCTCTGGTCCACGTGCTTGCGGTTGTAGTTGAGCGGGATGACCACAGCGATGAACCTACCAGTACCAGTACAAAGAGAGCTTTAGAACATTGTATATTTGTGTCATATATCTAGAGATCTTTATAGAGACCGGCTTGTCACATTGATTGAAATAAAATCCACGTAGGCTAATGTGTGTACATCATGCACATTAGTCTTTGGTTTCCAAAGCAAGCCTTGTGTGGTAAGCATTCATTTCAATGTTGTCCATTAGGTCTATTTGTCTTAAATCTAATGAGGTTTTCTAGGCTAGAGGCAGGAGAGAGGGGCAACACATACCTGAACAGGCCCTATAATATCATGTCAGGGAGGAAGGCTCTTTAACATTCAGTAAAGAGAAAGATAATCCAATCGGATTAACTAATGACGCCATGACAATGCTGGCAGTTAATCACGATGGACACTCTGTTGTTCTGTCTGCCTCATTTGTGCTTTCTGGCAAGAGTGAGTGCTTTTAGTGGGGGAGAGACGAGACGTAACTTTAGAGAACATGGTCATTTTTCCTAATCAAAACCTGTGAAGGCACCAAGACCTGGCCTGCTAGCGAAGGTGGAGAGAACTAATACTATGGGACCTAATACCTCTATAAAACTCTAAGAGACACTGGTATTTGTATTCGTGTGGCTGAAACATTCTAACACAGGGTATGAAGGTTAATTGCCACACAGCCTTTTTGTAAACGTGACCTGGTTGAATGTCTGGTTTGTTGTAAGTCTTTGGTATAGTAGTAGATTATGGTAGTGGTTTGACCTTGTGCTCTTGATAGGGGAATTGTCCCAACATTGCTTATACCTATCCAATCATTTCAGATTTACATCAGATGCTTTTAGTAAATGCCTATGGGTAATAATTAGGGGTTACCTCTGGACTGGTACAACTGAAGGCTGCTCACTAGGTGGTTCATGGCATATATTCTAACAACTATAACACTTACTCAGATACAGTTATCCTCACTGTGCATTACTCTCAACAAATATATTTCTACTTGCAATGCAGTGCTGTCTCTGTCAACACAAACCTGTCAACGCTGATAGCGCAGAGGTTGAATATGGATGCTGTGCAGAGCATCACGTCCATGGTCATCAGCCCATCGCAGATGGTCATGTTCAGTGACCACACACCACCCTGGAACTGAAGCAGAGCAGAAGCCCACACAGTCAGCAAAGACTCAGAAGACGTCAAAGTCTGCACGCTACACTGCCCTCCCCCCACCTCGTCCCCTTTTCACCTACACAAGTTCCTGCAGTGGAGTTAGGCTCCAGATTGGCTGTGTGTGAAATCTTTCTCATTAGAGGCTGCTGCTCTGTCATATGGAGAAGTCAGAGACACTCTTTCTCACCAGAACCCTTGGGCTGATTGGAAATTGCAGGTCTGCTGCACAATAATGACACGTTTTTAGCCTCACCAAAATGGAGAGAAAATTAATGGCATTCTAATCATCCAAGCCATAAATGACGACCCCTTCATTGGCTTTATGCATAATGTCTTTTCTTTGCTCACAGTGACCCATATTTGCCCTGACAATTTGAGGACATGTGTGAACTGCCACAGAGACTCATGTGACGAGGATACAAGTCCATCATGGCAGAGAGGGGCCCTGTCCTGATACTCATGAACATATGTCCTTTATTCCTTTCCTCCTTGAAGATCTAATATGATTAGATAGGTGAAAGCAAGGATTCCATCACACAGCTTCCACCAACTCCAATTTGTCAGCTCAGTGATCATTTCAAAGAGGGCAAGAAAAAAGGACACATTTTCAAAGTATTTGAACAGGGACCTTGAATAATTTCATCCTAGCACTAGCCAGATTGGCTTGCTGCCTAGTGCTATCGTGCCTAAGTTGTCTTGTCCTCTCTCTAGCACCCTGTGACATGACCATAGCCCATAGTTGTGTCCAGTCTGGGATTTTGAACAGTGAACAGGGCCTGGGAAAGGAATGTTCTGTCAGTGGCCAACCATTGTTCCAATTGGTCTCTGGTAGTGGCTAGCTTAGGGGAGGGAATGGGTGGGACTGGCCATTGCCGAGGCCCAGTGGTAACTACTGGGACAAATGTGTATGGTGCTGCCTGCTAATGCTGCAGGGGAAAGGAGGTGCAGTGATGCAGTCACTCACTGCGGGGGTACTGCTCCAATCAGTGGAACAACCCAAGGGGTCAAATAGATTTTTTGTTTGATTGAGTTTCAGTTTCCGGAAATAATACCAATCCCCAATACTGTGTGGTATACATTCCACAAATAGAGGATATTTTGTGTCCCCAAGATACAAAAGGATATTTTGGAATATTGGGGTATCAAGTATTGGAGGATATTTGGAATTGTTGAATGTTGAATGTTACCTGGATACCCCCCATTTTGGAACCCTGTTACCTGGATATCCCCCACAGAACCCTGTTATGCCCCTTTTTTACCATCACTGTAAAGCCCTAGTTGTCTTGTTACTTTGGTAATGAAATCCATGAAGAATTGTTCTTGTTTAATGCGTATACTAATTGGATTTATATCCGTCCCTAAGGTCAGAGTCAACCCTGTTACTTGAACTTACATCCCACTTTAGGATGGTATATTATTCAGTAATTCAGTAATCACATTTTCACATACAAACATTCAGCTCTAATAGTGAAATCATAGTGTTAACGCAGGTGACCTGCTTGTGCTCTTTATTGACTTTTTCCTGGTGTTTTTTGGTGGTAGACTAAGGCAGACAACCTTAACATGTCAAGCCCGTTACCCATAAAAGATCAGATTAGAAATGTGTTAACAAGTTCAAATGTTGTTGTTACGGTGGCATTCAATTTCCCCTCCCTGCTTCACACAATAAACCATCATTCCCCATGTCACATGGGGAGTTATGGCTGATTATAGCCTGAAAGCATTTCCAAAAAATTATCGAACACTAACTTTGAATGACCTGAGGCCAATGTGTTGTCCAAGTGTCAACCCTGTTCCCTCCAAACATTTTGCTAAAATTATTTGTTTTTAGCTATTACAAATGAATGGCCATGAATGTTTGTAGAGAAAGATAATTTCTATTTGCCAATATGATTATTTAGGTGGATTTCCCTTTGAATTGAAAAATAGTAGTACCCTGAGGTGCAGATCTACAATTATGTTGCTTTTTCATAGAAATGTGGGATTCCTAAAAATAGATTTAGATTTTAATTGTAATATCTAGATTCAGGAACAATCGATGTACAAGTATCTGAAAATATTGATATTATCTGAAACATGCAAAGGAATCAATCTCTGATGGATATGTGAACGTTTTAGGGTTGATGTACAATGTGGTTACTGTGTCAAGACGTTTTCTTAATTTGACCTGGAGGTGGCACAACATGTTTTTTATGAGATTCAACATGTGCTCATTATGACAGAATGTTAAAATTAGGAGAAACTAATATATTTTCTCAAAATCTAAAATAAAAAATGTCCAGACAGTAGGCCTAGATGCAAATTCACAAATTAATTATGACATTACAATAGCAACAAGTGTAGGCTAGGTCTGTTGAATTCATTCTGATTAATGTTTTGAAATGACTTAGCTATCTCCCCTCCTCAATCGTGTTAAGCCATATGAATCGACTTTGACACAAGAGGCTTGGATACAAAACAAGAACAGCAAAGACACAAGTATCAGCAGAACCCTGGATTAATGACATGAGCGTGCTGTGCTGTCAAGGTGATCAAATCCTGAGTGCAGGTTGGACAGTATATGCACCATGCACCAGGAGCAACACATGTAATAAACTTGACCTTAACGTGGACAATAACTCATTTAGAATATTCATAACATTATCCAGTATCGACATGCCAACTGATATTGTTTCTTATCAACACTGTGATCTGTTCTGTGATCGGTTTCGATTTCATTACAGAGCACCAATGGCACACCAATTTGTCCTCTAATTAAAATTCGCATTCCTCTATGATAATAATACTTATACTACTAATGACGACAACAACTAAAACAATAACAACAACAACAACAACAATAATAATAACAGTAATAATAATAATAATAATAATAATAATAGTAATAATAATAATAATAATAATAATAATAATAATAATAATATGTTGATCACAATATGATTGTTATGATTATGATTACATATTTTGCTATTGCGCTAGTCAGGGCTTTCAACGGAACTAAAACCTTACAGGTAGTTTACTCACCTCAGCATACACAAACAGTGGCAAAACCAACACTGCCAACATCAAATCAGCAACAGCCAGACTGACTATAAAGTAGTTCGTTGTAGTTTTCAAAGCTTTTTCCGTGTATACACTAAGGCACACAAGCACATTTCCACAAATGATAAGCACAATGAGCAATATTCCAAATATCAGTGCAGGAAAGTTATAGTCAGTGTCCCGGGGTTGCACGGTATTGTTTGAGACGGTGAGGTTGGCTGGCATATCTGCGGACAGCCGCTCTCACACCGAAAAGGATCCACTCTCCCGTTCTTCTATAAAGCCCGGTCCGAGCGAAAGCGGTGGTCTTGAGAGGGATTTTCATGTAGGCATCGTTTCAAACAGACACGATTGAAGGATTGATTTCGCTTGACTTCTCGAAGTTTCATCGCAAAAAACTACTGGAGTTGGAGTCTTGTTCTTTATCATCGGCGTCTATGTTTCAGCACTAGGAGCGATGGACAGTGCCACTGAACTTTTGCGCGCACTCTTTACGCGGGTTTCCTGGTGACAATCATAAAACTGAGCCATCACCAGAATAAATCAAATTGCCAATAGACATGGATAGTTCGATTTAATCCTTTAAATGTATCTAAAAATTACTCAGACAATTTGGCATCGCGCAATAAGGAGCCTATAAACTTGGCTGTGTCTCAGCTGCACGGTTATTTCCAGCAAACTGAGGCTTATCAACGGCCGCTTCAAATCCAAAGGTTTAAAGCCGCTTACACCTGTGTTTCCACGGTCTGTCCTTGAGCTCCTGCCCAAGACACCATTTATGAGCTCTGCGCATGCATTTATTACTTGTCAGCCACAGGGCAAGTTGGTCTATTGGAGTAGGAGTTTTGGTACCAATGACGGCTTCGGCGCACGAATCAGTTGAGGCTACTTGGCTACGTATGAATGAACAAGTAGCAGAGGAATTCCGTGCGCCCTTGACTTGAATGAGCGCGTGTGCCAATCATTCGCATAACTGCGCTCTGTAGGAGTACAGTGGTCAGATTGTCTCAGCTCTCATCTATGCTAAGTGAGTGTGAAATATCCTACATGTCTTTATATTTAAGAATGCGTCTGACACTTACATGAAAAGTGAGCGATATATAATGCATAACATATGAGCACGAAATGCTTATGAAAGAAGTAGCACAGTTCTTTTTTGCTTTAATTTGCTATAGTGCTGGAATTAGATTATTACAGAATATCTGTCTGGATGATAGCCAATGTGCATGACCCAGCTGCATTTATTCACTTGGTTAGTCAATATAATCACAGAGCCCGTCTGGTCCATGAGCCCCAGCCAGCGGATCCCAAACGCCGCTGGTCATATTGAACAAAGCATGTCACGAGTGCACTGGCGCCTTCGACCTTACCACTTTCGCATTACGATTCAAGTGCCAACCCCTGTCTGGAATGGGATTTACTGTTGGCAACTGACTGAGATGTTGCTGATAACGATTCAGTACCCTGAGTACTTTCACACACTGTGCTAGTGTAGCTCCCCATCTAGTAACTTGGGAACAAAAGACTGTCAGGCAAAAACTTTGGCTGAACCTAAAACAAGAGTTATCTAGCCTACTGTATCTGAAAAGTGGTCATGCAACCAATACATTCAGCGTATAGGACCTACTAGTTTTTCAAGAACTTTGATTTAATCTAGATAGATGATTAAAATCAATAGTGCAGTAATGTTTTTTGTCATAAGGAATATGCTAAGATCAATAGCCTCCTACCGGTAGTTAAATCTAATTTAATTCACTTGGTTTCTCAATACAATTTAATCAATTCCATTATTCCTAACCCAAAAGGGCATTCAACATTTGTCTGCTACATTACATCATCACAAACTATTTCTTCTTTGCTCAGAACTGGAGTTACAATATCACACATAATGTTACTACTACTAAATTAGGTTTTACACCCACTGCACTGCATGTGCTCATTTGCTCGCATCCAATTTTATCCTCAGTCTCAAGCTATCTAGATGGGCATGTGTTTTTTTAGGAGAAAAAAATGCATAGCCACAATAGTGTACTTTTTGTTGTTGACATAATTTATTGATAAATATAATATCTCAGGCAATACATTTCCAGATGATCAAGTATCCAATATTATCCAATTTCTGCAGTGAATCTAATCTGTTATTCATTTTAAAATTAAGTTACTGTATAATTATTGCCTTTTTATGGGCTGTCTTCGACCACCACCTCAGCCTCACAGTCTTAAACAGTGTAACATTTGAGTTTTCTTTCATTAAAAATGGCCACAAGGTTGACCTTGCCCTTCAGTGCTGTGATTCAGCTAAAACTGATAACGATCTGAAGGCTTCATGAGAGTTATATTTTGCCTTAGTGTCTGTTATCATTTTTCTGACAGCTAAAACAAATGTAAGAAGTGCTGTTTACTTAGGTGGATTTACTTCAAGTGCTTTATGTATGTGACATTCTTGTTCAAGAGACTATCAAAATGCACAGGTGGCAGTTTCAGCATTTTTGTACTTTGGATTAATGTCTGGCACTGTCAAACTCCCAAACAGCATCAGCATCAGCGGCAGTGAGATAAAAGGGTCCTCTTCCCCTCCTTCCCTCTTTCTATACTGTACATTTCTAAAGGCAAACAAAGTTGACCCACACATTGTTGACCCAAGCTCAAGCTGTTGAGGGATGTGAGGGAATGGCCTAAACAATATGTTCCACTGCCCCAGGATGTAAACAATGGGGTCTGTTTGGCTCTGACAGTGAAGACTAGTGGCCAGTTAAATGCTCAGTCAAAGCACATCAGGGCTCCACTCACCCGCAGCACGGAGCCAGACTGCATGCATTCCATCACTGAGGGGTCATCAGAGAAGATCATCCTGTTTACTAGTCAAGTCCTCAGCGTTACAGTGCCCTCTTCATCAACTGTCCTGGCACTGCACATTTAATTATGAAAATCTTTTCTACTGGCAAAGTGCAGCCATCTATCTGTATGACTGATAGGGGGTTTATTTTTGGGGCTGGGGTTGGATTGAGTATCAGCCAAGCAAGGGTATACTGTAGTTATCTTACCGTAATAGCCATTTATAATAGCCATTAGTTTCACCACGTTGCTATGTAATTTTATGTGCCTCTTTCGTTGAGAAATCTACTGCCTGAACATCTGCACTAGCTTTGATGAGCTCTTTAGTTTGCTTCAGGATCCGGCAGATGCAACCACCCCTACCCCCCACCCTCATCCCCACCACCACCATCCACAGCCTGTGGCTTGGAACAGAAGTACAAGAGGGAAAAAAAGATAATTGGTGCTAATTTAATTTTAATCGTATGCATGCCTCTTGTTAACTTATACACATATTCAGTGCATTCAGAAAGTATTCAGACCCCTTGACTTTTTCCACACTTTGTTATGTTGCAGCCTTATTCTAAAATGGATTAAATTCATTTTTCCCCTCATCAGTCTACACACAATACCCCATAATGACAAAGCCAAAACAGGTTTTTTTAAAATGAAATGTTTGCAATGTTTGCTAATTTATTAAAAATAAAAAACTGAAATATCACATTTACATAAGTATTCAGACCCTTTGCTATGACACTCAAAATTGAGCTCAGGCGCATCCTGTTTCATTATCATCATCATCCTTGAGATGTTTCTACGACTTGATTGTAGTCCACCTGTGGTAAATTCAATTAATTGGACATGATTTGGAATGGCACACACCTGCCTATATAAGGTCCCACGGTTGACAGTGCATGTCAGAGCAAAAACCAGGCCATGAGGTTGAAGGAATCGTCTGTAGACCTCCGAGACAGGATTGTGTCGAGGCACAGATCTGGGGAAGGGTACAAAAAATGTCTGCAGTGTTGAAGGTCCCCAAGAAGCCTCCATCATTCTTAAATGGAAGAAGTTTGGAACCACCAAGACTCTTCCTAGAGCTGGCCGCCCGGCCAAACTGAGCAATAGGGGGGAGATGGGCCATCGTCAGGGAGGTGACCAAGAACCCAATGGTCACTCTGACAGAGCTCCAGAGTTCCTCTGTGGAGATGGGAGAACCTTCCAGAAGGACAACCATCTCTGCAGCACTTCACCAATCAGGCCTTTATGATAGAGTGGCCAGACGGAAGCCACTCCTCAGTAAAAAGCACATGATAGCCCGCTTGGAGTTTGCCAAATGGCACCTAAAGGACCTTTTTGGTGAGGGGTCACATTTAGACTCAGTCAGAACAGTGTTAGAATGTAGAATGAGCTTAGGATGTGTTTTTACTAACTAAAAGTGCACCTGGAAAGCTTGCGGAAGCAGCTGGTTAAAACTGTCAGGTTTCTGGAGCTCAGCCATTGGGTTGTTTGATATGAGTCAGTAAACAAGCTCATTGATTGTTCTATATCTACAATTTCTTATTGATCAGGAAAGTCTAGGGAGAAATATGATGCTGCCACTTCCTTAATCAAATCGATACACAGGGGTGACAGATCTAAATTCATAACTTAATTTAACTCTGCAACTATGCACTGCCTGTGCAACTCTGATCATTACTCTAACAGCTTATTAGTAAAATACCATGCTGCCATATTCAGGCTACAACAATCAGTGAATGGAATCAGCGAGTGTTTTCATGTCTGTTTTCAAGCATCATATCTGGCATGAGCTATTATCTTCTATCTTCAGAGATGATAACAACTTGATATTATGGAAACCTATTGTATAGGCTGTTATTTCTGCCTACAGGTCACTTATATTGTAATGTTTTAAGACAGCGTTGAGTTCATTATTCTTGGGAGGTAATGGAGTTTAGTTGTTATCTTCTAGAAACTTACACAAACTGCTTGAAAATATCCTGGAACAGATTATGATTAAGAATCATGTGAGTATTTATACAAATGTTCCCCCTCTGCGATAATACACCAGTCCTCTGTACAGTGCCTCACATGTTGATACTCCCTCTCACATCTCAAAGCATTGTCCAAAAATACAGTGTATTCGGAAACTATTCAGACCCCTTCACTTTTTCGTTGTAATTGTTTCATATCTGTCAATGGGTCATAGATTTCAGGTAGTTATTGCATGCAAACGATTGTCGACAAAATACTAAACATGAGTACTTTATTTGGACATTATGTGATTTTTTCCAATACTTTTGAAGCCCTGAAATAGGGGGAACAATTTATAAAAAATGTTGTACTTTCTAAATGGTGAACCCAATCTGAAAAGCCCCCATTGAATTCAAGCTGAAAATCTCTACTTTGACCCCATAGTAATTGTTGGAGTATAGAACTAAAAGAAGTGCTTAAAAATGCTTAATCTTACCAATACTTATGGAGGGCACTGTTTTTTAAAGTCAGGTAGTAATACAACAAAATGTGGAAAAAGTCCAGGGGGGTGAATACTTACCGAAGGCAGTGTAGTCCCCTCCTCAAAGTTAGACTACATTACGTTTACGGTTATTCATCTAATATACGCAGAGTCGCCGACACAGATCCAGCTATATGTGCAATTTGATAACAGTTTGTTTAGTTGCTCTGTTGGTTCCGAAATCTGATATCTGCAACGATGTTATGGTGTATTATTTATCGACCACCATCTGTGCAAGATGATGTCAGAGCTCTGAATTTGAAAAAACTCTTGGCCAAACTGTTTATGCAGATGAACATATCCTGTCCACTGTGTAACACCCCTGTCCTTGCCATTGTAGGGGTGCAGGCTGAGGTGCAAAGGCTTCACAGGCAGCTGTCCATCAAGTACAAGACTATTCACAGCATTTACCCCAACATGACCTCAGCATTGTGGAGGGGCTATCAGTTCACTGCAGTCCTCCCTAGAACACATTTGCATTGTGAGGTTGCTTTGTGTTCAATGGTTTGAGGCATTACACCTGCCGTGCTGCATTGATCTTTAGGTGTTTAAATTGCATGTAAATATACCGTGAATGTTTCTGTCAGTGGAAATCAGTGGTTTGTTTGCCATTACACTGTATTGTTACTACTTTGTAGGTTGCTCTGTGTGCATGCTACCTCTTTTATTACTTGGCCAAATGGATGGATTGATGGGTACATAAAGACAATACTACCAGGCCATTTCCAACCTTGTCTCACTGTTCAGACGAATAATTCAGTTTACTTCATCTGTAGTACAATTGTAAAGCTACATTCATCATTACACTGGTTAAGTGTTGACCACATAACATTGAAGAGTCGCGCTTGACGAGTTTTGTTTTAAGAATCATTCCCACTCAAAGAAACACAGTGCACTATGTGAAAGCAAATTCAAGGTTCCCTAGACAGGATGTAATAGCATGCAAAGCTAGATACATTGTGTCAAGTCACAATTACTCAGCATTAGGCATTTAATTTTAGTGGATCAAATAAAATGACTCCTTAATTGAAATAAGATAGAGGGAGACAGATAGAGTAATCTATTTACAGACAACAGATTCCACAGACTTTTCTTGGAACAGTGGACATTTAACAGCCTTTGTTTGGGTTCCAGGAAGATACACTTTTTTAAGTGTGTTTCATTTCATTAACCAGTGTCTGGCTTCCTGTGGCAATATTTCTTTTATGATTGGTTTGGTCGGACATAGTTCAGCCCCATGGAACCAACAGCTCTTTAATTGATAGGCCCACCAAAGAGGAGGATTCCACCTGTCAAAAGCAGTTCAGGGCCATTAAGAAAATGCCTTGTGTGAGTACAGTAAGCTGCACTGTTCTCCTTATATGGGACTTAGGCATCATTGCAGACTGAGCCACTTCGATATGACAGGGTTATTGTGGCTAAATTAGGATCTATCCATGGGTGGGGGGCTAGAGGGGTTGTAGCCGCTTTTGGAAATTGAGTGTCTTCAACTGTGACCATTTCCAGTCCTGATTGTATGAGTGGAGCAGTAGCAGACATGCATCAGCGTCCTCTCTGCGCCTGCTCATGCAGAAAGAACAGCATGTGTATGTGTCTCTGTCTCTGTTTGCTTTTGTTTCAACACAGCAGGGCACCTCCGGCTTTGGAATACCGCTTTTGTCACTTCAGCCTAATGATGATTGGTCCCTTTGTTAATTTACACTGTGTCAGAGGATGGTGATGAAATGATGATGATGATGATACATAATTGAAATATTGCATTTTTGCTAGAGTGTGGTGCAATGTACAATCTCTGACATGAAAAATAGCATATCATTAGTGGTAGCAGCAGAAAGCAAGGTTAAATGGACAGATCACTCTAAAATCAACGTTTGCCAGCAGTTTTCAGTCCTCAGAAGTGGTCAATGTTTGAGATAAGTCATCAAGTGAACTCTCCCTTTAAGATTGTTTCCCCAAATAAGTGAAGTTATCAAGAACTCTTAGCCATTTTTTCACTTGTGTCTAGAAAATCACACCAATTTCAGTCTGGCAGGTGTTTCCTCTTGAGGATCTTCCTCTTGCCTTAGGCTGCAAAGATGAGATTCCAAGTTGTACTTCACGTTAAGAGAGAGGATGGAGACCTTTTGTTTATAGTACCTGGAGATTATAAAGGATAGAGTGCAAAAACCCCAGACTAGTTTAACTTGATCATAGTCTTAAATGGGGACTTCATCTGCTTACAATGGATGGGATGATACCATTAAACCATTGGCTGAAGTGACGTTTTTAGACGGCATTGGGGGAATCCCCATACACCCCCCCTTGCCCTCTTCACCAACACTACCCACACATCTCATTAGATGTTGGAGTGATCCATCATCTCCCTCTCTCCAGGGCAGGGTCTCCATGGACAGGCCTCATTGCTACTCTGCTCTCCAAGGTAATTTGTGGATGTGGAGAGACAGATGGTCGCAGTTAGGCGGGTGGGAGTAGAGAGAGACAGTGATTTGGAAAACTGGGCAGCTTCGGGTGTCACCTCGCAGTGTAGAGTCAAGGGCGTGAGCTCACCCTGCCCTCTGCCTTCCTGGGGATGAATTGTGAAAGGGCTTTATGAAAAATATGGGAGGAAGAGATGTGGGTGAAAGAGGGTCTTGAGTTTCTTAGCTGAAAAAGCCAAAATGGTATCTAAAGGCTTTCTGAAAGGCTTACCTCCCTCTCCTCCCCTCTCGCCTTTCACACTGACAGTAAAAGGCGACAAACCAGAGACACATATCTAAAAGAATCAATATAGGATCAGGTAGCTTGGCATTGATACCCGGACCCAAATAAAGCTGTGAAATGTGAGCGTCCGTTCCATTTCAGCGTCGAGAGGGCATCTTTACGGTGCAAGGTACAGATGGTTCATTCTACAGGTTCAGATGCTCAAATTGGCTTGCTCTGCCGTGCCTTCTATTACTGGGATTGATTTGGCCCCATTGAGGTCACATCATTGCAGACGGCACCTCCTTCCAATGCAATTTAGCAGTGTATGGGCGCCAGGAGAATTTGGGCAGCACCATATGGAGCCAGCCTGCCGTGGTGGGTCACTTGTCACAAGGATGGCACCGATGTCACTCTGCTATGAGCCGCTAACTGTCCTACGACTGGAGGTGGGGACCAGGAGCTGCAGAGGCCTGATGGAGGAGGCAGGGAGTCCAGCCAAGAGTGCATTGCAGTAGTCAAGGCGAGAGATTACAAGTGCTTGGATGGAGAAGTCTTGGAGAGTGCAGGCTTTCCCTGGGAGGAAGAGCAGCTCAGTCTTGTCAAGGTTGAACATGACCTCTTCCACCCTCTCACTCTGGCTGACACTTCATGAAATGCTACTTTTGTAACGGATGGGGCATTTGGTTAGTCCATGCAGCTAGGCTGTATTAGAATTCAGAAGTACTTTGCAGGGCTCAGAGGATGTGAAGGAACTGCCAGAGCCCATTTCATCAGAACACACACACACACACACACACACACACACACACACACACACACACACACATTACACACATTACTCAGTCTCCGGCTGCTCCCCCTACTTATACTTGCTCAAACATACTTGAGCGTCTGGGACACTCTCTCCTAGCTCATAAGCTGGATGCCAGCAGTACAAATGCCTTTAATAAACACCATCATGGCAGGGTGTTTTATTTGTGTCATTATTTTCTCATCATTTACAGATTCAGCTTATTGAACCATCAAATTAGAAACAAAGAAAGATCTCCTTATTCAAAATCACAGCCAAGTGTCTCTATAGTACAGACTGTAGAGTATTAAGGTTTTGTAATCAAATTGTAAACTTATAGGCCAGAGTAGCAAATTGCTTCTGCAGTGATTATCTATATTTGTGAAAGACCTTGGAGAGTGAAAGGGAGGGAAAAGAAATGGAGAGTTCCATAATTAGAGTGCAGTGGGAGTTGAACCTATCTTCATGGTATGCTAGTATATGTCATTAGCATTTACCATGTAACATGAAGAAACATACTTTACCTTGGCTAATTACTTACTGTTTCTCTCAATCAGGAAAAATTATTCGATTTGAACTGCATGGCATGGCTTCTTGAGGGTTTTATCTGTAGTGTGCATTAAACCTGAATACATTTTCTTGTTGTCTAAATTGTATCCTTTGAGGCCTTCCTGCACTTGCTCCTGTGCTGCGTATAAGCCATGAAGTCAGCAATGGAATGTGAAAGTTCTTGAGGATGTCAAATATGGTTATATCAATCTTAAAGGTCCAGTATGACCTTTAAAATAGTGCTAAATGCCCATGATAGATCGGTAGTGATCAAACAATGAGATCACATGATAAAGAACATTCAGTAAAGAGTGGTGTTTTTGTCGCACACACAGAAAGAGAGAGAGAGAGAGAGATAGAGAACTTCTCATCTCAATACCTACTGTAACTGAAATTCAACATATTTAACAGTAAACCATAGAGAAACATAGACCTTCCACTGTATGAGTGGAGATGAGGTGCCACTGTGTGTAATTCTCAAGATTAAGAGAACTGAGCGCCAGCCTGGAAATATTGACGAGAGGCAATTCTAAATACCTTTTTATCACATTGCTCTGAATGGCCATGGATGTAATAACATTTACAGTAACACACCAGGTTAGATAGGTCATGAGTTCAGCCATTGAGTTTATTTCACATTGATCATTGTGGCTATGGTGGCTCCATGCCGCCACCTACAGTGGTTTTGGTGTTCAACAGTAGACTACTGTAAAATACAATATCTAATATATTATGGGGGACATATTCAGAAATATGTATACAATATGCATACAATGACACACTCATAAATATCTGCTAATGAGTCCCTCATTGTGCTCAACACAGACTGCTCCTTACCTGACTGACAACAGATAGGCCCACACCTGCCACAGTATTACAGTATACTCATTTTCAGAGCCACTGATGCAGACTCTGAGTAAATATTGATCTAGTATTCACTCTTAGGTGTCTAGAGTATGTCATGCAATCAATTCTCTGACATTGATTTTTTTATGATTTCATCTCTAGAAAGACCAAAATCTCTATTGGCAGTTGAAACCAATTAAGGAAGTGAAGACCGGTAATGTCATTGGGCTTTATTAATACTAAGTACACAAACAGGACCATCATACCATGATTGGAAAACCAATAACAAATAGATATTATGACATGTGCAAATAAGCATGGCAATAAAATCATGTGTCAGGCGGCAAAGGGGGTCTGAATGTGAAGGGGGCCACTGACATCACAGTGCGTCTGTTCTCTGAAGGGGTCAATACTGGCACTGCTACATAAGGAAACCGTAGAAAGGGACATACAGTACACTCTCTCTGAGGTCCCTCCTTTGATCCATACGGTTCCAGACAAGGGTGAGTAGTCTTTGTTCCTCTCTCAGATTTAGCCTGTCACCACTTAAGATAAATGGAGGATAAATGTATATCTTGGGATTTGAGATGTCACTCTGGCTGCTTGGAACTAGGTGAATCACATCTGGGATTGTCTGTTTGTTTTCATCAGATCATTTGGCTACAGACTACCAAAGTAGCAGTTTTTGATTGTTAACTAATGAAAGGCTTTCTCTCTCCAGGGTAACATCATGACCTTTCTCAGTAGTTTGGGGCAGATGGTACTGCTTACAACAGTTTTCTTCCACTACACAGCTTCTCTCCCTCCGTGGGAGAGGTAAGATTGCTTATTCAACACATTTCTGAGGTCACCTTGTCCGATCTGGTTTCATCCCATATGCTCTTCTGCAATTACTCCTAAAAGTGCTGTCTGTTCTATGTGTTGCTCTTGCCTGCCTTGAACGATGAATCCTAGAAAAATTCACCACATGGTTCTCATCACATTAACATGGGTCTGTCTTGCCGTTCATTCTCCCTTGGGGCACCCCAAGGCTGAGTTTTAGGTCATTTGTCATCTTCCCTGTCCAGCTATGTTCTCAATCTTATTTATTCTTCAATCTTCTATTTTCTTCCTTGTTCCAAAAATAAATCTCAAGTCAAAACAAATTACTGTGTATGGTGTATCACATCACATTTCCTTGCAGGAATCAGGGGGAACTAGAGGGGATGATCAGGAGTGAGATCAGCCGTTTAAACACTCATTCCCTATTTGCCATGAACTATCTGGATGCACTTATTGAGGCCAGACTGAGGTAGGTCATGTAACAGCCAGACCCATGCTCCTATCAGCCAGTTTCTCTCTCTTGCTATGAGCAGAATAATCATGGGCTTGTACCAAGTACCACTTAATTGATCGGCCTTTTATTTCAGCCAATCCATGAGATCCGGACCACAGAGGAGACAGCTGGGGGACATTGAGTTCTCCAACAGGTATGCAGAGTACCTGAGGTCCAAAGCCAAGCACAGCTCAATCTGTGCTTTCCTCCGGCGCATGCAGAGCGTTAAAAAAAGGTAATATGGAAAGCATGGAACAAGAAATGGAATGAGAACCTTTACGACCATGATGTGTCTGTGTCTTCATAACATAATCCTATATCACTCTGCTTGTCCACAGTGCGTCAGGAGGAGACACAGAGAAGGTGAACCTACTTTTGAAGCAATACAAGTGTCCCAATGTGTACCACTGGGGGGCTGATTTGTAGCTGGAGGACAACAAACCTAGAAGTGTGGGAAACGACTAAAGTGTCAACAGACTAAAGTGTCACTCAAATGTGAATGCATAAAGTTGAAGACAATTGATAGTAAGCAGTGGATAGTATTAAATGATTAAATACTGTTCTTTTGGATAAGCAAGCACTGATAAATATGAGTATTCGAAAGCACTGGAGTGTTATAAATAGCGTTGTCTAGTTACATGACATCAAGTACAATCTGTCTATAAAGTGGTCATACTGATATTTACAGCACAGTACCTGTACCATATATATATATATATATATATATATATGAACATCTCCGTGAATTATGATATATCAAGGCTGTCAAATACTTCCCTTTTTCTTTGTACATTTAGCCTATCTGATAACATTATAGACATTTCATGTGTTCCCTGCTTTGTGTCTAAAATGCTTCTTCAGTGACCCGCAGATTCTATTTCTTGTAGTGAATAAAATCCATTGATTGCCAGACTGATTTAATTGTTTTTAATTGCTTTTTAATGACATTGCACTATTGAAAGCACAGACAACTTATCCTCAAGCCAAGTGCTCCTAACCTAACAAATTGTATGTCAATGTTTCTTGCTACTGCCTCAAACAGGGTAGACTCACACTGGCCACCTGTTATGTTTCCTGCATGTTAGTTTTGTATGTGAGGCCACAGTAAAATCATCATCATCATTCCATATGCTGTCCCTTTCCTCAGTGTCCTAGTAAATCTTAAACCCTGAAGGTCACTCGTAAACACTGTTATTTGATGTCCTCATGTGGCTATTGTTAATTCACAACACAGTCATGAAGGTTATAGCCACTGACAAAATGTCTCAGTAGCACGTTCCTGTTTTCATTATCCTTCAGGACTGGTGACCTGATTTTATAATAGAAAATAAGACAAATTAATTAAAGAATGCATATTGCCCTTTTTCTCATATGGCCTTACATCTTTTTTTAACAGTTTATAGTTTGTTCACTACATTTGAACATCTTCGGCCATCTCTGGATACTCCAAACAATGGCTCTGTAAAATCCCATACATATCCTCAAAACAGATAATACACTGTGTTGTTTGAAAAATACAAAATGTTTTATTAATGCTTATCTTTCAACCCTGAAAAGGGAATGTAACCTCCTAAATGTATTTGCAAATCGAATGTAAGACTTCTCGACAACAGATGTGGGTATTTTTATGAGGGGGGAAAGTCCACCATAGACAGGCTCCTCTGGGCGTAAAACATCAGATAAGCCCTTGTCACAAAGGTTGGGACTGAAGTCAGTTTTTCTCCACCAGGCAAGACAGCCAGTGCTTTATGTGGACAAGTACCAACTGGTACAAAGAGCCGCTATTCATCCATATTTCATTAGCATTGATCTGACGACTGAACGGGGCAATGGATCCAAAATATCCACACTTTTCTTTGAGAACTGTGCTTAACTTTCTGCTTGTGTTTTTGCTTCACAAATCCGCTCAAGCTCAAGATGAGAGTAAGTATTGTTTTTAGACTATACTTATTGAACATAGACAGTGGCACAGCTTTGAGGTCACCAGGTTTTGAAATATTTTTCAGATTGGTTTTGTTACTCATGGGATACAAGGAAATAGATATGTATTTTTGTAGACTGTATTTTGTAAACTTATGTTGTGTCCCCACATACTGGTCTGTCGCAGTCAGCCGTCTTTAGTTATTGAAAGATAGGCATGTAACTATGCCCTTTACAATTTCACAAACATGTTATATCCATGCAGCACACATATTATACTTAAATCATATTCTGACATACAAAAACTTACCGTCTCTTTTTTTTTCTCACCATCCCAGTATGCAACAGTTCTCCAACTGCTGAAATATATGAGAACAATGCTCCTGATGCGGTTGTAACCACAATCAACACATTAGCAGGGGTGACCCTTGCTTTTAAGACTGGTACAAACACTGACAACATTTTTTCTCTGAATGGAAATCAACTAATAGCGGCAAAGGTTTTGGACTTTGAGGTAGGCCTATGTTCAGTCATTCTGCATTACACTTTTGGATCTCTGCCGTCATGTGGTCTAAGTGGAACTGTACTACATCTTTAGCTAATTTAGAAAAATAGCATTACAGTATCAAAACAAATGCCAATGTTGCAGACTGAGTGAGGCATTTATTTAGAGTCCTGCTTCAAAGGTGTCTATAGCAACAACCCTGTCATATACTTAATTGTATTTCGACATAGTTTTTGTGATTGGTTGTGTTGTGTCTCTTTTTGGTCATGTATGACATTATGGTTTTCTGATGTTTGGGAAGCAAGTTATTTAACCCTTTATTTGCATGTGCTTAAGCATATAAGCATAATGCAAATGACACATTCACAGTCACACATTTTGTTTTCAGACTTCACGTACTCACACAGTTGATATTCAATGCATACAAGGTGAATTAGAAGTAAGTACATTTTATTTTTTTTGCATTTTAGGAGTAGTTTGAAATGGTATTATGAATTGTTTTAGAGTGGATATTTATGTGATGAGATTCATTTACCAATGCCAATAGGCACATTTTATGATTTAAAACAAAATCCACTATGGCCTACTTTAAGTGCTTAAATATTGTTGCTGATTCAATGAATTGCATGTGGTGCCAACTATGGTCCCTCTCCCCCAATTTTTTTTTTTTCATGTGTCAAACTTGTGTAATGTAGGTAATGTAATGTCCTCTCTTTATTTTAGTTCTCTCTGACAGTGATCGTACTTGTCCAGAACGTGAATGATAACCCTCCAGTATTTTCACAAAGTCAGTACACTTTAGATGTTGATGAGGTGAGTACTATGACTCTCATGCTTCTTTCTCTAGTCTGTTTACATCACATGCCGATTTTGATTAATTCATAGGACAGTGAGAGTAGTGACTACTTGTTATCTCTTTTTAATAGTTGACACCTGTAGGCACACTAGTACATGAAGGTACAATTCAGGCCACAGACGCAGACAATAGTCAACTCTATTACCTCCTGGAACCCGATACAGTAAGATCCCTCTTTGTGTCTATTACAACATACAGAGCATTTGGAAAGTATTCAGACCCATTAACTTTTTCCACATTTTGTTATGTTACAGCCTTATTCTAAAATGGATTCAATTCAATCTACACACAATATCCCATAATGACAAAGCAAAAGCAGGTTTTTAGAAATGTTTGCTAATTTATTAAAAATAAAAAACTGAAATATCACATTTACATAAGTATTCAGACCCTTTGCTATGACACTCAAAATTGAGCTGAGGTGCATCCTGTTTCAATTGATCATCCTTGAATGGGAGAAACTCCACAAATACAGGTGTGCCAAGCTTGTACTGTGGTCCTCTGTGGCTCAGTTGGTAGAGCATGGCGCTAACAACGCTTAGGTTGTGGGTTTGATTCCCGCTGGGATCATATATACTGAAATGTATGCGCTCACTGCAATATAAGTCTTGAGGCTGTAATCGCTGCCAAAGGTGCTTCCAAGTATTGAGTAAAGGGTCTGAATACTTATGTAAATGTGATATTTCAGTTTTTTATTTGTAATAAATTAGCAAACACTTCTAAAAACCTGTTAATAATAGTTAATGTGATTTCGCAATAAATATATTTTCTTTTAAAGTCTCTGGTTTGCATAGGAATCAATTACACATTCTGTATTTCAATTTTAATAAATTTGCAGAAATGTAATAAAATGTGTATTCGCTTTGTCATGTTGGGGTATTGTGTGTGTATTGATGGCAAACATTTTTTTAAATTTTTTAAATCCATTTTAAATTAAAAAAAAGTGAAGGGGTCTGAATACTTTCTGAAGCCACTGTAATATAAATATATTACAAAAATAATGTAACCCTAAAAATAATTTTCCACTTTCATTCTCACAGGAGGGTTTTAAACTCCAGGGAAATAGAAACCCAACCCTAGAAGTTCAAAAGCTTCTGGACTATGACACGGTGAAACATGTGACACTTACATTGTATGCTTGGGTGAGTGCTGTATCTTCTGTGTCCAGAAGAGTCCTTCTGTGTTTTTTTAAATAACAGTGAGTCATTGCTTAAGTATTGGTTGGAATCAGTATATATCTGAATGCATCATACTTAATCGATATTCAATTAACACTTTGTGTTTTAAGGACACCCCCAATGCTGATGGATTAACTGCCACAACAACCATCAATATTAACATCAAGGACATTGACAACCGCCCACCATGGTTCATGCCCTGCACAGAAACCATTGTTGGCACAGCCAAACTTTGCCTCAACTCAGGCTATACAGGCACGGTCAACTTGACAGAGCAAGAGGTGCATCCCATCCCTTCCAAAAATATCAACTTATGACCATCAAATCTCTTATCGGATGAATAGCCCCAAAATACTAAGTAGGGTCTGCCATCTCAATGTGCTTGCATGTCATTTGTCTCATTGCAGACAGGAGCATTACCATTGCAACCAGGTCCAGTGCATGCTGTTGATGGTGACAGCTTAAATGCGGCGATAATGTACACATTTCTAGGTGGTAAGCATGTTACAGTTCATACGGTAGTCTACAATTCATGTCGCCACACATACTGTATTATCATCTTCAGTCAGTATACCATGTGCTATAAGACCATAAGATCAGGTGTTAATGGTAAATGTCAGGTAAATAGGTCTGAAATATAGATGGTTCAGATCAACCTTACCACAAATGGCAGAGAAATGTTGCCAAAGAATACCGGGCCAACAACTATTTTGCTCTCCAATGAAAAGAATTCTACCCAATCTACATAGAACTTGTAAACTGCTCTCATGTCTCTATTTTTCAGGAAATGAAGATGGCATATTTCAGATCAATGAAAATGGGGACATCACAATGCAGAAAGCAGCTGATGTTGCAGGCCCGCTAGTCTTGACAGTTTTGGTAAATAAATCTTTCTCATAATCAATTACTGAATCAGGCTACTGTACCATAGGCCAATTTGCATATTGATATTTGCTAGAAGACTGTATAGTTAACCTAAAATTGTAATTTACAGGCCTATACTAATGTAGGCATGTTTTGTGTCCACTGCACATGCCTATATGGCAACAGATGGCTGACTATGGTCACCATCTAAAGTTAAATGACAAATAGCCTAATATGAATAATTGGTTAATCAAACATTAAGTGGGGAATAATTCAGATGTACGCATACAAAATTACTCACCAGAAGGCAATGCAAGGGCGTCGATTTATTTTCAAGAGAAAATGTGACACTCTCTTTTCAGGCTGCACAAAGAACAAACAGCGATCAATACGCGACCACAACGGTTACATTGGATGTTGTGATAAAGAGCACTCACCCACCACGGTTTGAAAAGACGCAGTATGAGGGCTTCATCGCAGCAGACGCGGGACAAGGCAGCATGGTTATGGAGGAAAAATCCTCCAGTAAGCCCCTCAAAGTCCAGGCCAAGGATGCAGACTTTGCCAATGTAAGGGCTATTGAATTTCACCCTGGCACTGATTAACGGCAAATTTACACGACACAGATCTCCAGGCAAAATTCGGTTTGAGTTTGATGTTTTTTTTTTTGGAGTGTATTTGTGTTTTAAACTCCCAATTGACCTTTGTTCACTTGTTAGGGCATGAATCCTGATATGAGGTATGAAATTCAAGGAACCAGTGATTTCTCTGTCACCGAGCAAGGTTTCATACTCATGACTAAAGAACTGTCACCAGGCAGTGTTTCCTTCGAAGTAAGTAGGCCGACACATGGCTGGCCTAGCCTAGTGCTGGCCTAGCCTAGAGCTTTCCAATTTTCACTGATAAACCCCCCCCCAAAAAACGTTGTCTTTTAATCTGATGTGTTTCGCCTCTATGCTCTCTTTTTCAGTTGAAGGCAGTTGACTCATCTAATGGTGAAGCTAGTACAGCACCACTGGTGGTAGAGGTTACGCCAGGTAAGGCAAAATAAATGTAGCTAATATTATTACATATACATAATCAGTCATGCATTTCAAGCCATTTATTACGCCCAAATTGCATGCTATTACATCAAACAATTTTAATCCAATCTAATTTCACTGATGGGTGCTATAGCCTGGTGATGGGTGCAAGCTGAATGTGGGTGTCACTGCTCTCCTACCAGGGACCCCTACCTCTACAAGCCCCCCTACAACCATAGAAATGACCAGTGTCACCAAAGAAATGACCAGTGAGACACTCGACCCTACCACTAACCCCAGCTTGACCACTCAAGACAACCTCCCCACATCCTTATCAGGCAATACAGCAGATCCTCATATTACAGGTAGTAGCACCCCCCCCACCCCCCCCCCCCCCCCCCCCCCACACACACACACACACACACACACACACACACACCGCTTTCTTTAGCTTGCAAACTCCATTGGCTGAAATTGTTCTCACACATAAAGCTCTTGCTTGAGACTACGCAGTGATTATTTTACAGCATAATGATAACACCCCTACCACTTTTTCATTGCCGATACCGTTTCCAAGTGAGTATCAGTGATACAGAGTACTGATCCGAAAAAAGGCTCTCTTTTTTTTAAACAGTATACAAGCTCTGTGTGTGGATGTACTTGGCATCATTCTTGTCCCCAAAAACAGTAAACACCATGCTCAAGCTGGGAAACGTTAACTTATTGATTAAAGACCCCATTTCATAACTTTGCATAAGAAGAAACGCATACATGACTGAGTTATGCCATGCAATTGTCTTCTATGTAACTCCAGACCGAGGCGGAAAGCAGTAAAAATTGGGATTTGATCCTTTACATTTTCTGAAATGAATGTGACTTGCTCTGTCATTTTCAGTCGCTTGTAACCCTAAACATATTATACATTTACAATCTCAGCTTTCTAACCATGCCAAATGTGTGTCTCAACTCCCAATAATGAGTGAGAAAGAGCCAGTTAGTCGGAATCGGAGTATTACTGAACAGTAATTTGGAGAAATTCACTCCGGAAGATGACTATTTTTAAGGCTATCGCATCCCACTCATGGCACCGCGGCTCAAATTAAAACTTTTTGTCTGACATTAAGCAAATCATATAGCTAGCTAATCTAACTAACTAGCTGGCTATGTCCAAGGTTCAGCTAATGAGTTTGTCAGCTTGACTTTAGCTAAACTGTAATGCAAGACAGCCAGTTAGCTAGCTAGCCAGTGAGTTTACAGTTGATGCAGTTGTAAGGAGCTATAACTCATCTCGAACTGAAAGCTCTATCCACCTTATCGATCAAGGCATGAAAAGTATATACATTATGATTTAGCCTTTGAAATGAAGTGAAATGGGTAAAAAAACATGTGTAGTGAAATCTGTTACTTTTTAGCCTAGCAACAAGAATCACGTATGTGAACACATAATGTAGCTACCTTCGAATCTGTCTTAAATCAAATTCCTTTTCAGTAACCTACAAACAAAAATTATACCTTGGAAGGATAGTAACTTTGGAGACAGAGAGACAGCTACATTTAGATTGAGATACAGCCATAGTTATTGTTGTCATCTCAGCTGTGCAGCCATCACACAAAGTTTTTACGACAGTTTGCGCCATGGCATCGGATCGGATAGCATTCCCTATCTTCGATTCCCGATCCAGCATTTTAGCCCAATATTGGCCTGATACCGTTGCCCGGTATCGGATCAGTGCATCTCTACCCACAACCCCCACTCCCCTTTCTCTCATCTGATCTGTTTTCTTGTGCCCTAATGCTTGTAACATTGGGCATGACCTCTGATTCTGCAGACGGAGTGCTTGGGTCTTCGGGTGGCTATCGCCAGGAGGACATGGCTGCTCTGGGAGCCAGCCTGGCCGTCCTACTGATCATCTGTATGGTGGTCATTGGCCTGCTGGTCTTCCGCATCCAGAAGGGGAAGGCAGACTGGAGGAAACTGTCAGAGGCCAGCATCTTCCGTAACTCTGTGAGTTCTGATTTCAAAGCCTCTAAAACATTATGTGTGCTAGGTGTGACATTTTTGTCAACTGGAGTGGCTAGGCAATAATCAAATTATGACAGTGTCATAAGAGTGTTGAAGCTTTTGCTCTACTTCCCTGAATGTTCTCTCACTTGTGTACTCCTCATTTGCAGCTTGGCCGAGGCTCTGGTGGTCCAAAGGAGGGGGTGCAGTACACCAACGAGGGCTTCCAGAACGATGGGGACACAGGCAGCATGGGCTCCAAAGGCTTAGAAGATCTGGACGTGCAGCAAGGCACCAGGGCAGGAACCTCCAGTACAGTTGAGGAGGCCATTTTGAAAACTCTCCAGTTCTCCAACCTCCTGCCTGACGACAGCAGCCTGACAGGGTCCGACAAGGCCGACAGCGAGAAGGAGGTGAAGCCCATTCTCACCAAGGAGAGGCGTGTGGAGGAAGGCTACAAGTCTGTCTGGTTCAAAGAGGACATCGACCCCAATGCCAAGGAGGAAGTGGTCATCATACCTGACAGCAGGGAACAGGATGGCGAGGATGATGAGGATGAGGGGTCCCTGGGGGATGAAGAGGAGGAATCGTACGACAATGACAACTCGGTGATCGCGACCCCCAAGGTGTTCTTTGCCAATGGTGATCTGGATAATGGACTCAAACCAAAAGGCAATCAGGAATCTGACGATGAAGACATGCTTACATCAGACCTTTGAGGAGCAGAGGGGAAGTACAATAGGGCTCTCTTATTCAAAAGAATTTATCTGAAGCACGACATAAATCAAGACCAACATTAGGTGACAGATAGTTTTTCTGCAGCTTCGTCACAAAGCTCAGCCATTTAATTACTTTTGCAAAACAATTACTCTCTGAAAACATTACAGTACATTGACATACAGCACATTGCAATAGCGGCTGTATAAGCTGTATAGTCAGCTCTTACTAATTATCTGGAACCTTGACCCTAGCACCCACATCTCTGTAAAGCAGGAGTCATCCTTCCTTGTTGTCCACCAAAACCCTGCCAGTTTTGATTAATCAATAACTTATTTCAGGCCCATTGCACATATGTCTAAATAATATTTCTTGATATAGTAACATACGGTAAGACAATGGATAAGTATAAACCACTTGACAGTGGTCAACAGCAAAAAGTGAAGTGCAATACTGACTGTACATTCTGATTTAGTTTACCTTGTCAAGGGGTCATCTATCAAAAACAACTTATATGATATGTCGTGATCATTTATAGTAAGCTTAAACTTTTGTATTTTTGTAAATACTGTAAAAATTGATTATAATAAATGTACCTAATGATAAAGAACTCAAATATGATTTTAACAATCCAAATTCCACATCATGTCTCCAGTATGTTTGCTAAAATGGACACCTGAATTAAAAATGGCTGGTGCAATACAGGTACTACAGTAAAAGCAACTAGTCATCTGTTATTGCTTGTTTATGATAAGATCCTTGTTACCAGCACAAGGGTTGTAAAGAGCAATAGACTGACGCAAACAGGTGCACTTTGTACTTTAATCAAATAACACAGGTGCAATAATTATAAATGTTCTATCTTTGTGAGGAGGACTAAATCTTAACCCATGAAATACCAGGGCACAAATCTACTTATCTGTCAATGCTTAGGCACTCAATCATATATCACGTATGTTCCGTGCGTGAAGCGCGAACACATAATGTGAGCGGCTACCTTCGAATCTGTCTCAAATCAGATTCCTTTTCAGTTACCTTCAGACAATAATTATACGTTGGAAGGATAGTAACTTTGGAGACAGAGGCAGCAGGCAGCTACATTTAGATTGAGACACAGCCATGGTTATTGTTGTCACCGCACTCGTGTGTCATCTCAGCTGTGCAGCCATCACACGACGACGCATGTGTTAGGCAAGTTTTTACGACAGTTTGCGCCATGGCATTGGATCGGATAGCATTCCCTATCTTCGATTCCCGATCGAGCATTTTAGCCCAGTATCGGATCAGTGTATCTCTACCCCTAACCCCCACTCCCCTTAGGGTAGGTAGAGACTCAATTCACTGTAACTGAATTTTTACTCTGGTATTAAATGGTTATAATGATGTGCACATTAAAATGTAGTCTGTAACATTTCTGTTTAGATAATCCTGCATATCGATTTTAGTAGCATAGTACATATCAGCATAACAAGTGATTAAAGCCTTGTCACATAAGTACTGTAAATGACCTGCAGTAGCCTAGGCCAACTTCTAAGATGGGATGTTGTGCTGATGTGGAAGGTTCAGAGGAAAGTCTTATTATTTCCTCATGGCAACGGCAAATCACAACAAACAAATGCTGATAAACCTACTGTAGCTGTTAATCCAACATCACTGTTACACCAATCAACTGCCATCACTCTGATAGAAGTGTACACACCAGGGTAAAATAACTTTATTATTCATCTCCACAATAAAACTAAATAACCCTAACCCTAATTTCAAGTTACAAATGATCCTTTCTGGACTCTAGTTCACTTTCTGGGCTCTAGTGTATCAGATCATTTATACAGCATTTGTTTTTGCATTGAAAACTGACATCAACACACATGCATTCAAAGATGTCCTCACTTCTTAATGGGACTTCCTGGTAAAATAAGAGTTGAAAACTACATTGAAAAATAGACAGTGTGACTCACGGTCCCTGTGTTGTATTTCATTTATTGATATTATTCATCTCACTTTATTTATCAACATTGTTGAAAATAGCTTTGGTTGCCACAAACATGGCAACACCATACAGTTGAGACATAACTATTTGACTATTGAACTCAATGTTCAAAATCTTGTTTCAATAATAAAGATGGCCGCAAAAGTAAAACTAGAATAGATAAAGTGCTGAAAATCTAACATTAATAAAACATCTTCTCCCCAATTATGCTGCTTTAATGACATATTATAGAACCAGGCCATCAAGGCAGAGTATGTGAGGCTGCACTAGGGTAAGGATAGGGCTGCGAGGGGCTCCTGCGAGGCAGAAGGCCTCATCTACCATCAGACCCCAGCCTCGCAGTGTCTTCAGGGCGTTGGCGCACATGTCCCTGCAGCCCCATTCTGTTATCAGGCTGGTGCAGAGTGGGCTGTCTTCCAGTGTAAACTTCCTCCTCATCTCACCCATAAGCATGGCAAACTCTTTCATAGAAACCTGGAGGATAACAATACTTTCTTTAGTGAGTGAGAGTGGTCAGTTGATTGCGACAAACTAAAGTCTATTACGAATGGAATCAATTTTGGTATAGGAAAAGTATGTTGCACTGCATATTACCTTAGCAGCTTTAAAGCTCTGGAGCTGAGGCTCACTGAAACCCTGTTCTCTCAGACCATCCAGGGTGTCCTGGGAGAAGCCCAAGGCGTCTCCTGAGAACAGAACCTTGAGCTTGTCAGAGGCTGGCTGGGCTGTGTGACGGTATAGTAGTGCTGAAGGGACACCTGTCAATGATAAATTAAGAGGTAAATGTTACGTTGAAGTATGAGTAAAATGTCTGACTGACAGCACCTACAGTACTTGGGTTAAAAGAACAAAACAATAATGTTGCAGAACATTTTGTACAGCACCTAGTCTTGCTTGTCAAGACTGATGGGAAGAAGACTGTACAGCACCTAACTTGAGACAAAAACATTTGATAATAATACTAGTAAAAGATCTACCACTAATTCCTGACGCATACCTTTTTGTAAGGCCTTGCACACATCATTTGTGTCTGTGGACAGGAACAGCTTCACATTATTTGATTGCAAGCTCTCAATGGAGTCCTCCTTGTTGCAGAAGCAAAACCTGCCAATATCAAGACCTGTATGGAGGAAATACAGTGCCCTCCATAAGTATTGGGAGAAGGAAGCATTTTTTCTTCTTTTAGCTCTATACTATATGAAATCAAACAGTGAGGTTAAAGTAGAGATTCTCAGCTTGGTGTCACCATTTAAGAAAACCTTTCAGGGCACCAAAAGTATTGGGAAAATTGGCTTCACAGGTGTTTCTGGTAAGTCAGGTGTGTTCCGTCACATCATTTGGGCAGGTATACTGTATTAGAGTTGTCAATGTCTTAGTATCAGTATTGATTCTAGACTTTGGTTTGCCTTTGGAGTCTGATATTGGTGTCTGTCAACATGAAGTCCAACGAGTTGCCACTGCAAGTCAAGGAAGCCATTATTAGGCTGAAAAATCAGAAGAAAAAAAAATCATAAACACATCTGAAACCTTAGGCTTGCCAAAATCCAGTTCGGAACATCATCCAAAAGAAAAACACTGGTGGGCTCAGCAATCGCAAACGGCTGGTAGGCCAAGGTAAACTTCTACAGTGGATGACTGAAAAATGCTCACCATAATGAAAAAAAACCCCAGAACAACTGTCCCACAGTCCAGGAGGTAGGCATGAATGTGTCACCCATTACCATCCACAGAAGACTTCACCAGCAGAACTACAGAGGCTACACTGCAAGGTGCACAGCACTAGTTAGCCATAAAAACAGGATGACCAGTTTACAGTTTTCTAAAAAGTACCTAAAAGAGCCTGCAGAGTTTTGAAAAAGGTATTGTGGACAGATGAGACAAATATTAACATCTACCAGAGTGATGCCATACCACCTTATCTGTGAAATATGGTGGAGGGAGTGTTATGGCTTGGGAGTGTGTGGCTGCCACTGAAACTGGCTCACTTGTCTTCATTAATGATGTAACTGCAGCAGAAGAAGAATTCTGAAGTGTACTGAAACATGTTGTCTTCTGAAGTACAAGCAAATACTTCCAATCTCATTGGACGGTGCTTCATCATACAGCAAGACAATGACCAAACATACTGCCATAGCAGCTAGAGGGCCAACAAAAAGTGGAAAGTTCTACAGTGGCCAAGTCAATCTCCTGAACAATCTCAATCTCAATTGAACATGCATTTAATTTGCTGAAGAGGGGACTTAAGGCAAAAAAGACCTCAAAACAAACAACTGAAGATGGCGGCAACAGGCCTGGCAGAGCATCACCACAGAAAGTACCCAGCGTCTGGTGGGGTCAATGGGTCGCAGACTTCAAGCAGTTATTGCATGCAAATGATTGTCGACCAAATACTAAACATCAGTGCTTCATTTAGACATTATATGTTTTTTCCCCCAATATGTTTGGTGCCCTGAAATAGGGGGAGTATGTTTAAAAAGGGTTGTAATTTCTAAATAGTAAAACCAATCTGGACGAAAACAACACTGATTCTATATTTTGACCTCATAATTGTTAGATTATTATTATTTATTATTTTTTATTATTTTTTTTAAATATAAAATCCAAACTGTTGGCGTATAGAGCCAAAAATAATGCTTCCTTTTCCCAATACTTATGGAGGGCACTGTATAAGATGGAACTCATCAAAGGAGGCTGACACATTACTGCACTGAAAAACGTATTATGCATTTTATCAGCCACTCATAGAAATTGAATGAGTGCTCCTAACACTTTATTACGCACTCCACTATTTACCTAACCTCGTTGAGACCAGGCTTCTAGTTCGGAAAACCTGGTGAAATCCTTTGCAGAAAGTAGCTACAATGGGGTGGTGAATGACGGCTCTCCAAACGTCAAACTAATGAAATACCTAATGCCTTCATCAACTACATTTTGTGTACAGTATAAAGCACTCTCTGGCAAAACAGAGTAGTCCTACCCTGTCGGAAAACAGCCAAAGCAACGCACATAACAACAAGCAATCTTCTATGTTCATGTGGGAAGACTTGGAATGTTACATCCAATGAAATTGTGTGCACATTCTCCCATCGCTCCGTCCAGGTTCAATCCAAGCCAGATTGGCTCATGTAAAATTCTCCAGACCTCTAAAGGAGGAGTGAGAATTACATAATATGGGAGATAGGCTACGCAAGACTACTATTTACCTTTTAACAAAGAAGGTACATATTATCTACAGAGTAATTACACCACAATAACATTAGACATTTAATACATCTATGCACAAAGAAAAGTGTTTTTATAATATGTCCATGATTATTGTAGGCCGTACCATAATGTTTGACACTGGCAATTATCCTTGAATTGTTCTCATCGCTGTCATTGGATAATAGAATCACATCAAACAGCAATGTTTCATCAGGATTCTTATCCAACAGTCTTTCATTCACTGCTTGTATTGCCTGAGGAGGGAAAATATGTAAATAATGAATCTTTGAAACTATTTGGATTGCTACATTGTAACAATTGTAATTGTGGGCTATGTACTGCATGCACTATAGCTTGGCAGTCTATCTGTTCACCTTGATGAACGAGAAAGCTGTTCCCTTTTCCAAAGCGTCTTTAGTTTCGATGGCTTCCTCTGCTTCTGTGTCGAACATTGCGTTGGCGAAAACGGCAACTGCCACAGCGTGATCTGCATCCTTCTGAAGAACATCGATAACATTGTTGCAGCTATATATTTATCTGATAAGTTTCTATTGACAAACCAACAGCAATAACCAGACAGTTCTGGACATTTACACTTTTGTCTCTCTCACCTGTTTTACATCAGTATTACGCACCACTGAAACCATTCTTTATCAACACGGGAGGCCTAGAAAGGAAATGAAAAAGAGAAGCTGGAAAAAGACAGAAAGACGTTTTCGAATGGCCTTGGATAAACAACTTCTAAAATAATCTATCCAACTGAAGTTTTTGAAATGGCAAAAAGAAAATATAACCTAGAATTTCAAATTACATTCATGTACTTGCGAAAGAAAAACTATTGGCCAAACAAACTATTAATGAAAGCCACAACTTACTGTTTGTAGTATGAATTAATGTCAGTCCCTAGTCCTCATACATTACTTGATACTGTATTTCCGTGCTTAGACCAGACAACTAAAATTAAAGCAATACTGCCCTCTACTGAGCTGGAGTTGTAAAGAAAAACTACATTTCTACACCTACTATTCCGGCCCTTAACCAACACATCAATATGATAACGCCATAGTTCTTCCAAATCCACAATAGGCTGACCTTTCTTGATCTACATCAGGTCAGGTCAGGTTTTGATTTGATTTGTTTATTTTGGTCTTTTTGTCTGTGGTCACAGATTGTAAATCAAATCAAATCAAATTGTATTTGTCACGTACATCGCATACAGCCGTAATTTACATCGTGGAATGCTTTGGGATCTTGCTCGCTCATAATGCATTATGCAGTATACAGCATAAACAATTCCCAACACAAATGTAGTAAAAAAAAGTTGAATTAGGATTATATTTATCTTCAGATACAATAGGAACATATTTGAATGTGATTTTACCAGCAATAGTGACTGACTCACTGTAGACAGTGATCTGAACCAGTTTTTAGTCTAATTCTTTTGCAAATGCAAATATTTGTATTATCACTCCTTTTGTCATGAGATTAGATATAATATGATACTCCATTGTATGTTTTTTTTCAATGTGTTTACCATCTATCCGTACTACTATTTCACAAGCAACCTTGGATGGAGCCACATTCTAATATGCATGTACCGTACTGTACACACACACACACACACACACACACACACACACACACACACACACACACACACACACACACAGGTGTCACTGTGTATGCATTAGGGGTGTTACTCACTGCCTGAGTTAGTGTAATGTGCTGAAGAAAGACCTATTGAAGCCTACAGTAGTTGTGAAAGCTCCACTATACTCATTTACAACCAATGGATTGAATGGAGTTTTATTTTATTTGTTTATACCTTAATGGGATGGAATGTAATACTTTAATCTTGTCAAGAAAGGGAATGTTTCTGAAAGGAACCTAGCTTTTATCATCAGAGTGCAGGTACAGTATGAGTCTCTTTCAACTTCTCACATTCTTCCCCCATTTGACCAATAATCAACAAACCAACATTTATGGAAAGGTGGGTGATAGACGTGGAGTGGAGAGTGTTAAGCGTAGCCTGTATTGCCAAATAATAGTCAATGTAATATTGAGAACTTCAAAAGTGTGCTTATTTTATTCAAATGCTCATATGTGTCCACACAATTATAAGAACATAAGATTGTATTACATGCATGTGTCATTGTGGACAATGTCTTGTTGTGTTACTCAGTATGTACACTGACATGCTCACGAAGCATGGAGATCACCAACGTTTGTTTGTCAAGTGTAAATACTGACTGAATATTGAACACTTGAGCAATAGCTAAGCAAACGATATATTCAGTACCTGAGCCAGAATAGACATCCTACTAGGTTGCATGATGAGAACAAGTATGGGTGATGTATGGGTATGGAATTCAACATGAAATTCTCAGTGAAAATCTGGCAGAGGCGGAACAAACTGTCCCACAAGACTGTTTCCCCTCTCTGATCAAACATGTTATACAGTATACTAATGGGCTGATCCAGACACATTCAGAGGAAAGTAACTTCCTTCCCCTCACTTGTTATCCTTTGGAATTCCTTCTTGCCGGGGAACTGCATGGATCAAGGATATACAGTAATACAGGCTTTAAAGAAGGATAATAACTACACTTATTTAGCACTGAAAAAGTGAGTGTTATGTCTGTATTTTCATTAAAGTCTTCATACTCGTATTGTAAGTAAAACTTGATCCTCTCAGCATATAGCCATACAGTACTATATCACATATCTGTTGATGAAGTGGCTGTTGTAGTTTTGTTGTTTATATTCATTTAAACAGAGCCGTGAAACAGTGCTGGGATACTTTGGATCTCCAAATTCTTACCCTCAAATACTTTTCCTCTCGTCTACATGTCTGTATTGTATTAGGCTTTAGGGCTTTTAGGGTAGATTTTAGGGTATTTTAGGCTTTAGGGCTTTAGTCCATAGAGTGTATTTGTTTGTCATGCCTTTTTAGTGTTGACACATTCAAATGTAGCTACCTGTATTAACTACAGAAAGTAAAGAAAAGTAATCCCCTATATGGTCATTATTTTGTTACACTGTTTGGTGTTTAAAGAAGGATAATAACTACACTTATTTAGCACTGAAAAAGTGAGTGTTATGTCTGTATTTTCATTAAAGTCTTCATACTGGTATTGTAAGTAAAACTTGATCCTCTTAGCATATAGGCATACAGTACTATACTGTATACTATATCACATATCTGTCGATGAAGTGGCTGTTGTAGTTTTGTTATTTGTATTCATTTAAACAGAGCTGTGAAACTCTGCACAGTGCTGGGATACTTTGGATCTCCAAATTCTTACCCTCAAATACTTTTCCTCTCGTCTACATGTCTGTATTGTATTTTAGGGCTTTTAGGGTAGATTTTAGGGTATTTTAGGCTTTAGGGCTTTAGTCCATAGAGTGTATTTGTTTGACATGCCTTTTTAGTGTTGACACATTCAAATGTAGCTACCTGTATTAACTACAGAAAGTAAAGAAAAGTAATCCCCTATATGGTCATTATTTTGTTACACTGTTTGGTGTTTACCACTGTTTACCAGTGGAAGACAATGTTATCTGAGTATGAATCACACCCTGTTTTAATGGGCTACTGCTGTGTGCAGCTGTCAGCACTCCCTACAGTTGTTTAACAATGGTGGTGGCTAAGTATCTGCTCTGCCATGCAGGGGAGGCTGGTGGAGGTAGAAATCAGAGGATGGGCACATTGTAATGCATGGAATAGAATGAGTAATTGTATCATACAATAATCCCATACAATCCCATCCTCCGATTTCTCCCCTGCTGCCATGGAAACCATGTTTTTTTGTCACTAGGCATGCAAAGTTTTGTAACTTTGTGTCTGAGAAAAGATGGAATATGGGGTGTTATTTCAGTTTCAACATCAATATCTGGTGGCATCCTCAAACAACCTGACAGCAATCAGAGAATGTATACAGGAAAACTCCCACTCACGAGAAACATTATATTGTGTACCAGCAGGGGGTGCTAAAGTGAGTAAGGGAAAATACATGGGCTCCAGTAGAGATCTTCCAAAAATTTGCTTTTTAAAATTATGTTTTATATTAAAAGGCAATCTAACTTATTTCCAAGGACAGTATATATACATATGACCAACACATTTTGGAGATGCATTACGTCAATGTTAACTGTCCTTATTGTGTCTTACTGAGGTGTACGCTCTGCTGCCACTGCAATAGGAACTGCACGTTTTATTCACTTGAATAGGAAAGAGAGAGGGTGGAAAGAGTAGAGAGTGGAATGGCTGTCCTTAGAAGGGCTGTGTAACCTGACAAAAAATAATTCTAGCCTGGATCAGTGTTTTCTCTCACCAGCAGAGACTGCTGTGGAGCAACAGTAGCTAACAGTAGAACTGGTCAGGACCATCACAGGAGAGCCCTGAGCTATGAATGACACACATTGCTTTTTCTTCATGTCTGTGTTTGCTGTTTTGCTCTAATTTTTAGGTCTACATCCGATAGACCATCATGCCTTCCGAACCCCCATTAGCTAACGCCACCATAACCACCATTGCCTCTAACTCCACATCTAACAGCACTGCTGCTTCTCCCACCCCCACCAGCGCCCCTGACTTCCTGACCCGACTGCTGAACAAGATTCCCTGTGAGTAATCCCCCCCCCCCCCCCCCAACACCATGCCGACTCCCACCCTCTTCCACTCACGCCCCCCTCGCTTGGTCTCTCCTCTTCCTCCTGTCTTCATCTGTCCCACTTTCCCGAGATGGAGCACTGCCTCGGCACCTGTCCTGTCCATCATATCTAATTCCACACCAGCGCACATTTCTTACCTCTCAATTTCCACTTGTTACAAGTTTATATCTCCTTAATCCTCCTGGCTGTGCTCTTGCCTCATGCTTTACATGTGTGCCATAGTGTGACAACTTCTACACTGGCTCCCTCAGACTCTCAGCTCTCAAGTATAAATGCAAGGCAAACGTTTTTTCTTTTTTTGTGCCCCCAGTGCCAAGATGGGCTGTCTACGTATTATTTGCCCTCATATGCCTGGTAGTTTTGGTGTGTATTCTGTGCATCTTTGTGAAATGCTGCTGTAAGGGGAAGAAAAAGAAAAAGAAGAAGCAGGACCAGCAGATCAACCTGAAAGGATTGAATGGATCCACATCTACTGCGCTGGTAAGTGTGGAGGTTGGCTGGGGGCCTGGGGCAGTGAATGTTATTGGTTGGCTCTACCTCTGACAGTGTTATTGGTGGGCAGGTCCAGCCTGACACGGATGATGTGGAGTATGGCTCAGCTAACAACCCAAGGGGAAGACTACTCTACTCTCTGGAATACACTGCTCCTTTGTCAGAGGTAAGAGTTCGACTGAATAATGATAATGTAATTTATCTGCACTTATTAGTAGGTTTGCATCAGCAAGTCGAACTCTTGATATGCCAATTACTTATTTTAAGTAATAGGACAGTGAAGCATTTTTTCTTCTTTTTTCATTTTTTCAAAACTTACTGCCATAGCAACTAGGGAGTTTTTCAGGGCCAAAAAGTAGAATGGTCTTGACTGTCTTCAGATTTAAATCCAATTGAACATGCATTTAATTTCCTGATGATCAGATTTTAGACAAAAAGATATCAAAACAAACAACAATTGAAGATGGCTGCAGTACAAGCCTGGCAGGAGCATCACCAGAGAAGAGACCTAGTGTCTGGTGGGGTCAATGGGTCACAGGGATTGTCGACCAAATACTAAACATGAGTGCTTAATTTGGACATTCTATGAATCTGTCCTATTATTTATGGTGCCCTGAAACTATGTATAAAAAGTGTTGTCATTTCTAAATGGTGAAACCAATGTGTACCCAACTGCCATCAACCTTTAACCTAGTCATTGTTTGATTTCAAATCCAATGCTATAGAGTATAGTGCCAAAAGAAGAACAAATGTGTTTGATCTATCTATACCTCCCCTCTCTCATCTATCCATCCTCTCTTTTATCTATCCATTCAATCATCCAACCAACCAACCATCCATCCAACCAAACCATCTTTAAACCTTTTCCACTACCAAAATAAGACTTTGCAAGACCACAAAGTTTTCTTCTTTCTTTTTCTTGTTACACGTATCCTGTTTTCCATGTAATCCAAAATATAATTCACATCACCATATATACTACAGCATATATACTACATAGTTAGTCGGCATTTCAGTGATCTGTGTCCCTAGGTCTTCCCCAACTATATTTGACCATCATATTATCTATCATCCTTTCAGCTGACAGTTGGGATAAAAGAGGCTGCCGCCTTGAAAGCCATGGACATGGGAGGAACCTCAGACCCATATGTAAAAGTCTACATCATCCCCAGTAAATCCAAAACATGCGAGACCAAGGTCTTCAGGAAAACCCTCAACCCAGTTTTCAATGAACATTTCAAATATCAGGTACGAGAAGGATTCTCAGGCTCTACATGATATTAATAGTGTCTCATGTAACCTTGTGTGCTTGGAATTTCTGTTTACTTACTGTAAACACAGCAAGTGAGTCTGTGTTTCACCACCATATAATTAATTATTTACCGTACCTTTATTATTATTATTTCCAGATTTCCCAGGCTGAGCTGAAAGAGTCAACAGTAGTGATGCAGGTGTTTGACTTCAATCGATTCTCCAAACATGATATCATTGGAGAGCTGAGGCTGCAGCTCAACACTGTTGACTGGAATCATGTGATTGAGGAGTGGCGAGACCTGAGCGAGCCCTCCAAGTTTGAGGTTAGAATGGTTACTTGATTACACCTAATTATTCTATCATACTTGGAGCATTAAGCAAAATCTGCTTACAAATACCACACAACTCTAGCTCATTACTGTAGCTCTACATTCTATTTATATACTGAAATATTTTCATTTTTCTTTGGTTTACTTGTTCATGTTGTCTTTTGTTATCCATCATAATTACAGGATGAAAATCTGGGGGAGATCTGCTTCTCTTTGCGCTACGTTCCAACTACTAGCAAACTCACTGTTGTCATCCTGGAAGCCAAAAACCTAAAGTGTATGGACTCTGGAGGATCATCAGGTAAGCCTCTCTGAGAAAAAAGACTGATATGTTGTTCTGGTGCAGTAGACGCTAAGTATGACCAATCAATGAGACAGCGTCGTCAGTGAGACACTGGACGCTTGAATTGTTCTATTTGTCAAACAAACTACATTGTATTTCTATCTATCTATAGATCCCTACGTAAAAGTACAGTTAGCTTTGGACAAGAAGAAGTGGAAGAAAAAGAAGACATCTGTTAAAAAGAGAACACTGAGTCCCTACTTCAACGAATCCTTCACGTTTGAGGTGTCATTTGATCAAGTTCAAGTAAGTATGATTGTACAGTATTTAACATTCAATTTATTTTTTGTTCAGAATAGCAGAACGCCTGTGATGCTTTACATGGCTGTATTAGTATTATGCTCTCACACCCTGCAGAAGGTTCAGCTGGTGATTTCGGTGTGGGACTATGATAAAGTGAGCAGGAACGACGCCATTGGGAAGATCTTCCTGGGCTGTAATGCCTCTGGGAACCAGCTGAGGCACTGGGCGGACATGCTGTCCAACCCCCGCAGACCCATGGCCCAGTGGCACAACCTGCTCTCAGCCGAACAGGTGGACTCCACCCTGGCTCTCAAACACACAGTCAAGATCCCCTTCACCAATAAGACTTTCTGAGAAAAAACCCTCAGCAGTGGCCAACATGATAATAACCTGGTTGTTTATAGACATGTTCAGAAATCGTGTATTGATTGTAGCATAAGCATTTCTTTGTTGTACTGGTGTACAAGCATGTACTAGTTTTATACTCAGGTTGACACACATTAAATACTATTGATATAGGATTCCCTCGATTGCTCCTTTTTCAATGTGTGTGTCTCAATCTCAGCTGTAAAAAAGGTGTTGGTGCCTACCTCAAGCATATCAATGGCCTCAAGTTATGATTTTCAAACACTGCTCACTTGGATAATGGACATACTCCAAAATGGAAAATGATCTGCAATAAATGTATGTATGATTTATTCACTCCCAAAGGCGTGTGATTTAGTGTGTCCAAATCTCAGGTGATGATATGATGTGCCCTTGGCTCAATCAAGATGAGCACAGCATCCCTCTCTCTCTCCCTTATGACACTGGATAGGGACAAAGGGAAATCAGTGGAGCCACAGCAGTGTCAGCCGGGGACAACTGTCTCCCAATTAGCATCGATCCCTATGGTAGTGAGAACAACAGGGAGAAACAGGGCCTCCTTTATTAGCGTCAGCACCAATGCAACCTCATTAGAGCTACATAATTAGGATTCCGTTTTACTGATCACTGTAAGCATAAGTCCAGGAGGAGATGTTGCTTACAGCTCACAAGTGGTCAGGTGGTCATACTACAGTACATTATATAGCATGACACATACTGTAAATAAAGCCTCTAACTCTGTTTTTTGTCAGACACAGTATTGTCCTGAATACAATGATATCGCCACATATAACACTGATAACAAAAAAGACTGTTGTAAAATGTACTTTGCTTGAACTGTGTCATAATCAAGCTCCACTGCAGCTTGTATGACCAACACAATTAAGAAGTAGCACTTCAGGAGGAAGAAGAAAATACATTTAATTTCCAATTTAAGGTGACAGATTTGGGTTCATCATTCCCAGACAGAGTTAAATGGATGGCCAGTGTGTCCTGCAGATGTGTTCCCTGAACCTGAGGGGTTGAGTGATCCAGCAAGGGCCCACGCACCACATACTGTAGTCAGTAGTCATGACTCACCCTGCTGTGAACACAGCACACTCTGATCCTCCCTGTGACGCCTATCCTCACCAGGCCTGCGACACAGCGCCCGCTGTGTGATCTGCAGTGAGTCACCACCATGCGGAGCACACACCGTAGCATCAAAGAACCCCTGGGGGAAAGGACCCTTCCCTGTCTGATTCAGCCAGTGGGCCTAATCAATAAACCACTATGGCTCACTTTGGTACACCAATGACCATTTGGCTTGAGGCAAATTATCCATTAGTGGGATTAACCTTATTTTTAATTGTCGGTCTCAGTTCCCAAAGCTCTAAATCTCCCTCTCTGTCTGTACTCATTATCTTATTTGGAGTATATCTGTCTGGCATCAATGTTGATGAACCCAAGTGTCTCAAACAGGTGTTGAACAATGGTGAGGGGAGGGGAGAGAAAAACCATGAGACCAATGTCTTAGCAACCGGCAGACCAGGCTATCACTAGCTGCTGCTTGGCAGACTTATCATCTTGTACCTAAAAATGAAAAGCTGAGGAGCTTGAGGAGCTCTTTGAAATGCAAATAACACAACCCACCAACCCTGTACTGCATGCTCATCTCCATGCTTTCGAACGTGTCCACTATACAGCCACAATGTATTCACCCCTCAAATGCCGAGAACATTTCATAATGTTGCCCCTCATGATGTTTGTCAGTGAGTGTATAGAGTAGACCTATTATGTTGCTGTTGACTATGATATAGGCTAACAATATGAAAATGAACCCTTCACTTTACCAATTATATGATGTGTGTACTATACAATATGGGGCTTGTGCAGCTGGTAATGTTTTTGTGCTGACATTAAAATGGCTGTTTTCAATTTAAAAATTACAAAATGTGGCCTGTTCTCTAACCCTATCCACTGTGAGTTCCTCTTCTCTTCTGTCCTTCACAGGCACTAGATGTGCTCACAGCTTGTCTGTGTACAACTGTGTTACATCATCTGACCAGTGTTTCCAGGATACCTAGAGAGAGGCAAGGCTGTCCAATTAAAGCCTGCCTTGAAATCACCTCATAAGTGATTGCTCTCAAGGAAGGTTTGCTTCTTGCAGATTGCAACTAGCAAGAAGGAGCTCTGAGAGAAAGAAAAACAGCTCAACCAACAAATCAACATTGTGCAATAGGTAAGTGTCTATACAAATGCCCTGTTGACAAGATTTCATCACAATGGGATATTTGGATATATATAAAAAAAAACAATGTGCTATGATGTCATTTTTGTAATTTTGTATAGAATGTAGAAGTAGAGTAGGGTATGATGACATGTCTTTAGGCCTATAGTTGTTTTAAACCAATGTGGAATTAAACCAATCAAACATGTCAAAGATGTATTTTGGTTTAGGATCTATAGAGGCAATGTAAACACTGTCATTCTTCCAGGTAACACTTTACTTTAAGTTGCCTGTGTTGAAAAATTCTAGTTCCTAATAACATAATAGTAGTAACAGCAGTAATTTAGCGTTTTGTGCTCTTACCTTACAGTATTTCACGTGTGTAGGCTGCAGTAAACCACTCAACTAAACAACTGATTACGTATTATGTACATTATTTATAATGCATACAGTATGTAATTAATAATATACGCAGCATGTTGATACAATGTTGTTACTAGTGTAATAAGTACTACACAGGTATAGGGGCAAATTACCTGCGCTTCATCAAGAACAGGATCAGTCGACAAGTACCAGTCGTGATAAAACGCCACTGGAGAAGGAACACTGGGGACCAAGAACCACATTTACCAGAATCCCATTCTTGTCGCTTTACTGAGGTAGCTAAATCTCTGTTCACGTGAGCTTGCTTTTTCTCATTCAGCCCAGTGCTGTATAAAGGGCGAGTGGATGGCGAGGGTTTGTGCTAACTGGAATTCAACACCAGTTCTTTCATTTTGTGGTCATTTATGCAATCGTTACTGTTTGTGTACAGTGTATGTGCCTTTGTGGTGTGTGTGTCTGGTTGGCGAGCATAGCACAGTAACAAAACAGCAATACGTTGTGCAGTGGTGGTGTAGCCGCAATAGCTCCAGTTAGCTAGTTAGCTAGATTGTAATGCGTCTGCGAGACAGTGATAGTTAGTTTTGATAGCCAGACTCTCATTATGCTTAATAAAACAGGTGCATTCGACTAGGGTTTCACTGTTTTACCACGGGCACACGCCATGGGGAATCATATTACTGTAGCTGGTAAACGCTAGCGCGAGCGACCACTACATCATGAGTCAGAGAGTAGTTTGCCTCCTTCAGTATGCTGCCTTTCTGCAGGTAGCAAGTCATCTTTCGTTTTAGCATTTCGCCGGGGAATTGCATTTCCTATGCTTGCCCAGTAAATGAGGCTCAATGGAGAATGTCAAGGCTACACTGCAGGGACATATCTTATATCAGTTTTTAATCGGAATGGCTTTGGAAAATATATTGCTGAGTGAGACGTTTGCATGGTACAGTACATATATAATAGCCTCTTCAATTGATGTGCATGTGTATTAGCAGGGTGCAGAAAATGGAAACCGTGGAAAAATGGAGCAAAGACGTCAGTTCACCTAAGCTGTTGGATAAAAAGGTGTTTTCCAAACAGAATGGCAGGACAGGTAATGTTTATTCTGTTTTTAAAACACTAATGTACTAAATGGTTTATTGTGCAGTTGTGTGGAGCACAACTGAAAAGTTAATGTTCTTTTACCCACAGGCATGATTGCTAAGCATCTACACAATACATTCAAAATTCCCAACAGTTTGCAGATACAGTCCATCACTCGCTCAGAATGTGCCACTGGTAAGTATATAGTCCAAATATTTTACTTAAACTATTCTAATCATTATTGTATAACAAACACTTTGAGCACACACACAGTGGCGTTTCGTCATTTAGGGTTAGGGTGGCGCTGGCGAGAATTAAGCATCACCCTGTAATATAATTGTATCTTCATATCCTACTGTTAGCAAATGGAATAAAAAATGTTTAAATCTTAGGTTAATGAAACATCCGCGGCTGTGCTTTAGTTTATTTTCCTTGAGTATGGAAGCTCTGAAAAGTGTGTAATTTGCTGTTTTTCGCAGCTGTCAGACTGGCTGGCTCAGTGCTACTGTTAAACTCCAGGCATTTTGTCTTTCTCTGGCTGCAGCGCCTTTTTGAACCGCTAGGGACCGTGGGGCCGGTGGAGCTCGGCCCCTTGAGCTTGCCTTTGACTCAAAGGAGAGACATGATTTTGAGCATGCGCACAACCATTTTCCCCACTCATAGCGTTTCATTGACAGAGAGGGGCCAGTCTTGTTCTGGCCCCACCACCATATGTGGTAGTGGGCCATGCTCAAAGTATGCCTCTCCTTTGAGTCAACAGCAAGCTGAAGGGGCCGAGCATATTCAGGTGCATCTTTGAGACAATGTGAGGGAGATTCTAGACTCCAAAGACATTATGATGAGCTGCCCATATTTAAAGGTATATCCGCAATTATATAGAACGAACTACACTGTTGCATAGCCAGCTTGTTGATGAACTACACTGTTGCCCGAGGCAGCTTGTTAATTGTTTATATGTCTGCCGCATCTTTGCTATTGCTTTCCCGCGGGTTCTGCTGCGTGCAAATTGGACTGGTGAAAGTAGTCACATAGCAAGTGGTCATAGCTAAACAGAAAGCTAACATGTTGGAAATAGAAGCAGCATGATTACGCCCATGAGAAAGAGTTCAACATGTGTCTTGATCTTAAAATATATTCTGCTAATAGGCTATGTATTGATGTAGGCTATATCCAACTGCGTTCATGACGGGTGATGTGTTGTTTCACTGTGGTTCAACTGGCATGCATCTGAGCGTTTTTTGACAGTGGCCCCACCCAAATTTGGGGGTTACACACAATACATCATACATTGGGTTTTTATGGTTTGATGAGAATCTGATCTAGGAGTAGGTCTGAGCGTAAGCTGCAACATGTATCTAAAAAGGTTTGACTCTTATCATAACCAATCACATTTAGTGGCAGGTAAATCTTGACACTTCCCCATGTCCTTTGTTGTGGTAGGACCTCCCTTTTTGAATCAGTGAGATATGTGTTTGTTTAGCCCAACAGCAAGCAACATTCAGCCTGATATGAGGCTCCATCTTGTCAGTTCTCCTTGATGATGTCTCATGATCCAAATGTGTCATTAGTGACAATGTTGAAGATCATAAGTAGTAACAGCAATTAATGAAAGTGCTGTAGTCAATTGAACTAGATGTTGGTATCACTGTTTTCTTGTGTAACTAGAAAAAGATAAACTAGATAAAGAGCCACTATCCCTTTGAGTCCTTCTTTCCTATTTTTTTGAAGTTGGTATTAATACTGAAAAAGTTACAATAGGTTCCGAACTCTGGATTTCTTTCTCCTTATGTGTTGTTTGTGATTCAGGCTCCTGTCCAGATCTGATGATGAGTAGGAATGAGCAGCATGAGCCCCGGCCTGTTCCCATGGCCCTCACCCCCCAGCTGCCCCCCCGGGCCCACCGGCCCCTCTGTCTCTCTGTCTCCTCTGACAGCAATGGCCGCTTCAAGGCTCTGGAGACCCAGGAGTGGAAGAATAATCTCAAAGCTCAGGTATGCTCACATCATCGGTAGGTTCTCAACTCCTGTGACGGCTGTGATGTGAGTGGTTGTGGCACTCCCATGTTCTGTGTATGTCTATGCTGCAGATGGAGCAGGCCCACAGCGCAGGAGCAGCCAGCAGCACAGGCTCTCTGGAGAGAGCTTCCTTGTTCTGTGCCTCCGGCTCCACCACCGCCTCCAGCTCGGGCCTGTCCAGCCCCGTAGAGGGCCTCACCAAGAGCAAATCCTCCAGCCGCTTCTCTCTCTTCTCCCCACCCTGGAACAGCAGTTCTGAGTCGGACTCTAACCCCCCCTCCCGCTCGGGCTCCAAGAAACTGCGTAACTACAGCAGGAGGGCTGCTACAGGGCCTGCCGGTATCGGGGGCAGGGGGCCCGACACCCCAGAGCCCAAGCACACCGGCCCCGAGCACTTCCAGTACTCAGAGCCCGTCATCTCCAAGGTGACAGACTACATCTACGTGGGAAACCTCAACGCGGCATACAGTGGACGCACGTTGTGCCGCAACAACATCGACAGCATCATCGACATGAGCAGCCTGCCGGGGGAGCAAGGCCCCAGCCTCAGCCTCATCCCCTGCACCTGCTCCCGGGGCGCCCGTCACAGCTGGTCCCGCCTCAAGGTGGATATCAGCGACGTGCCGGATGCGGTTGGCGAGGGCCCTGCCCTGAAGCAGCGCTGCTTCGAGGACATCAACGAGTGCATCGACGCCTCCACAGAGAAGAGGAAGCGCGTGCTGGTCCACTGCCGCGACGGCTACTCCCTGGCCCCCACCTGCATCATTCAGTATCTCATGGTAAAACAGAACATGAGGCTGATCGCTGCCTATGAGCTGCTGAGGGCCAAGTACCCGGTGAACATCAGGGAGTGCCACCAAAACGTCCTGGTGAGCCTGGAAAGAGCCCTGCGGCCTGGAGGCAATGTTGATCCGGAGTGCTTCAAACAGGCCATCTCACGAAAAATGGCCTGGACCTAACTGTCCCCCCCACCCCCTCTCACTGTCATTTGGTTATCTTTATTCTTTACAATCTAATTGCGGCATTGGATATTTTTTATGGACTACTAATGGCAGCTTTACTTTTTGTTTAAGTCAACTGGATATAGTCATTTTCCCACTTGCGACGTATCAAAATTAATTGTGAAATGTAATTGCAAGTTGATGTATTATTTGCCACTTCTAGCCTGTGAATTTGACCTGTGATGTTATTCCAGAAGAGGGATAGATGTACTGTGTACAGCTGCTAAATGTGGATATTTTTTGTTCTCGATCACATGTTTAAAGTATGATTTCCGGCTGATGCTCTGTGCCATTCGGTTTACAGCCATGCCAGTTTTGTTCCGTTTCATTTCAGGGGAATATGAATGGGAGATCTCAGGAGACCTTATGATGTCATTCCATTATAGCTGCAACACGCTGCTGATAGCTCTGAATAATGGAGAACTGAACTACTTACTATTGGATCTACGGCCAATAACTGGGGCAGATGATAACTGTTTATCAGTGACATGCAGGGGACTTTGCACATGGATACCTGTTGTTGTAAATCGTTACACCTCCCTCGTCTGTGACCCTGACACTGACATGACAATGTGGTATCCTCAGACATTTTCTATGGTTATACCGACCAAGGGGAAGATTTATATCATGGATGTCCTCTATGAGGAAAACTGTTTTAATCAAAAGTGACGTTCCCTATCACTTTTAATCACCATTTTTAAATGCTTGGAAACAGTGGCTTTGTGATTTCAGCTTTTGTGTATGCAGTGAATCTGGATGATCAGTAACTTTATGGAATATCAGTATTAGTATATGAATCAGGCTGAATCATGATACAGTGTTATACTGCAAGAATTCTATTGCACTATTGACAAGGGTCTTGTTATCTGTTTAATGGGTAGTAGTGAGCTGTCGTAACATGAATTTAGAAAAACAGCATTTTTTGGTATGAAATTGAAATGTCATTTTACTTGACAACTCTTTCACAGATGAAGGCTTGTGCTCTGAGGTTTGAGTCAGTTCGTATGTCCCGCTTTAAAGGGATAGTTCACTGAAATTTAATAATTGGTTTAATACACAGTGAAAGCCCAGAATGTAAACATAACTGGAGACACTCGTCATTTTTGGAGACGTACATCACCATTATGATTGCTACCATATGTAAATCTGAGAGGTAGCTAATGAACGGTAAATATGCTCTGATTTGGCCCAAGGTTTACTAAGCTCGCAGTAAGGTATATTGAGAAATGTACTGGAATTTACTGTTAATTTGCTACCACCCTGACTCTCTTTTGCTAGCAATCATAACACTGATGCCTGTCTCATATTACATTTTGCAGTTTTGATGTATGGACTTCAAAAAAGTATTTTCTTTAAAGCAGTCCGTAGGCCAGTAGTTACTGCAGTTCACTTATATTTTTTTCTTCAAAGTCCACAGGCTAACTGTTAGCATCATCTACCCCAAAACTCAAGGGTTGAATGTCTGAATTGTCTAAATCCACTCAAATTTGTGTCATTTCAGCAATTTATCAAACAGACTTGAGTTGCTGTCTTTCTGCAGGCTCCTACAGCTACTATGTAACTCTATCTATCTGTACCATTTGGGCATGCAATTTGAAGCATACTAACAGACCTTACCCCTCTTGTTTTGACAGCACAATTGTGCTAATGCTAACAATGGGATGAGCAAACTAAGCTATACTTTTGTTCACTGAAACTCAAGGTCACTAGATTACTTGCTAGTTATGAAATGAGGTAAATTGATACAGAGGGTGAATTTTCCTTTTAAACGATTGAAAATACACTCACCGGCCACTTTATTAGGTACAACTGCTCTGTAACGCAAATATCTAATCAGCCAATCACATGGCAGCAACTCAATGCATTTAGGCATGTAGACATGGTCAAGACGACCTGCTGAAGTTCAAACCGAGCATCAGAATGGGGAAGAAAGGTGATTTAAGTGACTTTGAACGTGGCATGGTTGTTGGTGCCAGACGGGCTGGTCTGAGTATTTCAGAAACTGCTGATTTACTACTGGGATTTTCACGCACAACCATCTCTAGGGTTTACAGAGAATGGTCTGAAAAAGAAAAAATATCCAGTGAGCGGCAGTTCTCTGGGCGAAAATGCCTTGTTGATGCCAGAGGTCAGAGGAGAATGGCCAGACTGGTTCGAGATGATAGAAAGACAACAGTAACTCAAATAACCACTTGTTACAACCAAGGTATGCAGAAGACCATCTTTGAACGCACAACACGTCGAACCTTGAAGCAGATGGGCTACAGCAGCAGAAGACTACACCGGGTGCCACTCCTGTCAGCCAAGAACAGGAAACTGAGGCTACAATTCGCACGGGCTCACCAAAATTGGATAATAGAACATTGAAAAAACTTTGCCTGGTCTGATGAGTCTCTATTTCTGCTGCGACATTCAGATGGTAGGGTCAGAATTTGGCGTAAACAACATGAAAGCATGGATCCATCCTGCCTTGTATCAACGGTTCAGGCTGGTGGTGGTGGTGTAATGGTGTGGGGGATATTTTCTTGGCACACTTTGGGCCCCTTAGTACCAATTGAGCATCGTTTATACGCCACAGCCTACCTGAGTATTGTTGCTGACCATGTCCATCCCTTTATGACTACAGTGTACCCATCTTCTGATGGCTACTTCCAGCAGGATAATGTCACAAAGCTCACATCATCTCAAACTGGTTTCTTGAACATGACAATGAGTTCACTGTACTCCAATGGCCTCCACAGTCACCAGATCTCAATCCAATAGAGCACCTTTGGGATGTGGTGGAACGGGAGATTCGCATCATGGATGTGCAGCCGACAAATCTGCAGCAACTGCGTGATGCTGTCATGTCAATATGGACCAAAAACTCTGAGGAATGTTTCCAGCACCTTGTCGAATTTATGCCACAAATAATTAATGCAGTTGAGAAGGTTAAAGGGGGTCCAACCCAGCACTAGCAAGGTGTACCTAATAAAGTGGCCGGTGAGTGTATATCATTGTGAAGAGGACACAAAGTAAGATAACAAATGCAATTTAAAATAACCCAAAGAGGCCGTGATTTATCGTCAATATGGTGACGGTTAGGAGGAGTTGTTAGACACGGCGAGCAGCGGAGTGCTGGCAAACCAAGTCACAATATTGACGATAAATCATGGCCTCAAGGGCATCATTGCTTTTATACAACAGTTACACAACAAATCAGAAAATTGTGACAAGAAAACAATGCTTTAAGTATTTGTTTTGATAGATTGAGTTTTCTGCCGTGCACCGAGAAATATAGTTCCCAAAACTACAAACGTCAAGGGAACATGTTACACAAATCTACTGTGTCGTAGGAATATCATAACAGGTGATTTAACCGTGACATTATTGCTATGATATCACAGCTTTGAATGCCTCTCGGCCAATCACAATGCTTGTTTTCATCAACCAGTTGTATAAAGGAAAATAATCAACACCGTAAAACGGCCAAAGGCACAGCCAAGATTGTAAAGGAGTTGTCAAGGAAATTGTACTTTTTCAGATTATGAATCATCATCCTCTTTCCATTCTTTTCAAAAGATGGCCATGATAACCAAATTGCTAATATTGGCAGAAACCTGACACCTGAGCATGTAGAGGATAATTTCATGCAGCATCACAGCTGCTGTATGACGTATCTTATTAGCTACCCAGGGGATTATATGAAAGCTTATGACTGTAAGGCAGGGGTGCATAGCTACGGTCCTCGAGAACAGCATCACTGCTGTGCAGGTTCTTGTTCTTGTCTTGTAACCTGATTTCTACCTGGGACATCCAGCCAACCACTAATGTTAACGTAATTGATCAATGAAGTGCCAACTGTCAAGGACAAACAAAATCTGTCAGTACTGCGAAATACAAGGGCCTGAGCTGTGTACCCTCACTCTAGAGTGTGTTTCACGGAACATGATCAACAAGTTTTCCAGTGAACTCTAGTTAAGTGTCATAATTGTCCAGTTTATAGAAACTTGAAAAATTCACAACATTACTACCAAGTCCTTAACAGGCTTCCTTTATTATGTAGAAAAAAAACATTTTCTGTTTTTATCAAAGCTGGCTAATTGATTTTATTTTGTGAAATGGTCAGCCATATTGTCATTGTTAATGAAATCATCATAAACTGCTATTGTTTTCTCTTATGACAGAGAAGGACCCATTAAATTCCTTAGTAATGATGATATAGCGATTATATAATAGCGCTTATTTTTGTCAGCAGTGGTAATATGTTTTTATTATTCTGTCACCAGTATGGTTGGAATGGAAGCTATAAGTAGGGTGCCTTTGTTTGAATTTGTCTTGTGTGACTGTACAGTGACACTTGCACACATTGTATGCAGTTATTAACATTGACAAGGTTTTTATGCTGTAATATGTTGCCTATTGTTGATGCTATCAATGTTTTAATTGGGATACATGATGTAATGATGTTATGAAAGAATATAATTATGTGAATTCGTAAGCTATTGCTGTACAATTTTTGTTTTGGTGGTCAGTCGGTGCACAGTGCCAGTATTTTTACCAATGCAAAATGTGGTGGTGACTATCATCCATTGTGATCATCAGATATTTTGTGCATCTCTGCATTCCCTACAACTATGGCCATTGTAAACCTAGACTGATGTTTAGATATTTTTTTCAAGGTAAACACTGTTTTGAAACAAATTATTTGAAACAAAACTCATGTTGTTGGAGGTGTATACAGTATGGCCCTTGAGATGAGTGTTTGGGTCGCCTCAACTTGTTAGGTTTTTATAACTTGTTCTCTCAGGTGAACTCTAAATGGCCCAGAATGTTCTGAATGAATATGAAACCAGAATATGTGAAGCAATGTATTTCTTGTCAAGTTTATGAGTGAAATGCATTCATATGTGTACATATTAAAGAAAAAAATGCTATTGTCGTCATGTTTGATTGATTGATCTTAAGTGTCATGCACCTGCCAAGGGTTTGGCTTTGGCCAAACACACTCCGCATGTCATTGAGTAATGTAACTTGCATTGCTCCCTCCATCAAGTGTCCATTGGAATTGACCTGTAGATGGTTGACTGCTTGTGTTAAGAATGTTCATAGAATGGCTCAGGTTAAACAGCATGTGTCACTTTCTTAAACCCTAAACCTCATCTCTAACACTGTTGTTACCGTAGTCTCTAATACCCACATACGGTTGTGTCTGGCCATCTGTTCCAGTTCACACCCTCCAATCCCCAGTCTCTTGATATATTATTGGTGCCACAATCTGTCAGTAGTTTCATTTTTAACATCAACAGCACACCCACATTTTGACATCTCTATAGCCGTTGAACACACTGACTTTGCCAGTCAATGGTGGCGTGAAGCGGAACATGAGACTAGCAAGAGAGCCAGCCTATTGTTACTGCATCTGCTACATGTCTGCTATTATCCTAGATAATCAACCTTGCTTCTGTTATGCCTCCAGCTTCTTCCGGCGGTTTCCAGGTCTGAGGTTGAGCATCAAGGAAACTGTTATAGAAAATAACACACACACACACACACACACACACACACACACACACACACACACACAAAATAGTATTGTTTCAAGGCCATACAGAACGGAAGCCAGACCAGGTAGTCATGAGTTGGTGATGTGATATAAACATTCACAATGTAATTGCATCTTGACGTCTCACAGTATTTCTGCGATGCACTTCTGGTAATGGTAGAGGGTGTGGTGGGGGATCCCTGACCCTGTGACATACTGTATTATTAGCCTCATTTGCCTCACACATATAGGGCTCCCAACCTCTGCTGTGGCCTGTCTGTCACCAGCCTCAGTGACTTCTTTGACCACTACTTCAGCTTTTCTTTTTCTCAACCTTTCCCATGGTCCCCCTCCCTTTCTAGCTCCCACTGGTCCCTAAGTCAGCAGCTCTCTCCTCCCCTCCCATCACCACCACAACCCAGGTTTTTGCTGAGGGTGCCGTCTCCACTTCACCCAGCTGTCAAACCCATTAGTGACGTCTGCACAGAGCGATGTTACATGCAATCGGACATTTAATATTTTATTTATCCCTCCTCTGGCCACAGTGTAATATCCTTGTCATGTGTCTGAAGGAAGGGTTCTTTCACTAATGTTGTACTGCATCACATTGTTCAAATTTCTCCTTTGTTCCGAAATCAGAATGAAAGAACGTCCCTGTGCTGCGGTAACTGTTGTTGTAAACATCAGCCTTACTTTGTCAAAAGTAAAGCCAACATATCCATCCACTGCCCACTTTTCTCTACTGTAACTTTACATCAACAGCCCCCTGAATAGTCCCCTTCACTCTGCAGCCAAACCAAATTCTGTGCATGTTTTTTCTCATGCCACTCTCACACCTGCCATCCCTTGACTTTAATCACTCAACGTTCCTTCCTTTCCTCAGGCTGCTCAAACTGCCAGTGTGTAACAGTAACATAACACTGCCACTCCTTAGCAGAACTCTTTTAACTTAGTGAACATCTCTTCCTTGTGTTCAAGACACTCAGTTTATCTACCACTTTGTCCAGTCTGTCAGTGCCCACTCATTTTCATTATAAACAGTGGTGAAATGAGTTACCCAGTTGTATCAAAAAGAACGTGCCAGACCACCACCTGCTGCTAAATATAGATGTTGTCTAAAACTAATAAAGAATCAAAATCTGGAAGGAAGGGTTATTTATAATGGAGGGAGATGGAAGGAGGTGGGGATCAGATATAGTATTTCAGGTGCTTGCCAGCCTATTGGTCTGTGGATGAATCTACTTCCTTAAAGAGAAAGATGGGATTTCCTTGGCCATAGGGGAATGCAATATATACCTTCTTATAATCCCATCAGCCAGCCTCTACCCAGTCTCACCCATCCCTTTGCCAAAATCTGTCGCTCACTTCTTCCTACTTCACTCATAGGTGAGAACTGCTGTTTTATCAGCCTGCTTCTGTTTCTAGCTCTCTCATAAGACTTGAATGTTCCATGTTGGTGGATTGGTTGGATTTTTTTAGTTTACGTATCAATCTTGTTTCCTACATCTTAAAGCAGTGTTTGCTGCTCAGTTTAATTAAATTTTGGGGGGGATTTTAGAACTCTTTTTGTAACCTGCTGTTGGTTTACAGTTGTGCTGTTTTTTTAGGGTTTGTCAGTGTGTGGAGATTCAAGCAGATATATTTGCAAAACTAAATGTTCATTGTACATATTAATTAATCAGATATCCATGTTTTTCTACATTTATATTGTATCAGTTGTTTTCCCAGATGTTTTTTATGAGAGACGCTTGACATAGGTGAGACCCGAGACCATATCGATTTTTTTTTTTGTTAAACAAATAAATATCCAATTGCAGTGTTACGGAGTAGTTCCACTACATCTGTTTAACATCAGTTTAACTGCATTTTGCAGTAGCTTGGTGGTAGTTAAACTAAATTCAAATCCTAGTAGTGTTTCCTGTAGTTAACTATGTTTTTGCCATCTAGTGATGTAGTAAGAGACTGTCATTACATTTTTGCTAAAAAACATTACAATTAAACTATTATTCCAGCCCTCAAACTTAAATGTCCCTACTTTTTCTTCCCTCACTGCATCTGGTCTCCCCACTTTGCTCCACCTCACCATTTTATTCTCTCCCAGTGCTTTCAGAGCATTTCAGTAACACGCTTTCTGTCACATGGACTGGTCATCTTTCCGTAACTAACTGTTGTGTGTTGGATGAAGTAGTTTCAATGTAGTGAGTAGTAGTAGTAGTTTGACAAACTACATTCCTCTCAAGGGTAGCTTTAGTGTACTTCAACTTCTTGTAATGTAATTGGTAATCTAGTTAAATACATTTTCAGAGTAGCTTTCCCAGCACTGTCCAGTCAGTTTTCCAAGTTAATATAATGGATACAATGTTACAGTCAACCTCCTTTGATTTGCAATGAAGTGTCATGAAAGGATAGCCCTCTAGTGATGGCTTCAGAAAGCAATATCCCAGTGTTTATCTTGGTGTCACCGCAAGCTATTTGCATGTGAATAATATGTCACAGTTGAGGGCTCAGGTTGAATATGTCAGATTCAGTAGACAACCTGTAGTCCAGTTGTGGTTCTCATGGTGGATGTATGCATTATGGCTCAAGGCATAGACATACGTTGAGGAATCTGATAGGATAAGAAATGAGATTACATTGGATCATACCACATTATCAAAGAGGTGATATCAGTTATCACATTTGTCCTGCCAGTGTGATGATAGAGTGTAGCTATTGTATTGTCATCTATAAAACATTGCACGCTAATGATAGTCATATTGCATTTTCTATTAATGTTTACTCAGGCGTGAAAGTATATCCCAAAGCATCTGCCTGCATATTATTCAAAGGTTGTATATTATTGTATAATTTTCTTGACGATAATGTATCACAAGAGTACAAAAACATCAAGCACTATTTTTTTATGGATTCAAGCCTTTCAAATCTATAGATTTGTGGTCTATTTTTGTTTGGGAAACACAGATGAACACTCATGAAATCAAGATGGGTTTTCTTTTCAAAGCCATACATCTCTTCAATGCTAGTGCAGTTTTTGTCCTGATAAGCCCCTTTGATTTTGTGGCTTTCCAATGTACTCTCAGCCAATGAAGAGTCAAAGACACAGCTTACCCCAGAGGAAAACACTAGGGATTATCAACTTAACAATGTATTTTCATAGTATGTCTGGCAAATGTATTCAAGGGCTTTTATTATAGTACATCAACTGGAGAGTGGGGTTTCAGCCCTTATTTCAGATGTAGTATAATGTCTTTGCCATCTGAGGGATCTTTTTGAGGGCATGCTGGGCACTAACAGAGGTATCAGGTTCTTGATAATCTTCCAGAGAGACAAGCCTTCCATAACAGAACCAACCAAGAAGAGCAGCTGGCCCCCTCCTTATCCTAATTTAGCCACTGCTTTTCCATGGCCAAAATGCCCTAGCTTGTGCTGGTGTAGGGTTTCTTCTCAGTGGGACAATTATGCCTGATTGCACTGTATAGGGACATTCCATGCTAATTCGACCCAACATGACTTCTCTGTGACCTGTCTATGTGTTCTTGAAAGATACACTGGTTCATCTGTTTGTTAGGTGATCACCATCATACAGTATATACTGTACTGTAGTTATCTTTTGGTTATATCAAGAAATATCAATATTTTATCTTCGAATTCATTCAAATGACCAATGTCATAAACAAAATAGTACATTTGCATTCTTATCATCAAGTATTTACGTCTTATTTTCACAGGGTGTGAAATTAAAGAAACGCCAAGATGTCGGAGTGAGTAACTTAATTCTGTCAAATATGGACTTACATTATCATATAAGTCCATATAGATTTGTATAATAAAATGTGTATTTCTTAAACCAATATTTACTTTATAGGGGTATCAATGGGAGTGACCAAGTTTGGGTAAATTAAATCTTCTTTTGTATTTTTTCCACTCATTATATTAATTATCTCCTCCACTCTACAGGAAAAAGATGTCATCGAGTCGTAAGCACCATCTGAAGGTAAACAACATCAGTCTATTTACTCAACAGTGTAAAGAGCTGCTTGCAAACTATTAAAGTTACATTATGGAACATTTTGCCATTGTGGGTGCTCTTGAGCCAAAAGAGGTCTGCTAAATAGAATGTCCAGAAATAACCTCATTGGACAGAAAGGCGCACATCTCCCCATGTCTATGAGCATCAGCCTATTCTGCCTAAGTTAGTGAGCCTAAAACGAAGGGTTGTCCAGTTTAATGAGGCAAGTTTCATGGGAGACAGGATCAACCACACTGTAAGAAATTGATCTTAGAGGTTCTTTATGGCACCTTTAAGGTTTAATGCAGTCATTTATAGAACCATTTCATGAAAGAGGTGCTTTTCGGAACCTTTTCATCAAAAAGTTGCTGTTTGGAACGTCTATGCCTATCTCATTCCAATCAACACATCTGTTTGAAGTTGGGGTGTGACATGAACATCAGCGCAGATGTAACACAGTCAGAATCAAACAAGAACCAACATCACAGGCACATCGGTTAGTGAGATATAACAACATAAACAACTAAAATTCACAATTACCCACAAATCCCCAAACTTGCTATAATGCTCCCTCCTGTTGCTAAGGAATTGTGGGTAATTGTGAATTTCCGTTTCCTTTGTGTTGCATTATCTCACTAACCAATGTACCTGTGATGTTGGTTCTTGTTTGATTCTAACTGTATTACATCTGTGCTCATGTTCATGCATGTGTTTTGTTGGGGTGGTTTGGTTTGGCACCCATTGGCTTGAAGTGTGTGTAAGTCTATCATTGCAGACCATTCACCTTTGAGGTATTTTGAAGTTTGTAACTTTGAGATATGTTGTGGTCTGCCAATGTGAAATTGCATGCTCTTCCTAAAGCGAGGCTACTAATTATACTAGTTACAAATTAAATATCTCCAAAATGTTTAAGGTTCCTGACACTATAAAATAGTCTAATTTAAGGTTATTAAACTATCAAATAGAACCATCTAAGGTTCTTTCGACATAAACAAGGTTCTATACCATGATTCATAAATGAGTTTATTTCTATTTAGAATAATTTAAGGAACCCCCTATGGATGTTTCATAAGAGCCATTTAATCTATATAGATTATATAGTTCTATATATAACATTTAGGGGTGCCTTATATATATCAAAGCATATAACCTTTTTTTGGTTCCATTTACAGTAGAGTGCAGGATCTGACTAAGGGAAGACTGGACTGTAAATAAATATATTTCAACAAATTGTCACTGTCTTTCAGAGCGTGATGCTCTCCATCGCTAAAGGTTTATTGGAGTTAGAAGTAAAAGAGAGAGCGCAAGAGAGAAAGAGGTACATGGAAGAGAGCTGTCCTCCCCTGACCCTGCCAAGAAGTATGCAAGAGTTACAGGTAAAAAAAACCAAATGATTCTAACCTTGCCCATGTATGACATCAGCAGTTTTTCTAACATACATTTATGTTTTGAACCAGTACCAATACCTAATATTTGTTGATATCACATCTCAGGAGCTGTGCAAAGAGATCCACCATAAGATTGATGTGATGGATGAGGAGAGGTATGACCTGGAGAGCAAAGTCAGCAAATGTGCCAAGGAGGTATGTTCAGTCTCCCTCACAACTGTGACCTCCTAAAACCTGAATTCCATCCCATTATTATACTCTACTTGGTGCCAATTGAATTAATGTGTGTTTTCTTCTTCTACTATTGTCCAGATTGAAGACATGAACATAAAAGTAATTGACTTGAAGGGCAAGTTCAAGAAGCCAGCTTTGAGGAAAGTGCGTATGTCTGCTGATGCTATGCTCCAGGCTCTGCTGGGCTCCAAGCATAAGGTGTCCATGGATCTGAGAGCCAACCTGAAACAAGTGAAGAAGGAGGTCAAAGAGGAGGTGGGTATCTGGCCAGGTTGTTGAAATGATATTGATATTGATAGATATCTCACAATATTAGACCTAGATCTTTTTTGTGATTCAAGGAGGTCGGTCATACAGAATTAAGTACATGTTGAATACATATACATGCTCAGTAGTGGGCAACCATGCTATAAGGGGTTATTGATATGAATCTCTCCCTGCAAAGGCTATTTGCCAAGCTCTTTTCATGTATACAACTGACCTCAGCTGCTCTGAAATGACAAACCAAGAAATCACCAATGAGATACCATGTTGTATGCCTCTCAGCACCCAGCAGCACCTCAGGCTAGGGTCTTGTGGATGCTAATCAGTGAATCTGAACCATTTTTTGATCTATGCTGCTATGCAGGATAAGGAATTGCGTGACGTTGGTGACTGGCGTAAGAACATTGAGGACAAGGCCGGCATGGATGGCAGGAAGAAGATGTTTGAGTCTGAGGCTTAAAGTATTCTGCCTCAATTCCCAATATTAGTACCCCATAAATGTATTTCATGGTAACAGACACAGAGCTATCACTTTTGACTCACTCTTTGTCTTGACAATCAGTGTATATTTCTGTAAACAAAATATATTTCATTTTACTCCTACGGAACAGAAACTTGCATAATAAATGATTTTAAGTTTGGCACCAACTGTGTGATCCCATTTATGTTTTGCTTACAGTGCACACGTTGGCAAGTATTTACTATAGCTTTGAAAAAAACACTCCCATGTTGAAAACACTGAACCCCTAAAGTGAGCAATTTAATCTGTAAATAGGGTTGGAACGATAAATGGATTAACAAATATATACTGTAAAGAAACCAATACATATGTAACGTTACAGCATCTCTATATCAATCTTTATGTATTATGTTGTACACCAGTCTATTACTTCACAATTACAATTTATCACTGTGTTGCAACATATTGATATAATGTTGTTACAAGAGTAATTACAATGTTACTATACAGGTATAAGATCGACTTTGATTTGAAGTGTTGTATGGTATGATTTGACTGTATCATACTGTATTATGTCATGCTGCCACGTGGATAAAATGTAAACCCAACTGTAGTCTAGACTAGGCAGAGACGTAGGAAGTATATTTTGTGAGAGGGTGCTGCCTAAAATGCTGTGAGGGAAATATTTGCAAAAGTTTGCAGATCATCTGTTAAACAAGCAATTCTGGTGACTTTTGATGGGAGAATAACATAATGATTAGTGTGGGTGAAAAGCATGAAACGTTTGGGTCTCAGGTAAATGACACAATGCCAACAGCTGATTTACCCGAGTGCACACGTCGAACACGTCGAATAAACAGCTCTGATCATGACAGTGTTACATATATATGCCAGTATGTCAATCCCAACTCATCCAAACCAGCACTACAATCTAGCAGGAGCCTATGTCAACGCGCACCACCACACAAAGTGATTGCATTTTGAGAGCGGTATAATTTGAGATGGAGTAAGGTCAACACCTTGCATTTTGGATGTTTGTCCTGATTCCAACAATGACAGAAGATGTCCCCACCCCCTTTATGTAATCACCTGTTAAACAAGCAATTTTGGTGACTTTTGGCAGGAGAATAAAAGCATAGAATCCAACAGCAGTCACATTTTAACCAGTAGCCAAAATGATGCACATAGACTTACAGACATACTGTCACACACCATCACAAGAACACGAGATCTGTATAAATAAATAAAAAGCCACTGACAGGGGGTGCAGCTGCACTCCCCGTTCCTACGTGCCTGGACTCAAGTCATGTTGGTCTTTATTTTTCCAAATATAATTTTTTTTGTGGTGTAAACATGACATGTTCTCTTTAACCGTGCTTTAAACTTGGCTATATTGTTTACAACACCATACACTGTGATATGCACGGTGGTAGTGCATGAAATGTAAAGAAAGAGGACATCAAGAGCCAATCCTTTCGATTAGTGATTTCCATTAGTGGTGAAAATTCATTATTACAGCCCAGAAATTTGAGAAAAATCATATCCAGTTAGTAGCCACGGACTGATAACCTCAATACGAGGGGATATCATGCAACCTGGCCTGAGTTAAATCCTCTGTGATAACACACTACTACAGACATACTGTAGTACATGTAGTACATACAACTGTTAAGGTTCCAGTCCCAGTTGACACTAGTCCAAATCCTAATTGAGTATTGTTGATGATCCATGTGACCTCTGACCTAGTATGTGGAGCAGGTGTTTGTAGGTCCTCTCTCCACTGTGAGCCCCTCTTTGGTGGTGCGATTGATTGTTGTTGAGGAAAGGAACAATGCTGTGGAATATCTGGTAAGTATTCACATGGTTTGTAGTTTTGTTGGTTTTTATTCAGCCCTAAATCAAACTTTTTGTTGATGTTTTGATCCACACTTTTGCAGATCCTGCTCAGATCTATGTTGTACTAGTGACGCCTGAATTCCAAATAAATGGGAAATATTTATATAATAACTATGACAATCTATTACAACCTATATGATGATTATTGTGTCTAATCATTTTAGAGGTCTGTAGAATTTTAATGCATATAGTAGTGGGATCTACCCAACAGATTGCATGGGATAAAGCTTAAACTGGAGGTATCATAACATCTGACAATGTTTCATTTTGGGATGAAATATTCCTTTAATATTGCTATTTCATGCAATGTACTTATATGTAAATCTTACTCTCTAATTTAGATTTTCCCCTCTCGACTTTTCCTATTTCTATGATTTCCTATCCCTTTAAAAGTTCAGTTGAACTCAACCCAGTGCTCTTTCACAATTGTTAAGTTGATTGATTCAATATGCTGACTACAAAATAGTATTGATTGTTTGCAGGTGGCAATTAAGATGTGTACAATTTAAGTTATAGTGTAACATTTCCATTAATGGTCTATACTTCCCTTGTTGATCTATCTCTTACAGAGAGATACTGTATCTATGCTATAGTAAGAAAACAACAAAAAATGACCAAAAGTCTACTGCGTGCCATGGAATCCACTGACATCACTCACAGACATATGATGCATTTAAGGTATGATTTAATGTTTGATGTTTAATAGCTTGGAATCTTTTTACAATAAACAACATGCATGCCAGTTTCATGAACTTCTCTTTGAAAATGTGTGTAAATTATGGCATGCTCTAGTACTGTTGATGATAGGCCTTTGAAGTCCTGTTGGAGGACTGTTCTTTATACTCCATACTGCATGGGCGATGGCATCTGCTATATAAAACATAATGAAATAAGAATAACAATCTTGAAGGACGGGTTATTTATAATGGAAGAGCCGGGGGGAAGGGGCAGGGGGGAGCACTGTACTGTATTTCATGACCTTGTCAGCCCATTGGTTTGACTAGTAATCCACTTCCATAAAGAGAAAGTAAGGATTTAGAAAGTGATTAGAGAATCCAATATATACCTTCTTAACACATCAGCTGCCTGTGGTCAGTCAGTCCCCATCCTTTAACAAGCCTGTGCAACTCTACAGCCTTTAAGGTGAGAACCTTTCATTCTGTCTGTCTGTTTGTCTCTATGCTGTTTCTCCCTTTTAGATACTGTGGGATAGAGAGAGTTTTGACTCAGATTTTGGAAATCTCATAAGTTAATAAACATCATCGTAGAGATATGGCAAAGCGATTTCATGTAATTACCTTGTTGTTGGTAGAGAATGATATGTTTCTGTTGTTAATGTTTTTGTAATTTATGAGGATTTACGAATGAGAAATGTGTAATGCATTTTAGTAAGAGAAAGGTTAAATGTATATGATGCTTTGTATTTGGTTGTTCACTTGGCTATCGTCCAAGGAAATCTTGATTTGTCCAATGCTCGTAAAAGATGAAAGTGTTTTGACGGTTGAGTCAGACAACTATGGTGCACATTTTCATAGTCAGCTGAATATCATTACATTTTGACATTAAGGGTTGAAAGGTCTCAAAAGAAATTCTTAAACAAAGAAATTATTCTAGTATCTTAGTTTATTTGTGTCAATATTCATATTGTCATATATTTTATTTTGTTGATGCTTCTTTCTAACTCCAATAATAGCAAATAGGCACTAGTGCTGTGTGTGGTTTTCTGAATACAAACCTACAGTATGCCCCAGGAGTAGTACATGTTTGATATATGGACTGGTGATGGACTGGTGAAAGGGAACACCACTACCAGCCATAAATTTGAAAGCGATCCTCAAATGTTTTCCTTCCCGTCAACACCAACTTTTGGACATAAATATTACCTAATTATCTATGTCTCCCCCACTGTGAGACAATTTCTTGTCTACAAATGTTGCTGTTTGCCTATTGATACTATTGAACTACTGGTTGAGTTCATTAGCATAGTGAGGATATAACTTTAAATGATGCCAGCACAAGTTTTACTATGGCAGCTGACATCCAAGCATGAAAGAGTCTCTGTAAATACCTCTCTGTCTGTTAAGAAGGACTCCTAACAAAGACAGTAGTTCAACAAAACATTCTGATGATAGTATGCCCGCTCATGTAAAGATCGGCAATGTACTACTGTAGCTTTAAAGTTTCCAGAACTGTTTTACTTTGAAAAGTAGTCACAATACAGTACATGTATGATATAATCTTTTTTTATTGCACAGCAAGAAGCCTACATATTGATTAAAAAACAACAGATTATAGTTACACTACTTTTAATCAGAAATGTATCTGGGTAATCGGGGAGAAAAGACACAGTGAACTGATAGAGCAACAGTTATTTTTGAGATGTGCCCTAATGTCTAAGGGATGTTCTAAAGGGCAAGGCTGGCACCACCAGCTGTGGTGTTGTGTTACAATGACCTCTATGAGACAAGCCTACCATAACACAGCCACTCAAGACAAGATCTGGGCCCAAATTTAGATCAGCACTCACTCCGATTACTCAGATAATGTTTCATCTCCGGGGAAACAGCACGTCAAGTCAAGATTTGAGTTGAAGTGATTCACAGTGTATTCTTATCAGTAAAGATCACTCACCGAAGTTACAAGCAAACAAAAAGACACTTGAAAATTTAAGTCTGTCCCCACTGGTGGTAGTGTTTCATGTGGACTAAAAAGTATATATATATATATATATATATATAGAGAGAGAGAGAGAGAGAAAGAGAGAGAGAGAAAAATTGTCATTTGATTTAGTTAAAAATCTATTTTATCCCAATTGTTCCTAACATTACTCTGTTTATAGTTGATCAAAAAAGGCACCTTAATAGTATCAAATTATATCATGCTTTTATATATATATATATTATACACACAGTATAAGTAATTGTACAGTGAAATCAAACATACTATAAAGTTAAAGTAGAGATTCTCATCTTTTATTTGATGGTATTGGTGTACATATTGGTTTCACCATTCAGAAATGACACCACTTTTTATGCATAGTCCCTCTATTTCAGGGTACCAAAAGTAACGGGACAGATTTATGAAATGTCCAAATGAAGCAATGTTTAGTGTTTGGTCAACAATCCTTTGCATGTAATAACTGCCTGAAGTCTGTGTCTTCTTTGGTGATGCTCTGCCAGGCCTGTACTGCAGCCATCTTCAGTTGTTGTTTGTTTTGAGGTATTTTTGCCTAAAATCTTATCATTCCTAGTTGCTATGGCAGTATGTTTTGGGTCATTGTCTTACTGTATAATGAAGCACCATCCAATACATGGATTGCACTCGAGCAGACAAGATGTTTCTATACAGTACACTTCAGAATTAATTCTGCCATCAGCAGTTACAATCATCAATAAAGATGAGTGAGCCAGTTCTAGTGGCAGCTATACATGCCCAAACCTAACACCACCTGCACCATGTTTCACAGATGAGGTGGTATGACACATCAGATGAGGTGGTCTCTGACACATTCACGCCTACCTCCTGGAGCAGTGGTTCTCAACCGGGGGTGCGCGAGTAGGCTACAGGGTGGGAGGGGAAAAAAACAAAAGAAAACACGAAAAATCACGGACTCACTGGCTATTAGTAGACCTACAAAGGAGATGCAACAGATTCCCCCCATGTCGAAATGCAAGTGGTTGGACTATTATAACACACAAACAAATCAACCACACAGTTTCATTTCAAATCTACCAATACAGGGGGTAGTATTTTGAGCCTGTGACGCGACGTCACGTAAGTGCTACTATATTAGCGTCCGCACACGCGTCGTAGCTCCATTCACTCTAGTCTAGTCTCTTGCCAAGTTCACTTGTGCCAGCTCTCGCTAGTCTATCTGTTATCAATCTCGATATCGATTTACTTAGGCCTATACTTCAAAATCCAAACAGTCTTTTTAAAGACTAACCCCACAAACAGTCTTTTTAAAGATTATCCCCATCTCAGCCCTAGCCAGTAATTTTTTAACTGCTAGGTGTGCACTTAGCTAACTAGCTAGCAACATTTTCACCGTGTTGCAACACAACTATACGACCCACGCGACTAAGACACACACACACACACACACACACACACACACACACACACACACACACACACACACACACACACACACACACACACACTCACACTCACACTCACACTCACACTCACACTCACACTCACACTCACACTCACCCACTCACTCACTCACTCACAAAGGACTACAATTGTTAAGTCTTAAAAAATAAAGCATAAATTCATATCAGAGGTCTGGTGCCAATTCCCAATTATAGCAATAGCCTAGTAATGATAATAGGCCTACTGATAATAATAATAATAATAATAATAATAATAATAATAATAACAACAACAATAAAGCATGTAACCTCATAATTATATAGCAATAGCCTAGTAATGATAATAGGCCTACCACTACTCATAATAATAATAATAATGCCTGCAAGCTCACATTAGAAGTCTGGTGCTACTGCCAATTATAACAATAGCCTAGTAATGATAATAGGCCTACCTACCGCTACTGATGATGATAATATTAATAATAATAATAATAATAATAATAGTGTGGGCCTAACAATAATAGCCTAGCCTAGGGCTATCTATCTATCTATCTATCTATCTATCTATCTATCTATCTATCTATCTATCTATCTATCTATCTATCTATGCAAGGTGGTGTAGTGGGGGTGGCGCCGGGAAGGGGTGGCGCCGGGAGGAGGGGGGGCCCAAACTGCAATGAACCAGCTTTGGGGGGGCCCAGCTTGCAAAAGGTTGAGAACCCCTGTCCTGGAGAATGTTCCTGATCTGTTGGACAGTTGTTGTTTTTTTTCTTAATTATGGTGAGCATTCTTCGGTCATCCACTGTAGAAGTCTGCCTTGGCCTACAAGCCCGTTTGTGATTGCTGAGCTCTCTAGTGCTTTTTCTTTTTTTTAATGATGTTCCAAAGAGTTCCTAAGGTTTTGGCTATGTTTCTGTTTTTTTTCAGATTTTTCTGCCTAATAATGACTTCCTTGAGTTTCTTGACATACTTCTTTGGTTCTCATGTTGACAGACACCAATAGCAAACTCAAAAGGCAAATGCAAAGCCTAGAATCAATACTAGACATTGACAGCTCTCTTATGCCTGCACAAATGATGTGACGAAACACATCTGACTTACCAGAAACACCTGTCAAGCCAATTGTCCCATTACTTTTGGGTACCCTAAAATAGGTGGACTATGCATAAAAAGTGTTGTAATTTCTGAATGGTGAAACCAATATGTAAACAAATAAAACAATATAAAATAAAAGCTGAGAATCTCTACTTTAACCTCATAATAATTGTTTGATTTTAATAGATTTTTTTGAGTTTAGAGCCAAAAGAAGAATACATGCTTCACTTCACTGTCCCATTACTTATGCAGGGCATGGTATATATATATATATATATATATATATAGATAGATAGATAGATAGATAGATAGATAGATAGATAGATAGATAGATAGATAGATAGATAGATAGATAGATAGATAGATAGATAGATAGATAGAGATAGAGATAGATAGATATATGACTATATCAATATACACAGACGCATATACTATTTACACTATTTGAAATACCACAGCATCAAACATACCTTGTTGTTCTGTATTATTGTGATGAAATGCATAACATATTTGGTAACAGGCTTATTATTGTTTTCTATTTCTAGGAAGTAAGGAAACCAAGCAGCCAAGATGTCTGAGTAAGTAGCCTATACAACCTTTACATAAAGCCTATTCTTTCAAGCATTTCAGCATTTTTTTTTTTTTACTAAATTCTAAAATTAACACACTTTTTGTCCTTGGTCTACAGCAAAAGAATGTCCATGAGTCGCAAGCATACAATAAAGGTAAATAATCAGCTTTTTCTGTTGTGAAAGCTTACAATATAATTATAATCATAATAAAGCTAACATATTACATAAAAAATAAGAGAAGATTCGTCATTATTTAATCCTCAGAGTGGTATGCTGGCCGTTGCTAAGGATTTGCTTGATGCCGAAGCAATAGATAAAGTTGAAGAAAGGAAGAGGTACATGGAGGAGAACTGCCCCCCTCTGCAGCTGCCTCACTCTAAGGAGGAGTTAATGGTACAACCCATGATACTCCCCTCACATTACATGTTTTTTTTGCTTTTTTGTTTTTTGCTTTTTTGTTTTTTTGTTGGTATACTATCCCTACATTGGGAACAGCTTTACTGGTAAAGAGAAACTCATGTAATGGGTTTGCAAAATAAGTTGAACCAATAGCTTGTTGTCTGAAATATACATTTTACAATAGGCCTACATAGCTTTTTAGCAATGTTGATATTACAACTTGCTAGGTAGTTCTTTTGTCTGCCCTTGTACTGATGAAATGTGTTAGCCCATGATATGGTACATCTTGAAACCTGCATAATTTGTTCTCACAATTATTCAGAACAAATCTACATTTTCTGAAATAAAACAGAAAGACTTATTTATATACTTTCGATTGAGGCTTTGGACAGTTCCACAGTAATAATCTACTTTATTCTATTCTTTCATTAGGAACTTTGCACAAAGATGCACGAAAAAATCACTGTAATTGATGAGGAAAGGTACATCTTAGAAGTCAAAGCGAACATGGTTATTCATGAGGTAAGAACGTTTGTCTGTCCATGCATTTATTGGTCTCATTTTTCTAGCCACCAGATTCACTGATGTTTCTGTTCCAAACTCAACCCAGGTTTGGGACCTGAACATCAAAATTGTTGACATGAGGGGCAAGTTCAAGAAGCCACCACTGAAGAAAGTGCGCATGTCTGCTGATGCTATGCTCCAGGCTTTGCTGGGCTCCAAGCACAAGGTGACCATGGATCTAAGATCCAGCCTGAAACAAGTAAAGAAGGATGTCAAAGAGGAGGTGGGTATTTTTCTAATAGGGTTGATACATACAGTATATCTAATTTGGAAAGATTTGGCCTTGTTACTGAGCTCTCACTTTTGCAGGATAAGGAACTGCGTGATGTTGGTGACTGGCGTAAAAACATTGAGGACAAGTCTGGCATGGGTGGCAGGAAGAAGATGTTTGAGACAGAGTAACGTGTCTGTTTCCTACCCTGAGATGTCTTTTGTGTTAATTAAAATATTGTCGCTTTATGCCACAACTTTTGTTTCTTGTACTGTGTACTGTAACAACGTCTGAGATGTGTGTAATCTTCCTGCTAGTTTGCAGCTTCACTCCCAGCTTTAGAGACTGTGGAATCCCAGCTCTTACATGTGCTACCTTTGTAAGATCCCTCTTATCCCTCGTACTGTACAGTGTCAAGCAATCTTTTGTAATAAATTGTCTGAAGGGAAACATCCAATTAAATGATTTCTGTTCCAATGCTTATTGAACTACTGACTATTGCAACCGTTATACTGTCCTCTGAAGAGTCTGGACTACTGGTAATGTTATAGATAGCTATGTTCCCCATATCCTTTTCTTCTCACTAGTGCACATGTGCATCACTCCCATAGTTGATACACGCCTCAGAGTTTCTAATCTAAATCAAGTGGTGTGTAGCAGGTTTCTAGAAGTTTGAAATCAATGCTTTCTCTTATGTTGTGCAACTGTATCTCTTGCATTTATCGTTTGGTGTTGGACGACATGCTGTTTGGTTTCACAAGGTACTATTGCATTTACTCTTGTAGATCTTTTGTCTGTTATTGATAACCAGAAAATGATATTGCCTTTGTAGTTCTTTCTGTCACAAGGACAAGTAAAAGTGAGTTACTCTATTATACTTCTTTTCCTTCTTACATTGCAAATGAATGAACATCACTCCACTGTACATTAATCATTTTCAACAACTGAGCATCAACCGTTTGCATCTTTTCCTATTTTCAACAGGTGCTGTATACATTCACTTACACATCAGATGGAATCTTTTCAGAGGCTTCTGAAGTAAGTGTCTTTACATTGATGATTTTTGCTCTTCTCTCACCATCACACAAATACAGTATGTCAGATTACATGCAGATAACATTTCTAGAGACATCCTTGATATTAGGCCAATACACATGTATTTATGAAGATTTTTCCACAGATGAGGTGAATCATCTGGTCTGCACTGTACATTTGAAAGCCATACTGCATTTGACAGTCAGTAAAATAAATAAGTAATAAAACAAGAATAACAATCTTGATGGGTTAGTTATTTATATTGAGGCAGAGGGGAGGGAGGGTTGTGGGTTGAGTTTCAGCGGCTTGCTGAACCATTGGTCTGAGGGTGACTCCAATTCCATAAAGAGAAATGCAGAGTTTTGCTGAGCCATCATAGAATACCATTAAAACCCTCATTGCATTTCAGTTGCCCGTGGCAGTTCCAAACGTGTGTCCTGCTCACCGCTTTCTCTACAAGGTGAGAACGCTCTGTCTCAGCTCTGTCTCCTGACTCTCCACCTCCTCTTGGCTTGGTTTAGCATCACAGGGATTATACCCGTTTCACTGGCACTCCTGTCCTGGATTAGCCCTGTTCTCTGGTTGAAAACCTGCAATTACCTGCACACGTGAGATCAGACCAAGTGTACTGATGTACACACCTCTCTGTGTGCAAATTGACTATTATTGAAGTTCTCAATTAAAGCTGTAATGATAAGATCATTGAGGATCAATGCATTTATAAATCTAAGCATTTATAAATCCTTAGCTGGCAATGTGTTGAGAGAGCTTGTCCCAATAAACAGTCAGCAATAGCAACAATAAAGAGACACTTTATTATTGCTAGTAAAATTGTGCTAGTTGAGTTGTAAACATGTGAGTAGTTTTATATGAAACAGGGATTTTTGATTCATTTTGGCTGCATGTGAATATAGCATGATCATTTTTTTTCTATTAGTACACAAAATCTAATAGTGCCTAATATGTTTTGTGTTTCTTTCACCTGAATGTTACTTGGAAAAAGGCAGTCTGAGGGTGACAGTTTTGCAATTTAAAACCTTGTTCAACTCATTGAGTGTGCTAGTTTCATGTCAAGAGAAAGAATTGTATGAAAAACATTTTTTGTAACTTTTTCAGATGTTATAAAACATGTCATTTCAGGTGACCATGGTTGTCTGATGAAGTATAGCTAGCTCTTGAGCACATTGCTAGCTAGTTGATATATGAACTGTTGATATGACATTCTGAAACCAAACTCCAACATGAGCAATTTGTTTGGAAAACTATCCTCATTAGTTGCCTTCGATGTCAATCACATTTTACTTGATTCAGAATATTTTCAGCCCTGAAAACATTTAGCATATGTATAGAAGTTTCAAACAAATGTTGATAGATAATAATGTTGTTAAGGACTTTTAACCACCTCCTGTGTGCTGTCAAATTGTTTCGAGAATGTATTTCCACATTGACTGTCATCGGGTCATGATTGTGATTGTCCATTTTCATATTCATCAGTTTTTAAAGCCAGCTCAACCGATTATGGGGGGAGTTGCACCTGCAACTCTACCCTTCCCATCGCTGCAATCGGTGTATGACAAAAATTTTTAAATCAATTAGAAAACAAGACATCATAGGAATAAACTGTAATGGCTTACATTATAGAAAATAAATGAAATTAAAAATCATAGGAATAAAGGAAACTGCGATCATGTGTAAAAATGGGCTGGCTTACATTTCCGAGTAACAACCAACCTACTATGATGTAAATGTCTTGTTGTAGGGTTTGGTGGCACATGACCATGTGTTGGGTTATATATGACCTCCTGATGACAAGTGTATCATAAGAGAAATCCTAAGGGGACAGCTGACTCCTTCCTTACACACTGCCCACATTTAGAAATGAGCTCCACTTTCCTTGAACACAGCAGGGGTTTCATGTGGAAAAGGAGAACGCTATCCTACATAAGAAGCACAATGTTAATTCCAGACCCTGTGTGAATTTGCTTCCGCTGAAATGTGCGCTGCGCACCACTAAGTTTAGTTGTCTTGGATGCTATGTTGGTCATTTCGTTCAGCAAAGTTTCAGTTAGTGCAGAGGCGCACGGCAGGTGTCTATGATATAATAATCTAACCACTAAACAAGCCTACAGTGGTGCATCAAATTGAACCTTTGAGTCTCAAGTGCTGTAACAGTTTAATGAACCTGTCGTGACCTTTCTCACGATTTTATCATTTGCATAGCTAAATAAGTAGGCAATTCTACATTATCTCTAGCAATCCCTAGTCATAACTATAATAATTACCTGCAACTTTGGTGTAGTCTTACAGTTCCATTTACCTTTTTGTTTCCAGTCTGTAAATGCTGTCATGACTATATGTTATGTTATAGTTATAGTTAGTTAGCACTCCCTTCCCATGGAATGAACAAGTAGAACTTTCAGGATAATTCTAACAACCATCTTTTTAGTTTGTGCGTAAAGGTACTCAGAGCGTATTTTCTAGAGCCTGACCGATACTGGATTTTTGGGTCCAATACCGATGGTGATTTATGGGGGGCAAAATTCACAGATAACCGATATAATGGCCGAGATATATATATATATATATATATACATACACATTACCAGTCAAAAGTTTGGACACACCTTCTCATTCAATGGTTTTTCTTTATTTTTTTAAATTATTTTCTAAATAATATTGAAGACATCAAAACTATGAAGGAACACATATGGAATTATGTAGTAAACAAAAAAGTGTTAAGCAAACCAGAATATGTTTTATATTTTAGATTCTTCAAAGTAGCCACCTTTTGCTTTGATGACAGCTTTGCACACTCTTGGCATTCTCTCAGTCAGCTTCATGAGGTAGTCACCTGGAATGGTTTTCCAACAGTCTTGAAGGAATTCCCAGAGGTGCTGAGCACTTGTTGGCTGATTTGCCTTCACTCTGCGGTCCAACTCATCCCAAACTATCTCAATTGGGTTTAGGTCGGGTTATTGTGGAGGCCAGGTCATCTGATGCAGCACTCCATCACTCTCCTTCTTGGTCAAATAGCCCTTACATAGCCTGGAGGTGTGTTTGGGGTCATGAAGGCCTGATTCACGCAGTCTCCTCTGAACAGTTGATGTTGAGATGTGTCTGCTACTTTGTTTAACATTTTTTTGTTTACTACATAATTCCATATGTGTTCTTTCATAGTTTTGATGTCTTCAGTATTAATCTACAATGTAGAAAAATAATAAAAAATAAAGAAAAACCATTGAATGAGTAGGTGTGTCCATATATATATTTTCATAAGAAAACAATGGCAAAAATATGCTCTTAATGCTGATTAGGTGAAAATCCATGTCTCAATATTGAAATGATCTCCATTGGTAAATAGAGCAACATTTATTTATTTTATGTGCACAGTTACTTGTACTATGCCAAATGAGAATTTCATGTTCAGTGCACTGCATATTGTTACAGTGGTTTGCTATTAAACCTAACTTGTTGTGACACAGTTTGATCATCCACTCAATTACTTTTGTTATACTCAGTTATTTTATTTACAAAAATGCACTGTGAAAAGCATTCTTAAAACATACTGTTAGAATACCCCCTGCACTTTTTGGTTGCCAAACACTGTTATTTACAATAATGGTTCCTTCCAGCCCTTCCCCTCTCTTCATCAGAGTAAAGAAACCTGTGTAGTGCAGTCCATGCTGATACAGTTGATTGGAAGGCAAGCTACTTATAACAACATTTAGAACATCGGACACATGAATACAAGCTAGCCATTTTAACTAGTAAAATAAATGATTGGTAAATAATGTCTTCCTGTGTGACTCCTTACACCGAATAACTCTTGTTCAGTCAGTTACTTTTTGTTAGCAACTGTGCTAATTGACTGCAGTCCAAAGAGCTAACGTTACTTTGCTAAATTCAGCCACTTCAGTAGGCACTCCAGTAACAGCAAATGCCAATAAACGTTTATTCATTTATAAAAATCCATATATGTATATGTTTTGCTCTGGAAAAAAACAATTAAACTGATTTTCTGTCATTTTGGAATGTGAGGCAGATGCACCTCTTTGGTGCTATATCGTTGCATTATTGGAGGAATATGTGCCGAGACAGATATTTCTGTAGAAGGCCAATAACAGTTGATAATGTCAGTGCTCCGATATACACTCATGTAACACTTTATTAGGAACACTATACTAATACTGGGTAGGGCCTCCCTTTGCTCTCAAAACAGCCTCAATTCTTCATGGCATTGATTCCACAAGATGTTGGAAACATTCCTTTGAGATTCTGGTCCTTGATGACATGATTGCATCAGATGCACTTTCAAGCTGTGAATCTCCCGTTCTAGCACATCCCAAAGGTGTTCTATTGGATTCAGATCCGGTGACTGGGAAGGCCACTGAAGAACACTGAACTCATTGTCATGTTCATGAAACCAGTTTGAGACGACTTTTGCTTTGTGACATGGTGCATTATCATACTGGAAGTAGCCATTAGAAGACGGGCAAATTGTGGCCATGAAGGGATGCACATCCCCAATGACTGCTGTGCCCCTTATGATCACATAAATATAAATGTATGCCTATTGTTAATAATTGGACTTGGATTAAGTAATTTGCCTTGACAAGTCCTTCGAACACTCCTATTTACTGTTCCACCTATATTGGTGCAACATTTGTGTTGGTCAGAGCAGATGCACCTTGAGGTGACACCAAATTATCAAAACGGTCTATGCACATGGTTTAAGTGCTGTTTAGCAGAAGCAAATTGGAGCCCCATGTCTTAAAGGTGAACCATGTAGTTTTGCGCTTTTCTGCCCCCTCTGGCCGCAATGAAAATGTGAAAATATGCTATGTTTTCGAATAGCGGCAATTGAGTAATTTCAAACAAATGGAACATATATTAAGGCCAGTGCTCAGCCTCGACACTAGATTTTAGAAAGCACTTTGTTTGGACTAAAACAGCATTCTTCACTGAACGTTCTTTATCATGTGATCTAATTTCTTGATCGGTACAAATTTATCATCGCCATTTAGTGCTATTTTAAAGCTAAAATCTGCATACTAGACCTTTTTTCTGTGCCACATTCTGTGTCCACATTCTATGGGATCCGGATTGAAGTGGCCAGGTGTGGAAGCTACTGTACATCACAACTGAATCTGACCATTATGCAGATACAGTTGAGTGTGCAGATGGAACACATTTTATGACAAGGTGTGGATGCAAACATCTGTGATCAGATCTAGATTTGTAGATTATGTAAATGTTTACATTGTTCTGTTTTTATCTTTCCTCAGGTGTCTGAAACAAACAAGAGGCCAAGATGTCTGAGTAAGTTCCAAATTGCTTTTATGATATCAACCACAAACCTAAACAGAAAATTCCCCTGTCCTATATGAATGATGTATTATGTTTGTATGGGATAATGTTGTTCCATACCTTAAAAGCAGTCTGTGGAGAATGACAAGACTGAAATCCCATTGAGTCTGTGTATCTACCCAATGCCACCAACATCTAACATTTTGTAAATAAATCATCACTTAGGTGGTAACAACCTGCAGAATATTGAAATGTGTTGATTTAAAGCTGTGAACACCAAAACATTTAAAATGGGTGTCCAGATGTTCCAGTTTTCTTTTTTTTTTAATTGACGTGTGTTCCTGGGTTTTTTTGTTCTCATTATATTATATTGTTGGGCCTCTGCTCCTGTATTTACCATGGTCTGCCTGCTATTTGATACAATATCAGATTCTGAGCTACTGTATGTTATGTTCTTCAAGACACAGCAGTGCCCCCTGTTTTATAAAAAAAAAATCTGCTATTAGAGGATTTGAGGCAATACCAAAACCTAATTTAAAACCTAAAATATCATATATGATCAATATCATCATATTATATGTTGTCGCTCACAAACTTGAGGGAAATGCTGAATACTAAATACCTACTACAGTAGATTGAAGGATGTTGTGTGTACTACATTACATTGGCTCCTTTATATACGGTTGGAAAGAAATTAACTCTTCGTAATAACAGAAAGTTAGTAACTATAACTTTCAATAGTAAGCTGTTTCTTACAGTGTGTATTAACTAAACATGTGTTAATGTTTTATAACATTTTAAAGAAAGTAATATGTATCTTTCTCTTATGTTGATAAAGATACAGTATGTAATAGCAACTTCTGTCATGAATTAACCTTAAATCCTTTGATAAACCCTTTAGGAAAAAGATGTCATCGAGTCGCAAGCATCATCTGAAGGTAATCAATTATGATTTTACATTGAATGGTAATTTTTTCATTGAAACTTGATGTTTGGCATGTCAAAATATATGAATTTGTTATGAGTTAAATTAGGCTTGTCTCTTTCCATTCTTGTCTCGTTTGTCTTCTCCAGAGTGTGATGCTCTCAATTGCGAAGGGCCTGCTAGAGGCAGAGGTTGTGCAAGCAAAAAATGAGAGAGTCAGGTACATGGATGAGACCTGCCCCCCACTGGACCTGCCTAGTTCATTGCAGGAACTGCAGGTACAGTATATTGAAAAATTATTGAGACCCCTAGTGTTTACCATGGCTTCACAAATAAATGCAAAGCTGTAATTCAATCAAACCTGTATTGCCAGAAAATTCATAATGTCGCTGAGGTACATTACAGCACATTTTGAGTAGGCTAAAAGGATAGTTCACCCAAATAACAAAATTACATAGTTGTTTTCTTATATTGTCAGCAGTGTATGGACAAGGACATCAATCCAATCCCATAATTTGCATTTTCTAACCAAAATCCAATGGAAGTCAACATGATAATAGGCATGTTTTAATTGTCATGCCAAAATCAACCCGAAGTTTCTGAAAAGACTTAAACATGCTTATTATTGGGTACATTGACTTCCATTGTTATTGTATTAGAAATTTGAATATTAACAGATTTTGTCAGTGGCTAAACAAACCAAAACCAAAATATGCAATTTTGTCATTTAGGTGTCACCTTAATGTGATTAATTCATTGAGGCCTAATGTTCCATGTGGCGCAATGAGTGATGTGATTCAAAAAGTCAATGTGAATAGATTAACTAAATAATGTTTGTTCATAACTAAATACAGGAACTGTGCAGGAAAGTCCATCAACAGGTTGACAAGGTTGATGAGGAGAGATATGACATGGCAAGCAAAGTGGGCAAGTGTGACAAAGAGGTAAAGACTGTTCCCCCCCTAAACTCTGTCAAATGTGCTCCCATTGTGATTCAGTTGAGGTTGAATTTGTATGCCATTTCTCACCCAATTAGATTGATGACCTGAAAATTAAAGTGCAAGACCTGAAGGGCAAGTTCAAGAAGCCAGCGTTGAGGAAAGTGCGTATGTCTGCTGACTCTATGCTCCAGGCTCTGCTGGGTTCCAAGCACAAGGTGTCCATGGATCTGAGAGCCAACCTGAAACAAGTGAAGAAGGAGGTCAAGGAGGAGGTATGTAATCCTATAACATGGGCTTTTTTTTATTTATTTTTTTATCATTTTCAAAACCCTGTCTAAGTACCGTTATTAAATTTTTGCACTCAGTTTTTGAGAAGCTGGCTCTGCAAACAATGTATAGTATTATTAATAAATATTGACATGAACTCAGTCCTTAAAGTTCTTATTAGATCATTTCATTGAGCAAAAGTTGTCAAGAGTGGTCTGACCTGACCTCTATGCCCACTCACCTACTCTACCTTTATAGGACAAAGAGGCAGTTGGTGACTGGCGTAAGAATATTGATGACAAGGCTGGCATGGATGGCAGGAAGAAGATGTTTGAGGCTGCCTAAACAGTGCAGCACGACTCACTTCCTCACTGTGTCCTAATGATAAACCCAGTCAGTTGTCAGCCATGGTCATCTTTTGTGTTGGATATATGAGGTAGTATTGTGTAAGGATTTGTTTGACCTTGTTGTTGGCTTCACTGCTTCCTTATTTTTTCCTGTTACTGAGGTAATACACATTTTCATAGCAACGAAAAGCACTTACTATATGAAGAAATGTATTTTACTTAGAAATATATGCCAAACTAAATAAATTATTTCAGTATAAACACATTTTTGTGGACACATTTTTTGTAAATGTAGCTTGTTGTTTGATGTTCATTGATGCTTGTGATAAAACAATCAATGTAGGCTACAATTGGTGGCAAATATGGTGGCACTTGTCTCAATGCCGGAAATGGCAAGTATTATATGGGCCAGACCTGGTCCAAATGTGGAGTGCCAGCCCTATGCTGTGGGGCAGCTCTGGTATGAGAAATGTGGCCCTGATACATACCTGTAGTAGCCGGGCCTTCTTTGGTCTGAGTGTGTTTGACCAGTACTGGGGAACAAAGTTGTATCTCAACCACATCCACATGCTGGCCAAGGTCTGGCTTTTTCATGGAAAATATATGGCTCAGGAATGGCAGCCAGAGCCGGCCCACTTCTGGCCCAGGGTTGTACCTGAGCCACATCCAATGCCGGTATAAAACAGGTGTGGGCCAGAAGTGTGGGAAGCGGTGTGGGAAGCAGTGTGGGAAGTCATTACACTGTCTGCTGGCAGGGATGTTTTTTGTTGTTGTTGTTGTTTTTTGTTTTGTTTTGAGGAACAACAATTAATGTTGTTAATGAGATGATCAGCTTTTTTCACTACAGGGCTTTGACATCTCAGAACATGCCAGATGCATCAAAATATGTGTTCTTTGTGCATGTTGTATTTTTTCCTCTCCTCCTTTCTCTCTCTCTCTTCTCTATCTCATTTTAGAACAGATATGGTGAACGCTGGCATTGGCATCTCTTCCTATGTTGGTAAATATGTTTTTTGTTTGTGTGAATACATGAATACAAAGCTTGAATATAAAGCTTTACTGTTTTTTATCTTTTTTTCTTCTTTTTTTTTAATGTTAATGTTGTAAATGTTTTATAAAAGACAGCTCATGGGGTATGGTTAATCAGCAGTTGGCAAGCACTGTCTGCATCTTGAAAAATTAAGGTTGCCTATTTGCTGTAAAAATGTTACTCGCTTTGTGTTGTAAGACATTAGTTTGTCACTTCCACCACATGTTGGTGCTGTATATCCATGTTTCAGCTGGGGAGAGAGACACTATGGGGAAGGACAAACATGGCTATGAGGCCCCCTATTGCCTTTCCAGAGACCTGCAGGTAAGAGAGAAATATGAAACCTGTTGGCAGTCCAGAGTAATCTAATATAAGATAAACTTTAGTGTCTCCAAAGGGAAATTTGTCTTAGACAGTATGAAGTGCTGCTGCATAATACACTATAACTTTCCCCAGCCGTCTTGGTCCGTTGTACAATTTGGGCTTTGTGCTGCACGGCCAGATTGCCAAACCAGGTTGTAATGCCACAGTGTAGGATTGACTCAATGGTGGCTCTATAGAAAATGAGCATGATGTCCTTGCTGACTCCGTAAACCTGACTCCGAGTCTGTGCAGAAAGTGAAGGTACTGTTAAATGCATCAGCACACCTTCTCCACATGAGTGTGCCAGCACAAGCTACTGTCAATATGAACCCCTAAATATTTATATAAGCTGACTGATCCCCAATAGATTTAGGGTCGAAGATCTTCTCCACCACATACAGCTGAAGTGTTGGTGGTGTTTGTCGCACCGCCATCACATACTGATCATCATCAAGGATGTCTACATGACTGTCATACAGAAGAAGAAGACTGTTTATTTGGCTATGCAATCAATTCTCATCAATTGTAGGAATGTAATACATGCACACCCAAGGGGGGACAGAGCTCTGGGCACAGGGTCAGCTGTATTCGGCACCCCTGGAGCAGTTAGGGGTTAAGTGCCTTGCTCAAGGGCACAACGACAGTGGTAGGCACCTTAGATATGATGCCAGTAACTTTCCAGTTACCGGCTCACATCCAGCTCCCTCCTGGAGTGGGGATCAAACCAGCGACCTCCCGACTGCTGGCCAGCCTCTCTAACCTCTAGGCTACCTCCCTATATGCATACAGAGATATAAATGTTTTTCGGTGGAGACAAAGTAGCATGCTTATTAAAGTTGTTATGGAGTGGCTGTCATAATATTTAATGTCGATGTTGCATAACACATACATAAAATCCTTTATAAATGTCTATAGGCCGACTCTTTATGTCATGCATATTTGGGCTTAATGTATGCTTTATGAATGCTACAATACACCACTCTAAGCACAGTCTTACCAATGTAGCATACTACAGTATGTACGTTTTCAGAGTTTCAGTGTGGCCTGAGGGAGCAGCAATGCGCAAAACTACATGCTTCATTTTAATGTTAGTTAATGTGAGTAGTGTCAGTGAGCAAAGAGATTGCCACTCCTTATAAAGGTTTAACCATTCTTCACGGAACTTAATCCATGCTCTCCATTCCCTCTGGCAATGAGATGAAGTATTTAATGAATTATTTTGGTAACACTATTTGGAAAATCGCCCTACAGATGGTTTATAGACTAACTCTCCCTAACCCTAACCCTAGCCCTTAAAAGACCCCTTACTCCTGTGCTAACTCTACCCTAAACCCAAACTTAAATCAAACTCAAATCCTCAATTTTTTGATACAATTTAGTCTCAGATGTCTGATCCCATTATTAGATAAGATCTGAATCATAGAGTCTCTCATCATCAGTATGTCTAGCAGTTATTAGTTTTAAGATCAAGACATTTGGCAATAATAATGATATCTGGTTAGTCTATTTCAAGCAAGGAGGTCACAGGGAGGTATTTCAAGGAGTTGGCATTGCCACTGTTCTCTGAATCATTACCATAAAGAGGGAGGGATACTTAACTGTTGGTTGATGCCAGCCTTAAATAAGGTGCCTGATCACTGTCTCTCTTGCCAGAGGCTAGCCATTCTCTCCGCAGCCTTCCTCATACCTGTCCTTGACTTCTCATCAATTTTCTCATAGGTGAGGATTATCTGCTCTTTTCATATTTTCGCCACAGCATCACTCCTGTCTCTTTGGCACTTTGAACGGGCACTATTGTATCTGTTGGTGACTGTTGGATTCAGCACGTTGTTAGATAACAAGATGATAACTGGTTAGTGGAAGCTAGGATGGGTCTGTATCCAGACCTGGGTTTCATATAGTGTGATCAATATTATTTGCAATTATTATTGCAACTGTGTGAATGGACCGGTAGATGATAGGGGTTTTCAATGTTTAATCTGATTTGTTTTGATTCCCTTGCTCGATGTCATCAGATGGGAATATGCCATAAATAATTTAGAATAGAATAGCAAACTTTTTTGTCCACATGTGGAAATTTGTCTTGGCTTCACAGTAACAGTAATAGGGTATATATTTGGGCTATCTTGGTCAACAAGCCATAGGCAGATTGCATATATCAGTACTGGATGCTCCATACTATAACCTTGCTCATTTATTTGGTTGTCTTTGCTCCTCTATGTGTGGGTAATCTTATGCCATTTTCTTTTTTAAGTTCCAGTATGTCAATTTAAGCTTTAAAATAGTGGTAAATGGCCATGATAAATTGGTAGCAATCAAGGAATTAGATCACATAATAAAAAATGTTCAGTGAAGAGCACTGTTTTTCTCCAAACAAAGCACAGATCTGTATCAGATCAGAACCTTTACGTACCTATTTTACAATTTGTTTGTTTACAAGGACATGCACATATTTTCTGCTATTAGAAGAGAGCAGCAACACATAAAACGACATGCTTCACCTTCAAATAGATAACAAAGATAAATATGGAGCCTTCTTTGTATCAACCCAAGTATGTATAGAAATGTAAACATTGATCAATGATATAAATATAATAAGTAATAATTTCATAATTTCAAAAAGTATGTGTTGGATTTAGTTTGCCTTACATGTGGTGTTTGCATCTCTGACACTATTCCATTGCTTCCATTGTGCCTGACAAGTCAAATCAAGCAACCTCAAGTTTTTCAAATATATTAAGCCATTTCAAATATGTTTTATTTTAAGCTATTTAAAAAATATTTTTGCCCAGGTCTGCTGTATACAGATGCAGCTATATTCAAATGGCTGTCAGGGGCTCTTCAAACTTGTAGATGGATATTGCAGGTTATGTAGGTTACATGTTAAAGTATGTCATAATTTAGCTTGACAAATTCCAGTTGAGGCAATTTGAAACCATCCAAAAGAATGTATTTATGCCACTGGAATCTGAATTAGTGAAATACCATCTTAAAATAAATCTGACTGTTCCAGGCAGCACTAAAAAGTAGTTGCAATATGATAGCTGAACATGAAATCATGTCTGCATTTTTGTTGCAATGTGAAACGAGTGAGAAGGCCCTCTATTGCCAATGATCTAGCTCCTGCCAAAGATTGTGCTAGAAGCCCAGATGGCAGTAACATATCCTTACTTAGTGTTTAAATATGAAATACACACCATAGTGAAGTGAGCCAGGGTACTACTTTTAAAAGTCCTACTTTTAAGCAATTACAATTATTTGTTTCTTGCTGTTGAATGCTAATTTTGATATATTTTTGGCAGATACTCCCTTGCTTATTTGGGCCATAAGCTCCTGATGCGTATGTTATTACTAATGCAGACATTAAACACTATTACTACTACTGTAATACTACTCCTCTGAGTCTTGACTCCTCTGTCCCATACAGGGTTGTGAAAAAAAGAAACCGCCAAGATGTCTGAGTAAGTGTTAGCTTTGGAGTCTTTATTCAGAATGTTGATTTGTCAAAGTGCCTTTCCATCACTGTAATGATGTCTCTACCTCTTTATCACACAGGAAAAAGATGACGTCAAGTCGCAAGCATCATCTGAAGGTAAGCCAAATCTACTGCGGTCCATTATCTGTAATAACCATTGTCAAGCTTTGATTTCTGTCTTTCATACAGTACATGTTTGTTATGAGATGAGCATAATAATGGTCTGTTTGAGCTGTTCTCACACCCTCTCTCCCACTGACCTGTAGAGCCTGATGCTTGCGATTGCGAAAACCATGATAGATACAGAAACAAAACAGTTGGTGACGGACAAGACCAATTACCTGGCGGAGGCCTGTCCCGCACTGTCCTTGCCTGGGGGTATGCAGGAGCTGCAGGTATCATGCCAAACTGTCCAATAACATAATGGATAGTATACATGGTAGTACTACTATAGAGATGTACCTCAAATACCTGAATTAACTTTAGTGCTAAATAATGATTTTGCACACCTGAGTCAACAGGTGCAACAGTCACTAAATTATTCTGTATTCAATTTTCTCATTTTAAAATGTTGATGCCCCATAACAATAACATACAAAAGCGCATAAGTGACTTTTCTAAATAATTTGTACAAAGTCTTCAGAGGGGGATTCTGTCATAATATGAGTTGTATTGGAGTGTCTGCAAGGTGTTAGACATATTTCCGGAATTAATGGGAACTTATGGACATATTTACGAAACAAAATACGACTACTCAGTATCTAAGGAAGAAAAATGCAAAATGCAAAAGGCAAAAAACATAACTTAAGACGATTTGGGCTAACTACAGCCATGGTCAAAGTAAAACCAGGAACAACATTTTAAAAAGTGGAGCAAAGCTTCTCTCAAACAGATGTTATCTCAAACTTCCTCCTCAGGATCTGTGCAAAAAGCTTAATCAAAGCGTTGAGAAGACTGATGAGGAGAGGTATGATGCAGAGGCCAAAGTGAAGAAGGCTGATAAAGAGGTAGAGTGTATTCCATATTGTCCTCATTGTGAAGTATGCAGTGTAAGTCTCATTTGGATCCTGACCCTTTCTCTCTTCACAGATTGAAGACCTGAAGATTAAGGTTATTGACCTGGTGGGCAAGTTCAAGAAGCCAGCTCTGAGGAAAGTGCGTATGTCTGCTGATGCTATGCTCCAGGCTCTGCTGGGCTCCAAGCACAAGGTGACGATGGATCTCAGATCCAATCTGAAACAAGTGAAGAAGGAGGTCAAAGAGGAGGTAGGTTTCTGTGTGGGGACTTTACAGGAGGGGTTGGCAGCAGTTTTCTGAACTGCAACTGATAAACATTCTTCATTTAATTTAAATGAATGATTGTTTCATTAACCCTTTGCTTCGAACCTTGCTATGCTCTAATATCACAAATGTTCTTGTCATGCAGACAGGGGCAGAGGCAGCTGGGGACTGGCGTAAGAACATTGATGAGAAGGCTGGCATGGATGGCAGGAAAAAGATGTTTGAGACCACCTAAAAAGTGCAGCATGACTCTCCATTTTCACTGCCTTTCTGTGTCTTAAAGATAAAACCAGTCAGTTGTCAGCCATTGTCTTTCGTGTTGGAATAATGATGTGGTATTGTAGTTAAGTCAGGGATGGGCTTGTATTACCTTGTTCCCTGCTTCCCTTTCTTTATCTCATTACTTTGGTAATTATGTTTTCCATAGCAACCTGGACAGTTTTTGAAAAGCACTTACGGTATGAAGAAATGTACTGTGAATAAATATATGCCAAATAAATATGTTTTAAAAAAAATTACAAGTTTTGGGGAAATGTTTTTTTATTTTGCTTGCATGTTTTCGTATTTTGGTGAAGTGAATGAACTAATGACAAACTTATATTTACTTCCTGGAATAGTGATTTGATGATGAGTTTTGCATCATCAAATCACTTTTCCAGGAAGTAAATACCTATGAGGCTTTAATGTATAAATAATTATATTTTGGGATCATACATATGGTGGTGATTTTGAGTAAAGCATTGCAAACACAGAATTTACGCATGCAGGATAAGATGATGCATACAAACATTAATTGGCATTTAATTACAGGTAGTGGAAATTCTTGATACAATGAGTACATTTGTGAGTTCAGCTTTTTTCGGCTTTGACTGCAGAACATACAGTATTAGGAGCATCAAAATATGTGTGCTCTGTGCATGTTCTCTTCTCTCTGCCTCTCTGTCTTTCTCTCTGTCTCCTCTCTTTTTCACAGATATTGGCAACAGTGGCTCTCTGGCATCTAGTTTTCTATTATTTTTATTGTATGCCAAATGACAATGAAGCTTTACTAATCAATCCCAATGCTCACTTTTCACTGTTTGGTAAGCCTGCTCACCTAGATATTTATTTTGTTAACATTGAAACATGAACTTTAGCATAGTGTGCATGGAGCTTTTCATGTTGTCAATTGTATGACAGCATCTTTTTTGCCAAATCTTTTTTCCCCAGGACACAGCCTCAAATTGTGTAGGTTTATCAATGGAGACAAAGTAAATGCATTGGACTTTTATTAAGGTCCAAATCTAGCTATGCAAAATGGTGAGTTGCATTCTTTGTTGCATTCTTTTGTCTTTGTTCTTTGTCTTTCTTTGTTAATTTAGTTTTTTAATTTGTTATTTTGCTTGTGAATTTTTGTGTTTGTGGTTAGAACATTTTTGAAGACACAGAGTAATCAATTATTCTGTTAAATATGCCAAAAAAGGGGCCATTTTATGTTATCGAGAGTAGTGTAAGATTCTCTTGTCTCATTGAGATTACTCCGTTTAGCTTCTATCATTAGATCAAATACCATTGATGAATGAACCCACAAATATGTCAGCACTGTCCTATATGCTTCATACTACACTATACTTATATGTGATTCTTTTACCTTGCTAGCCCATGTAATTCTGTTGGTAAGGGAGCTCAGTGCAGTTTAGGTTTTGGAAGACAACTAACAGGAGGAGAAATTTATGAGGGTCTGGTGGTATTTCAGGAGC